>NC_061082.1:2005003-2315597 GCF_021917145.1 Hypomesus transpacificus | reverse complement strand
GCTTCCCTCCTGTTCTCTACTCAGGGCTGCTCAGACTGAGACTGTCAGCCTCTTCACATCTCCTCAATGTGTAAGAGCTTCTGATCACTGAACAGAGTTTTTTAAGGGAGTAAATACAACGGAACAGCATAACAACTCAGACATGATGACATTATGCTACAATATGTATTTGTAGGGTTATGCTTGTCTTTTGTGGTTGTGTGTGTGTGCTTGTGTGAAGGGAGGCCGTGAATACAATTGTGGATCAGGAGTGTAGAAGGTAAGTGAACCAGGGACAGACAAAAACAACAGTCTGTAGACTTCAACCATCTTCTGGGCATATTCTGGGCTTTACCTATCCCTCAGTCATCACAAGCAATCTGCTGCCTCAATATACATTCTTTAACAGTGCTCTGGAAACAGATCTCCAGTAGTTTTCCTAAGTACCAACTTGGCTTCAAGTCATCTTAAATGTGCAGCAAAATATTTACAGTATACTATTTTACAGCTATATACTGAGTAAAAATATAAAAGCATGTAGCAGTTTCAGAGATATTAGGTCATAGTTCAAGGTAGGAAATTGGTCAATTGAAGTGCATTAATTGGCCCTCATTGTGAGAAGAATGTTTTTTGTGCATACAGAATCCTTGGGTGTTTGTGAAACCTGGTACCTTGGCACCATCTCTTCATCCATTAAGATCAGAGTGTTTCCTCCAACTAGATTCATGCTCAGTCTTCAGGTGGCCATGTTCATTAAAGTGATTTCAAGAATCTTTACTCTTAACACAATTACTGATAAGTCATCAGGGGTGTGCAAGGGATACCTCTTCAAAGCTGACAAAACTAGAAATGAGCCGGTCAGACAGACTCTCTGGGGAGTCTGACAGGTGATTACAGTTTAAGCCACTGAAATGGATTCACAAAAGAGATGTATTTCACTGAGGGGGATCCAAAATACGTTGTGATCAAATGATTATGCTTCATGTGTGGAGATTGAGGTACCTATAGTTTGTCAGGCAGGTGTCAAACTGTTAATTCCCCATATGAAGGAATTTGAAAGCAAAGTGAAAACATAATGGGAGTCAGGTGGCTGAACGGTGAGGGAATCGGGCTGAATCTGAAGGTCGCCAGTTCGATTCCCGGCCGAGCCAAATTACGCTGTGTCCTTGGGCAAGGCACTTCACCCTACTTGCCTCGGGGGGAATGTCCCTGTACTTACTGTAAGTCGCTCTGGATAAGAGCGTCGACATTGTACAACATTACCATTGATCATAACCACAAGGATCCCAATCTGGGGCATGGGGACCTGTGGAAGAGTCTGTCTGGTCTGACCTGCTCATGTCAGAATCGTGTCACATAAAGACACGATAGCTTTGTGCTATTCTGCTAATGCAAGCATGCATTGAGCCATCAGGGTTGTATCAGCGTTACATATTCACACACTCACATGAAATGACACACACACACACACTTGACTGATAATTATAACAGATGAAAAGCAATGTTCACGAAAATAAATGCTGCGTTGAGCTTAGTCAACCTGACAAGCAGTTCTGTGGAATCAGACAAACAAGCTTTATTATCCCAACACCACAATGAAACCCAAAACAGACATGCCACGCAGCAGTGTCGCTACACATCTTGGATAGAACTGGCATCTCTACAGTTCTACCCAAACCTGTAACATCCTACTTAGAGTAGAATGACCAGGTAAACATCATCAGTGTGCACTGAGTTAACTAAAGTGGAATTTTCTTCAATTTCCCCAAGTCTGACAAGGACACTAGGATGAGGACTGAGACTATGAAAGCCTTCTGTACATGCGTTATGCAATGTAGTTGAGGCTTTGGGTAATGTGCAGCTACAAAACCAGGCCCAAAACATGCTAATTAGCCAAAATGGCTTCTATTAGCTTATATTAAGACCTAACCGATGCTTCTCAACTACCTTCACCGTCAGCAGACATGGGATAGCTTGACTCTTCTGCAAAGAGCTGCATGGAGACCACATTATGTTATTTGGACATGTTCTACTGGTTGGCACCACTATAGAAAGACCTGGGGCATTCTGCTGGTCTTGTGAATTAAAGAAGCAAAACAAAAAAGGAGAAAAGCCTAGATCCTTCTGTTTCTCAAGGTCCAGACACACAGATGTCGACCCTCTCTTTTCAGCTGCTCTTCGTGATAAGCTTCTGAAAGGCACAGTGGTGCACCAAGAAAGGAGATCTTCAACAGTAGGCATTTCAAAAGGCCTCATATTCTCTGCCGCTTATTGCAAGGAAAATAAATGACTTAGATGAGGATGAAACGGAGGGAAAGAAAGAGAGCTTTTCCAAAGCTGAAAGCCAGTCGGAATCAAGTCATTAAGAGGTAAGGGGTGGGGGAGGAAGACGATTTCAAATGCTTTCAGTGTAGTAGTGATGAGCGTCTTGAGGGGGCTGACGGGGGAGGGATCGTTAGCAGTGGGATGTGGGGCAGCCTTCATGCCCAGATGAGGAGAGATATTAAGTCTCTGAGACTCGTTGATGATGGACTTGACATGCCATAATCAATGGTTTTCTGGATTCTTGATACTAATTTGGCCACAAGAATCACTGGGTTAAATGTCATTGTTTATTTGAAAAAGTAATTCCCAGGTAATTGTTCCTTGATCATAGTAATACATGTATAAGTTTACGAGGGTGCATACATTCTGCATCATTTCGTCATAGGGAATAAGCATGATAGATTAATTGTGGTGAGATACAGTTAATTAAATACAACAGCTCATTATAATTTTATACAATCCAACAATCCTGATTAGAGTATCAATTTGTTCAAGAAAAGTGCTTTTTAAAATCTGCTTACTAGATGACCAACAAACTATTACGTAATAGGCCATATAAATCTACTCACTAATCAACAGGTAATCCTGCTTGTAAATTAGAACAGATAGATGATTTAAGGCATATAGGGTATAGATAATATGAGGGGTACAAATGTGCAGTGACCTAATTATGAATGATCCCTGAAGATTGATTTGAGATAAATGACAGTACAGAGATGGATTATAGACAAAAAGCATTCATCTTCAAAGCACAACTTCACATTCAATTTCTCACGCCAAGCCTGTTTGTGATAAATTCCAATGTTGCCTGATAGCTTTGAAAATATAAAGATTGCTCTGCTTCAGGCTCAGATCTGGATCGATGAGCTGAAATGACATTTACAATAAACCATAATCTTTTCTTCTGGCAGAAACATTGGTATACAGAGTGTCCTTTATAATGGAACAAATCAGTGCAAGGCATATTTTCCACTGAACCTATCTTAACCTTTTCTGTTAGGCTTCCATTTTAACATGAACGATTGGTTGAGGCTTTTTTTGCCGTGTGAAGTTCTGCTGGCCCTTCATATAGTTTCACATAGCTAATAGCAATGACACAGACTGTATTCATTTTAATTGGCAAACAGTTGTTCAATTAGTGAAGAGGGGGATGCATCTAGGCATTAACTATTCTAATTTACACACAGTGACACAGATACAATACAGTGACCCCCCCTCCCTGTTAAGGGTGCTTCCAGTGTCGGGAAAGGCTCTATAAAACAACAACATGAATGTTATTAACTTTACTGTGCCTAAAGGTATCAAAGACTAACTGGGTTAGCTGCAACAGAAGGAAACTGCTGCTGAGTGTTTTCAGGAGAGGAACAATGTGTTGAATCAAAAAATGAAATGAAACAGATCAAATATATTACCTGTTGGAAAGTGTTTCATTTTGGGTTTGACTGGATTAATGTATTGACCAAAACCAAAGATTTATGTAAAATCCAAAACTTTAGAATAGGTTGATACATTCTTATAGAAGGTAACCATGTCTCATGGCTCTCTTAAGAAGAGTTTAACCTCCTCTTTGCCCGCTTCGAGGTGGAGCCACCAGAGACAGCTGCACTTCAGCCCCCAGCCCACAGCACTCCCCCCTCACTGTGGCATAGCCCCCCCTCTCACTGTGGCACAGCCCCCCCCCCCCCCCCCCCTCACTGTGGCACAGCCCCCCCCCCCTCACTGTGGCACAGCCCCCCCCTCATTGTGGCACAGCCCCCCCCCCCTCACTGTGGCACAGCCCCCCCCTCTCACTGTGGCACAGCCCCCCCCCCCACTGTGGCACAGCCCCCCCCCTCACTGTGGCACAGCCCCCCCTCTCACTGTGGCACAGCCCCCCCCCTCACTGTGACACAGCCCCCCCCCTCACTGTGGCACAGCCCCCCCCCCCCTCACTGTGGCACAGCCCCCCCCCTCACTGTGGCACAGCCACTCAATGACTACAGACCAGTGGCACTCACCCCGGTCATCATGAAGTGCTTTGAAAAACTGGTCCGTAGTCACATCATTTCCTGCCTCCCATCCACAATCGACAGTCACCAGTTTGCTTATAAGACTAATAGATCCACATAGGAGGCCATCTCCACCACTCTCCATACGGCTCTGTCCCCCCTGGAGCAACCGGGGAGCTACGTGAGGCTGCTGTTTGTGGACTTTAGCTCCGCCTTTAGTAACACCATTCTCCCCCACAGACTGGTGTCCAAACTATAGGGCCTTGGACTATCTAACTCCATCTGCCTCTGGATCTTGGACTTCCTGTCGGACCGCTACCAGAGGGTTAGAGTAGGCTCCCACATCTCCACAGCCCTCAGCCTCAACACCGGCTCCCCACAGCTGCTGTGTGTTGAGCCCTCAGCTCTACACTCACCACTGCACACCCACCCCAGCAACTCCGTTATCAAGTTTGATGATGACACCACTGTGGTAGGGCTCATCTCTGGAGGAAGTGGAGCGGTTCTCAGTGTGGTGTGGGGACAACAAACTGGTCCTCAACACCACCAAGACCAAAGAGCTGATAGTGGACTATAGGAGGAAAAAAACAAACATCCAGCCTCTGTTCATCGGCGGGGACTGTGTGGAGAGGGTGGCTGCCTTCACATTTCTGGGCATCACCACCAAGGAGGACCTGACCTGGAGCGCTAACACCACTGCTCTGGTATTCTGTGTCATCCACATTAAAAATCCTTCATTAAAAATCACAATAGAAATAAAAAGTTACTAGAAAGAAACATGTTGTGTTGCATGTGATGCAAGTGTATGTGAAGCGTGACAGTGGTACATAGTCTAGAATATATGGATGTCACAGCTATATTGTGTAATGTATTGGCACCACAGCTTTTTACACCTCAAGATGTTTGAACATTTAAGCCTTGGCAGTATTCTGCAGAGTAACCCAGCACCCTTCTGAGGACAAATCATGTGGTTCCAGACATCATTTAATTTGACTGTGACCACCCAAAGCTACGATTAAACCAGTCCAATGGAATAAATCAATAACAATGGCATTTGTACACAAAGTACCTCTTGTTCACTCCAGGACTGTGTGTTGCTCATGTGCTGCCTGGGCTGTTTCTGCTTTGTGCTGTTTTATAGGAACTCAGTTTCAGTCTGCTGGCAGAATCACAGCTGCCTCCTTGGAGTCTATATTGTAAATGACACGTTTTGGTGAAGCACTTTTCAACAGCTTTACACAACCCCGCAATCAGCAGCTTTGGGCTGTTGTGTTTAAAGAACCTGACCCTTTGTCAGCCCCATAGTCTTCCATCACCGTCCTTCCTCCCGTTCTTCCCCCTCCACCCTCTCCGTCTTTTCATCTCCTCTCCTTTCTTCATTTCCTTCTTTTCTCATTCATTACCGCTTCCTGGTGACTGGTGACACTCTTCTTCTGCTGGTCACCTCCAGGGACCTGGGGAAGGGTGGCAATGGAAGGTTTGTGTTTGTAGAGGCTGTTCTGGCAGCGTTGCTCGCTCTACATCATCCACATTGATGGGCAGCATCACTTCCCCTGTCAGTCCTCCGGGCGTGGGAGCAGCTGTGCGTCTGTGTTGGGAAGAAGAACTGGAGTACAACACCAAAGTCCCCTCTCTCTCCACTTGATCAGCCGGCACAGCAAGCCTCCTTAGAAACCTGCCATCCACATGAAGTAGAGTTCAAATTGCCACAGAGACATGGGATGAAATTGATATTGAATCAGTGGGTGTGTTGCTAGCTGCCCCTGCGTTTGTCTACAGTACAGTACTCTGATGAATCAGTGGTTAGGAAGAATATCTGATGTCTGTAAACTGTGTCTCTCGTCTTGGAGATGGAGGCTACAGAATGAGTCAGTGAGGTAATTGGCTGTCTAAAGATAACAGACTGTGGATCATTTTTACATGGCCTGCTGTGATAGTCCTTTGTAATGGGTGTAGTAAATCTGGATTCAGAGATCAATGGTGAAGTGGAGGGTAAAGTTAGTGGATGATGGGATTTGTGTTTTGTTTCTTCTACCTTGATCCACTAATTAAAACATGATGTAGTCATCAAGAATCGGTGAGCCATGGCCAGTCTGAAAGCAGAGGTGAAAATATTTACCCAAACATTTTATATGGGCGGACATTATGAATAATATCCATGGCCAGGAAAGTTGGATGGAAGGAAGTCAGTCGTTTTTCCTAATGCTTGACTTATTTTCTCTATGTTTCCATCCACATCACATTGCTAAGTGGCGTTCGCTCTCATTAACAGAACACATGGGAAGTCAACAGCTGATAGCAGCTAAAGTGAGAAGTGCAGTTTACTAAAACAGATAAATTGAGAGGAATAAAAACAACTACACTTCAACCAACTGCAATCAAAAACACAAATAACTGACATCCTCAAATCATTTGAAGTCCAGTGGGCCTACTTAGAAACATTTTTGGAGTAAATGCACACAACCAAATGATCATACACTTGCAGGTACAGTAGCAATATAACAATTAATACACTGACACAAGGAGAGGACTCTAGGTGTTTGGGTTAGAATCCACAAGACAAACATACATAATACCACTCATGTTAAAGGGCTAATGACAAGGTTTGCATTGTTAAAATTACTTTCTGTCCCCAGTGTCCTCTGCTAATATGAATGTGACCACCAGCGCAGGCATAAACCTTAACAAAGCATGATTATCAGGGGGGATTAAGAGAGCATTCTCACAGTAATCACCCACACATCGAGTGTAGTGGGATTGCTAATAGGTTTTCAGGTGCCTGATTTACAACTCTCTCCCTATGGTGTATCCTTTCTCTAATGTTATGTCATGCCTCTCTCCTGGAAATACATTAACTGTCGAGGCTGTCAACTAGAAGTGCGAAGGCCCATGACTAATGCTGATTATGATTAGAAAGGCCATTTATTGTGTCTTTGTTCGGAATATATTTGTGTCAAAAATATGAATGTATCAACTGTTTTTATGTGTATGTGTGAAGGAGAGAGACAGAACCATCAGGTGTGTGTGCTGACATCAGCAGGGATAACCTGAGCCTTCCACCAGCTGTTGGAAGTCAGAGATGACTCTCCCCCTCTGGTGGATGACCTGTCTCACAGTCACAGTACAGCTAGCACACTACATCATCACCACTACATCATCACCACTACATCCTCACCACTACATCCTCACCACTACATCCTCACCTCTACATCCTCACCACTATATCCTCCCCACTACATCATCACCACTACATCATCACCACTAAATCCTCCCCACTACATCCTCACCACTACATCCTCACCACTACATCCTCACCACTACATCCTCACCTCTACATCCTCACCACTACATCCTCACCTCTACATCCTCACCACTATATCCTCCCCACTACATCATCACCACTACATCATCACCACTAAATCCTCACCACTACATCCTCACCACTACATCCTCACCACTACATCCTCACCAGTACATCCTCACCAGTACATCCTCATCTCTACATCCTCACCACTACATCCTCACCTCTACATCCTCACCACTACATCCTCACCACTACATCCTCACCACTACATCCTCACCACTACATATTCACCACTACATCCTCCCCTCTACATCCTCACCACTACATCCTCACCACTACATCCTCACCACTAGAACCTCACCACTACATCCTCACCACTACATCTTCACCACTACATCCTCACCTCTACATCCTCACCACTACATCCTCACCACTACATTCTCACCACTACATCCTAACCAACAGATAGAGAGACGGTGCTGTCAAGGATACTTACTCCCAGTCTCTGATCTGGTCCTGTGAGAGTAGGCATGAAAGGCGAGTGGGCTTGATATTTACACAGTGTGGCATAACTTTCTCACTGACCGCTCCCCCGCGACCATCCATCACAGGGATGCCATCCATCAACCCTCTCCAGCAGTCCAGCCTCCTTCTGACATGCAACGTTTTTCCAATTTAAAATCTGATATTGATGGAGCACTACGTCCAGCGCCTCTCTCAGTCCTCAGAACCGTGTCCTACCTTTGGCCGGAACTCAAAAAAGGCATTTCCATACGCATTTCTTTTTTCTTGATTAATAATTATTACTTAATTTGATTTAGCCTTTGAGTAAATTGGCTGTGTGCACTATCTGGGGTCAGTGTGGTCAATGAACTGAGAAGAGGTAGGTCTTTCTTTTATTGGACAAAATTATCCCCAACCATCAGGGTTGTTGGGGTTAGGAGAATCCTTTATGCTGAGGTGTCATGGGAGATTTTGCACACTCACCCCGTCCCTAATAACCAAAGTCCAGGAGACCTGGGACATTAATCAGTAGGCTGCCCTGTAATGATCCCACAGCTACAGGAGGGGAAGGGTTAGGAGACTAGAATACAACAGTGAGAGTCTAGTAGAATGAACCCCTCCCTGAGCAGGGAGGGGTCTGACCACGTTCCAGAGGTTGTTTGACCCTCAGTCTGGGGAAGGGATCAGCAGAATACGTTACGTTTCTACGTGATCTCTGAGGGCACTTCTACCTGATCTGGAGGGCACCCTGGCTGGATTGAAGGACTGCAATGTTGCCTTCAACCTTGGTTAATGCGTTCATGCTGTCTGCGTTGCTACTGTTCTGAAATAATTTACAGCCACTGTCGCTAAACAGAGATAAAAACTGACAAATTGCTTTATTTCACGAGGCAAAGTTGTTCTTTGAATACATTACGTGCATTTTAAAAGTAAGTATGATTGTGCATACAGAATAGGCTTAATGGCATCCAGCTCAGACTATATAAAACCTGAACCACAGAAAAGCCTCTTTTGCCTCTCAAGGAGAGTCTTGTCTGTTGATGTCTGTCTCAATCAAAGAGTTGAATCACCCGCAGACATCAGAACGCTTGAAGTCAGGAGGAAGTGAAATAGGAAGACTGAGAGATAGGAAGCTATTGACAAAAACAGAGAAAAGAGCCCAGCGTTGATGTCAAGTCTCCCACTTTAGCATTATTGAACTGCATGCATAAAATACAGGTACTCATGATCAAAAGCATTTCAGTCTTGTTAACAGTTAGGCATGATCTTGTTGTACGCATCTTTAGTCTCCAGCTTCTCATGGCAGTTCTTGTTTTCTGTGTGTTATGCGTGCAGAGGAAACATCTACTGTATTAAACAGGTAAGAATTACATGAGAGCTTGAATGTAAGAAAATAATATGCTGGGGAAAATGCAGAAGCATTCAGCCTCTCAGCGAACACATGTACATGTTCAAAATGCAGCAGGGGAAAATTCATCAGATGTTTATTTACTCTGTCAAAAAAGGCTGAGAAAAACTGTAATAGTTGCACAACCTTCTCAACAGTAAGAATGTAAAAATAGATTTTTGCAAAAGTGCTAAAAAAGGAAATATAATCATGAAGTGGTTAATCATGTAGTCCTATCACAACTGTGATGTGGGTGGTGTGTGTGTGTGGACAGACAGGATTAGCTTGTCCACAAATGGCCTTTATGTTGGTGTGTGTTGTCCACTGAAACCTTTTGCAACATGAATAAATCATTTGGGTTTCTTCCACTTCAGAAGCTCTGCCACAAGTCTGAGGCTACGAGGCTCTTTCACAAGTCTGAGGCTACGAGGCTCTGCCACAAGTCTGAGGCTACGAGACTCTGCCACAAGTCTGAGGCTACGAGGCTCTGCCACAAGTCTGAGGCTACGAGGCTCTGCCACAAGTCTGAGGCTACGAGGCTCTGCCACAAGTCTGAGGCTACGAGGCTCTTCCACAAGTCTGAGGCTACGAGGCTCTGCTGTCCCCACATCATGAGTCTCGTTCTCCACCATGTCATCCATGTTTTAGCACTGAAGTGCTACAGTAGAAGCCCTCTGTGACATGCTTGCGTGTAAAAAGGGCTATACAAATAAATTTGATTTGAATACCATCTGAGGACACTTTCCATCCTGTGTTGGAACTGGACTGATATGGCTTTGGATAAAATGAGAAACTAAGAGCGTAGGAATACCAACTATTTAAAAAATATATATTTTAAAATCAAACCCCTATTTTGGCAGTGTGTTTTTATATTGAATAAAATGTGAAGTGAAATAATGACTAGCCTAATGCTTTGGAGTTAGAGAGAGAGAGCAAGATCAGAACTTCGTTTGGACTCATGCCAGGCCCCAAGATTACTTTTCCGAGGCACATCATTGGCCGTTGCCTTAATGGACACACAGCATTCCGACCCTAAGTGCTTTGACATCTTGCTGCCATAAATAAACGCAGGCAGGGCCTGCTCTATTAGGCTAAACAAGGCCTTGTGTGTCCCTCCGAAGCCAGGAAGTGCCCCGCTAATGGTACGCTAATGCCTTTATTGGATTACGCTAGCATCTCCTATTCCAAAGCATGACAACTACAGGATTTTAAAGCCCCGTTTGTAATGCGGGAGGATTTGATGGAATGACCGTTGGTGAGGGATACACATTGATATGGCCCTGGCCCTAAGATTTACTGCAATTAAGATTATTTTGAGATGAAGATTATACTCATCTCCGATTGCTAAATGCTTTTTGCCAGCGGACTTGAGGATGTGTGTGAGGCAGCCGGATACAGGAGAGGAGAGGGCATAGCAGCACTCAGACAGGAATCAGGGCTGAAAGTGGTTCAGCTTTGTGCTTCACACCAGTGTGCATGTGTCTGTTCACATGGCACCTTCTGGAATTTGCCATAGGCCTATGTTCCACCAAAGAGACAGAATCTTGGGATTTACAAAATTGACAAAGCTGCATAAAGTTATGGCCTCAACAGGACAACAGGATATAGAAACCATGATGCAAAACCATGTACACAACTGCACGGACTGGATCAAGACTTGGAATATGAAAAGTGCGTCACTTCTATTGTGTTAGCATACACTAACACAGCTGCCTATCCTCATCTCTTCATCTTTACATGGCCCATGAGGCGGACATTTCTAACCTGAACACTACGGAGCACATGATGCAGATGGTGCCACAAATGAAGTACTTAAGAAAATGGTTTTTCCATTAGCCTGATACTTAGGTCTGTGTACGGGCCTTGGGGTGGCATCATCCTGTTGAGAGAGGATGTGTGTGTGTGTGTGTGTGTCTAGCGGGAAGTCCATTAGTGACCCCCGGCTGTGTCTCATCAGGAAGGTCTTGTGGACTTTCTCGCCAATTTTACTGGACCACACTCGGTGATGACAGAATTAAATGCTTTGTACGTGTGTTGCGCACCTGCTTGTGTGGTATTGTGATATTGACATCTATATGCGTTGTGTGAGTACACATCCCAGCGTACACATTACACAGTACACATCCCAGCGTGCTTGAGTGCACTCTCCTTGCATGGCTAATGCCCTCTATAGTGGTAATGGATCTAGTGAGTCCCCAGTTGGGGAGTTCACACCCCAGAAGAGAGTGCTGGTCGCAGGAATTAGAACGTTGACAGGGGCGGTTGCCCTCCATTTTACCATCACCATAAATCCTCGCGTTCGCCTTCACACCCATCCTCCATTTTCCACTGTTTTAATCAGGAGGATTATATATCACCTCCTGCTGCTGTCTCCTCTCCCGCTCCTCTGGCCTCCCAGGCCTCCAGAGGGGCTTCAGCTGCTTTGCCAGATGAGCCTGTACTTCCCCTGTTCTCATTGGCTCTAATAGGAGGAAACATGTCACTTTGCTCTCTCCTGTTTATAACTTATAGAAGCAATTTTCTCATACCTAGACTGCATGATGTGCCCCAAGTACTTCCTTGCTAGGCATATATTATTACTCTAGTAACTCCTGTGAAAAGCTATTAAGTTAAATTACAGCAGAAAAGCATTAAAGTGTTCAGCACATAACTTTGCTTCAGGTCAGCATGTGCCGATGGAACATCTTGACCTCGTAACGTATTGTTCTGCCACAGTGTTCACGGTGTTGGCATAACAAGCTGCAGTCAGTTTCCCACTGCAGATGGGGCAAATTGCAGTTAGAGGCGATGGCCATATCAACCAGTCAGTTTCCCTATTTAAAAATAAGACATTCATCAAGACAGCGTCTCAGATGTGTGTTCAGATGTGTGCAGTGTTATTTCTGAGAGTCCAGGTGAAGAGGTGGACAGGGCCCGAGCCAAGCAGCTGTTACCCCGAGGTCTTCTGAAGGCTTCTGGGAAATTCTGTCCTAAATAACTCACAGTAGACAACAGAGCTCGCTAAAAATGGACACAAGGTGACTTCAGCAAGGGCTATTTTCTCAATAACTTGTAGGACTATTCCCATAATTGGTGTGATATGAACATAGAAGATGATACCTTGGAGAGAAGTCCAAAATGGCTCAAAGGCGAGATTAGCACAGCAGTATGAAAGAAACAAATGCAGTCAGACATTTTTATGTTCCCACTGTGAAACATTGATGTGCTCAATTGTTTTTGAAGAACACTTGGGAGACTGGTTTTCTAGGGCACTGATGTGACATTGTGATGCCGGTACAGGCCCTATCTGATGAGACATTGTAATGCCAGTACTTACAGCCCTACCTACATCTGGGTAGCTGTTTCTCCAGGGCTCGTGTGTTATATATGGGCCAGGAAAATATAGTTGGAAGGAGAAAGCTGCTTATCAGAGATAAGCTTCACGAGAAAGTAATTCATGCCAACCCAGTGGACTGAAGCAAGCAGATGAAACTTGTTCCCAATGCTACTGTGGTCGCAGAGGGTTATACTTTGCACTCACATTACTGTAAGTATAAGATACTTTAATGTGGAAGGCCAGCAATTTATATTTGTATTGTGAATGATCGTTTTTGGCAAAGTAAATCCCCAGCAGGCCACAGCAAGTCAGATCGCTGGAGTTAACTCCTGCAGTCTTCATTTTGTCAATCATTTACCAAGTCTAACAGCTCAGACTGGCAGATGGCAGGATCCCTCTGAATCTGTTGGCAGTTCATGCGTTTCATCTTGTCTACCCAGTTTTGTAGTGTGGTAACTATGGTGTTGGTGTGGTTTTTTTAAATTATATTTGATAACCAGTATTAACACAGCCTCTTGATTGATTGGTTAATCCGTTTTGCCTCATTAGTCTCTGAACATGACCTTTCCCCCTCAGCCCACAAGTGATTAATATCCATTATCATCTCCCAAAGCCCAAATCTCCTCCACTTTCCTTGCTTGAATCCCAACAGAGCCACAGAGTGAGACCGAGGCACAGGGAGAGTTGAGGGAGAATAATGCCATTTCAAGATAGGCCTTATTTAATTTACTGCAGGTCGATGGAGGTTCTCCAATTGCCTCTCTCGGATTAATAAGTAACCCACACGCACTGTCCATCACTGTCCATCGCCCATTACGCCTCTGAAATGGACGCCCAAATTGCCTGGAAGGGTCGGCTCTGATGGAAAGCACACTCTCTCTCTCCTTCCCTCTCACCAGACATGTCTTCCTCTTCCAGTTTTCTCCAGTCTGACTTCTCTGTCAATGATTTACGTGTACAGGTGCTACACTAGCAGAAGGAAAAACCAAACTCACAAGTTCTATCAGAAACATATGCTCAATGATCCATGCATCATAGTTTAGAGGATTTCAGAGAAAGGGTTTATTGGAAAGTTGAGCGGTTTTGATGTCTGAAGCTGTTTCTCTTCAGTGAGTGGTTTTATCTAACCTGTTGGAACTTGGACATGATGTGTTCTATTGAAAAAACTAAGGTGAAGCAAAAGTTTGGGGATTGCTTCAAAAACCTGTGAAAAGCCCTGCATACCATGTCCCTGAGTGCCTTTGCTGAAGTGTTGAGTGATTTATGATTAAAGCCTACAGTTCAAAGTAGCATCCATCCTGGAAACAAACAGACTGCAGTGTTTTAAAGGGGGCTGCAAAGTCAACAGTAAACTAGCTCGCTCTGCGGTCATGAATGATAACCCTCTTTTGTTGAATTTCATTAGTGGCTGAGCGCGTCATTGAGCCTTTGTTGATTTTGCCTAACGCTACATGTTGCACTCAAACAATCACATTACAGAATGGGCCAGACCTTTCCCATCCACCCCCGGCAATTCAGAGTCATTAACCAATAAAGCAACAATGTGAGAGGTCTTGGGGACACATGTAATTACTTACAGTTGCTATGTCTAATTACCAGGCAGCGCTTCACCAGAGAGCGCTGCTTTCTCTTGAAAGAGGATAGCAAATTATCTTTGATCTGAGCCTTGGCTTTGGCTTGACGTTATTTGGGAAGAATGGGCAGATGTAAGGAGCTTCCATGGTTAATTCTCTAGTTAATTGTAGATTTGTAAACTGCCCTCCTCTGCTGTTGTCTCTTTGTTTCTGCTTACCGTGAGGCTGAGTTATGTGGCCTGAGAGAAGTATGGTCGGGGTGTGATATGGTTGCCTGGAAGACATTACAATAGAAGGAATTCCTTCAATTTTAGCCTTTATCAACCCAATTTATTCAAAGCAAGCTTTTTGACTACATACAGTAGCACAGGCTGCATTGAGTGCACAAACATTGCACAAGAGATTGGAATAGGGCAAACTAATTTACTGTTAAACAATGGAGCTGTGTTCAATAGAGCAGTGTGACTCAGAGTAGACCACGCTGTGGGAACGATCCCAGGGGTAGAAGAAACAACTTGAAACCACAAAAACTATAGAACAAAACTATTTGTGGTGCTCATTTGATTTTACTGTTTTTGAAAGCTTTTGCCATCAAACTTTTAAAAACATGTTTGTTTCCCTTTATATACACACTGACAACATGATCTACTTTGTCAGAAATGCCAGCACTACTGTAAATAGTGATACAGCTGCATTGAGCTCAGTGAAGATGTGCACATTGATAACATCACAAGCACAGCAGGAGAAATGACGGTCTTATCTTGTTTATACAGCCTCGCTACTAAGAGGCTGCAGCAGGCTGAACATGTCGTCACCTCTCCTGAAGTGTCCTACCTCACTACTTCAGACACTCTCATCAGCTCAACAACATTTTCATTTGGAATTTGTGCCATGTATGGCAGTAGTTGCTTTTCAAAGCAAATCCATGTTGAGATTTATGTTTCAAAGAACCCCTTTAAGAGGACAAAACCATCAAATAATAATAATTTGCACCAATGCTGATAGAATCTATCCATTTGAACTTCACATCATGTATTGTACACAAGGAACATCTGCCACAGCTGTACCTGCCTGACTGTGACAGGTGGCAGTGAACATGATTATTTCATATCAACAGTAGATAATGTCTTCAATATTTCATCATCAAACAAGCTTTACTTTGAAAGATTTCAAAGGTTTGGTTTGACTGTGTACCATACATGTAACACTTGAGTACCCCCATTAGGGCTGTTCAGCACATATAAATATACATACATATTCAGCAGCAGGTTCATCTTCATCTCCCTGGGCTGGCTTACATCTCATACCCCCCGAACTGAAAGTGATCAATCTTCATCATAATGATTGGAGATGCCATTATCCCATTCCTGGATTCATGCATCAAACCCCAACAAAATATATTTTTTCTTTTGCTCACACTCCTGTGTTTTCAATGGCTTTAATCCCAAAATAACGGTTTAATCCAACACAGTGTGGCAAGTGTGCAGACATATGCAGACAACTGAAGGTCTTTTTTCCAGCACAAGGAGCTCAGCACCTGAATTCTGAGCACATGTCAAGATCTGCTGCAAAGGTTGAAGATCCACAAAGAAGCAACACATTAACAACTGATCCAAACAGTGTCCAAACTAATTCCCTGAAGGTCAGCCGGTTCCTTGTATCCTCAACGGTGGATCTGACAAGCTGGCTGACGAAAAATCTTCAATACAAACACCACCACTCTCTACAGCCTGCCCCCTTCATCCCCCACACCCCACCCCTTGTCACGTCCGGGGCGATATCGAACACTTAATAAAACACACGCACTGAGCTCAAATGTCACCGTCCTAAGCAGGGCTCATCGATACTTTCTCCCCTGACCTTTCTGCTGTGTTACCTTCGCAGGACGCTGGGAGAGTGAGGCATGCTGGGAAGGCTGGGGAGGGCTGAGCTCTGGGGACCCTGGTGATCTGGTGAGAAGAAGTGGAGGATGGTTGTGCTCAGCTTCTGGGCTGGGGTGGTCTGGACATTATATTTAGTTTTAGTAAGAGAACTGCTACTGGAGAAACTCCCACTCCTCTGCTTGAACAGATTGTTTACCTACCGATGATCACCTCCGATGGCTTTTCCTACCACTGCTACGCTGACGACACGCAGCTGTACCTGTCGTTCCCCCCGACTGATCCGGGGATCTCAGCTAGGATCGAGGCCTGCCTCGCAGACATCTCCGCCTGGATGACCAAGCACCACCTCCAGGTGAACCTCGCCAAAACAGAACTTCTCATCATCCCGGCCAAGCCCTCCATCTCCCACGATCTCTCAATCACCCTGGGATCTGCGACGGTGACCCCATCATTCTCTGCCAGGAACCTCTGGGTGACCATGGATGACGAGCTCTCCCTCACAGAGCACATTGCTACTGTCTCCCGGTCGTGTAGATTACCCTCTACAACATCCGGAAGATCAGGAGATACCTGTCTGAGCATTCCACCCAGCTGCTAGTCCAAGCACTTGTCCTCGCAAAGTTGGAGTACTGCAACTCGCTACTCGCCGGTCTCCCAGCATGCGCAACCCGCCCTCTCCAGAGGATTCAGAATGTGGCGGCCCGTCTGGTCTTCAATCTACCCAGACGCTCCCATGTTACCCCGCTCTTCATCTCCCTCTACTAACTTCCCATCACGGCCCGTACCTTCCGAGCGGTGAACGGAACTGCACCCGACTACATCAAGTCTCTCCTCCAGCCTTACACCCCCACCCACCACCTACTGTCTTCTTCTGACAACCGTCTGGTGGTTCCACAGCTCAAGAGCTCCCGGTCCCAACACAAGCTCTTCTCCTGTCTGGCCCCCCAATGGTGGAATCAACTCCCCACCTCCATCAGGGACACTGACTTTCTCCCCACCTTCAAGAAAAGGCTCAAGACGCACTTGTTCCGGGAGTACAAAGGCACTTAGGAAGGCTTGGCTGGACCTGATGTCAGTTCCTCCAGGATCACAATGACTCTTATTGAGAGACTTGTTGCTCTTGTTGGTTGGTTGTAACGGATTTAAATTCTTGTACTCACTGAACTATTTTTACTGTTGATTGTTTTTCTACAGGTACACTTGCACTTTTTGAGTTTCATGTAATTTCATTGTAACTTGTTTAACTGCATGCTTTTATGGTTCTAGTAGAACAATTTACCACCAGAGTTTGCTTACTTCATTCCAATTCTTTTCAGGTCTACTTTATAGTTTAGCAGGTATCAGGGTTTGCTTTGACATTTTTGAATCGACACAACGCACCGTATATGAGAGAGACCCAGATTACCCCTGGTTAATCTGAACATATGAGATACAATATTCCTTCTGGGTGAGTCTAGGAAGTGGTTTTATCAGTAGAGGGCACTGGCAGGTCACACTATCTTACTCTAATGAATGAATAAACTAGCTACTCAAGGTAGTTTGTGAATTCAAGGGGCCTGTTCAAGGGTGTGTGTTTGAGTGTGTATTGGCATAATATGTGTGCATTAAGATGTCTGTATTTGTTCCCTCGAGTGTTTGTAGAATGTGTGTAGTGTGTGTGTGCAGCATGTGTGTGTAGAGTGTGTGTGCAGGATCTTCCGGATGTTGTAGAGGGTGAATCTACACGACCGGGAGACCGCAGCAATGTGGGCAGTGAGGGAAAGCTCGTCATCCATGGTCACCCAGAGGTTCCTGGCCGAGGATGAACGGGTCACCGTAGCCGATCCCAGGGTGATTGAGAGATCGTGGGAGATGGAGGGCTTGGCCGGGATGTGAGGAGTTCTGTTTTGGTGAGGTTCAGCTGGATGTGGTGCTTGGTCATCCAGGCGGAGATGTCTGTGAGGCAGGCTTCGATCCTAGCTGAGATCCCCGGATCAGTCGGGGGGACGACAGGTACAGCTGCGTGTCATCAGCGTAGCAGTGGTAGGAGACACACAGCAGACACACAGCAGACTGGTCCACAGTAACAACCTCTGAGGAGGTCTGAGGACCCAGACAGAACAACCCTGCCCAGGGGTCAGAGATCACAACCCCCTGACCCCAACCCTGTCCTCGGACTCCTAGTCAGGCTCAGGGCCCTCGTTCAGGACCATATGGTGGGCACTATTACGCGCATCATTAGTCGCCTCTGAAACTCACCTGTGATCTGGAGTCGTCCATCATGTCCTTTCTGTGGTCCAACACACCTGTTAGAGGACGACTGAGTCTGGATGTTCTACTGTTTATACACGCGTTTCGTGCCGATTCGCAAAGGATTGAAGAAAGCTCATAAGATTAAGAAACTGATTAGCCATATGAGGATATGCTTTGTTTAATTTTGCTGCATTTTTCATCAAGGGAGTCGACCCTCTTCTGTGTGTGTATACAACAGGGTGAAACCATGTTAGGAGACATGGACAACAGCACAGAAGTAGTGTTGCTTTCGTCAACGAAAATTCAGACTAAATATCGTTGTCAACAAACCTTTATCACGTGACAAAAATGAGACGAGACGCAACGTAAATGCTGGTCATGTGACGATAACTGCAAATAAACTTATAATTTTAAACATTGTGGCAACATTGTTGACGAATAAAAACTAGACGAAATGTGGTTTACTAAAGAAAAAGAGACGAAATGTTATTTTGTCTCGTTTAGTCGCAATATTATTATTAGCTAATTCATGAAGCTGTCGTTAATGTGTCTCATTTTAACGTTAGCTTTAGAAGTTAGCTTTAAACGTTAGCCACTGGACCTGAAAACAACTGAGAAAAACGTGTGTGACAAGCATGTCTGTTTGTTTGTGAGAATGTAAAGTGTGTTAACATGTGTGACTAGTGTGTGTACTCTGTGTGTGTGTATTTGTTTGTATGAGAGAGTGTAAAGTGGGTTCTTAGTTTCTACTTGACTGACTGCATGTGTTAAGCATCCCTTCATGGAGTCAGGTGGCTGAGCGGTTAGGTAATTGAGCTAGCAATCTGAAGGTCGCCAGTTCGTTTCCCTGCTGAGCTAATGACGTTGTGTCCTTGGGCAAGGCACTTCACCCTACTTGCCTCGGGGGAATGTCCCTGTACTTACTGTAAGTCGCTCTAGATAAGAGCGTCTGCTAAATGACTAAATGTAAATCCTTTGTTGGCCAAATACTGCAGCTAGTTTTGTCATTCACATAGCAACCACACTGAACTGAATTTGGCTTCAAGAACATTACTTTGAATACATTATTCTAGACCAATACATTTAAACAAATGGTTTTGGCATTAACATGCCTCCCGAGACTACTGCTTAGACTACTTCTGGTTTGATTAAAAACAGACTAAAATACAATTTGCATTGACTTAAACTAGACAAAATTTAATCAGTTTTCGGCAACTAAAACTAGACGAAAATAGTATGGATGAGTCTGACTAAAATTAGACTACAATGCTCAGACTTTTAGTCGACTGAAACTTGACTAGACTAAAAAGAGTATGAACATGACTAAAACTAATAAAAACTCAAATGACAGCTTGGCACTAAGACTAGACTAAAACTCAAATCAAAACAGGCCGCCAAAAACAACACTACACAGAAGTACAACAGGTCATCTCCCATCACTGAGACATTTAAGTCTCGTCTTAAAACATATTTTTATTCCTTTGCTTTCGAGTCAGTTTAGGGTCACTCGAGCTTATTTGTTTTGTTTGTCTGTTGTTTTTATTTTTTGTTGTTTGCCTTATTTGATAACTTTGTACAGCACTTTGGTCGGTGTTAGCTGTTTTTAAATGTGCTTTATAAATAAAGTGACTTGACTTGACTAGGACTGCTTAGGCAACTGTAGTTTCTGACAGCATGAAAAAGGCCTTGTTAAATAGTGGTGGGTTCAGGTCAGTGAGAGTGTTCAACTGCAGAGTTGTAGGTTGAATGGGTTCAAACTCAGTAGCATGTCACTTTGGATAAAAGTGTCTGATAAATGAACACATTATTGATAGAAACAACAGTATTGTAAGGCACTCTGCAGTGCCTAAATCAGTGTATCTGCTTCATAAACATGTTCAAGAACTAAACACTTCTCCCTGTTTTCTTTAATAGACTCCTTTTAATTAAGCATGTGTGCTAGAAGAAATGCAAAATTGTATTGAAAAACTAATGCAATTAAAGCTTTAACTGAACAGCTTTATTATTTAGTTAAAACTATTTATCTCCCTCAGAAATTGTTTTTGGTTTTACTCCATTAAGAGCCCAAAGAGGAATTTCAACAGTTATTATTCATTTTAAAAATAGAAAACTCTAGGCTCCAATCTAGGCTTTATTAAATCATCTAATGACAGCTCTTCTAGTCAGGACTGAATTGAGGGAGACGACAACAGAGACAGCTCAAATGAAACCAAAGACGGATGCTAAGTTGCTACGCGTCAGGGATTCAGAATTCAATTTTCAACTCAAATTACTTTGTGGCTAATAACCATGTCATGTTCTACTACTTCTCACATGGAAATAATAGAGGATCATGAAAGCATCCCCTCCTCTATCTTTCAGACGAGGCAACCTCTTCAAACAGACAAGAACATCTGTATTTCAGAACAAACTGAACCATGCAAGACTAGGACCCAAAAGGAGATACAGACTGTTGCTAAAGGATTACTACAGGATCACCTCATTAAACATGCTAAGTAGGTAAAGCAGACAAGGATTCTCAAATATTTGAAGACATGAATGTATTGTGTGGGAAAACCTCCATTTTGGCACAATGTCACAGACTGACACAGTGCTGTCTGGTCCTAACACTCCAGACTGACACAGTGCTGTAGTTCACATAAGACACACGTTCACACATGAGAGTTATGTGAAGGCTAATTGAAACAGCATGGGAAGTTGAATGAGCAGAGAAATGAACTTAGCAAAATCACATCTTGCTTTGCTTGTTTAAATGACAGGAGTATACTGAGAAAAGTCAGTGCATCAGAAATAAGAATAATTTACGTGATATTTCACAACTCAACATTACCACTGATATTGAATGTAAAACAATAGTCACATTAGTTGATTGAACTAACCAAACCAAGCACGTTTTTATCTGATAATACTTTCATGCACAACACTTTTTTATGAACTGCTACAACCAACTAAAAGATTGAGTTGTAATGATGCGATTGAGAATCTTTAACATATAGTTTTCTCCTGAATCCTTTAAGAACAGCGGTCCTGTATGTGCTGAGAGGAACATTCTCAGTCCAAATGGATCTGGACTGTACTAGAACAGGACCGAACTTACGACAGGAGCAGACTGGTTTAATGACTGCCAGTGACTCAGTCAAGCACATCTTGCAGTCAAGCACTATTTATTACTTTATTGCACTGTTATTACACTGTCATGATACTGTCATTAATGTTGTTATTACACCGTTAATACACTGTTATTACACTGTTATTACACTGTTATTACTGTTGTTATTACTGTTGTTTTTACACTGCTCTTACATTGTTATTACACTGTTATAACTGTTGTTATTACACTGCTGTCACACTGTTATTACTGTTGTTATTACTGTTGTTATTACACTGCTATTACACTGTTATTACACTGTTATGACTGTTGTTATTACACTGCTATCACACTGTTATTACTGTTATTACACTGCTATTACATTGTTATTACACTGTTATTTAAAAAACTGTACAAAAAAAAGAAAAAAGAAAGTTGGGTAGAAAAGGTTTTAAAGGTTGGAAAGAAAATAGAGAATAGAGACATTCTGGATCACCCATGGTCATAATGAGAGAGATGTCTGAAATTGTCTGTGTCAAAAAGGATTCCTGGTGAATGTGCCATAGAGTGTTGAGTAATAGAAGCTTGAACACAAGGAAATTGAAAGTTTCTATTTCCACCTAGATTTTGTTTTGAAAACAGAGGCCTGAAGAGGCCTAGAGGTGGTAGATATTAGCTGGAAGACAGAAGTGGACCACAGCATGAAGCCTTACCCAATACAAGTCAAAAGTCAAATATAATACCACAATATATTCATATTTACATCACCAGGGCATGGAAGCTCCTATTGGGTCAAACAAGGTGTCAATCGAAAGGTCAGAGTGTAGCAGCAATCATCACGTTTTCTGTTAAATATTTCAAGTGAAACTCCTTCCATGAGCGATAGTGCATGTATGGCAGGTGCAGTCTAAAAAATATATTTGTTGGAATTTAGTGCGGGAGGAGGGGGCGGAGTTTCTGTCCCATGGGCGGGCCTGGACTTTAACTTGAGTGAAAAACTGTAATCAGCACTTCAACTTTTACCAAAGATGCCTTTAGACCAAAGCGAAAGGAACCTATCCTACACAAAACACCTCTGTTTTGTGAGTTTCCCAACAAACACACACACAAACACGCACACTCACTCAACTCTTTGGTCTGGCAGTGCATGGGAGCAGCACTGTCCTTTTATTGAACTACCTTCACATTCTGATTAAAGATCGGGACTTCCAGTCAGGTTCTCTTTGCCCTTCAAGCTCGAGGACAGAAAGTCTAGGTTCATTCAGGATGATCATGCAGTCAAGCACAGCTGAAAGGCTCCTGCTCCGCTCGGCTTTAAACGGTGTTAATGCTAATCAAGTGGAAGGGGCACCAAGCACACAGGCATGAGATGAATATCAATTCCTGCCAGTGTATGTCACTCTTATAAAAGTATTTCCCTCACTGGACTATTCTGGGTCACATCAGCTTTTCGAAATAAAGCTAGCCCCAGTTAGCCAGCCACAGTTATTAAGTTCAGATAGCAAGCGATGTACAGGTGTATCTCACCTGCTAGAAGGCTACCTGGGCACACGGCATGGTACCGTGCATTATCACCTTGCAGAAAGAAGGTCCTGGCTTTGAATCCTTCAAGGGTTTCCAACAGTTGAATCTCCCCAGCTGAATTCAATTTTCACTGCATGCATCGCCATAGATACAGGATAAATTAAGTCTCAAAAATAAATGTTTTTACATGTTTTTCACTTCCCACTGAATTCCAGATTTAGCTGTCAGCCGTTTCACCCAACTATAATGCCTGAGTTTGTGACCACTTAAAAAGTGAATACTTAATTTTTTTAAAGCATCTGTAGTGAGATTTCAATAACTCAAATGTGACAAATGTGGAATGTTTTTAGACACAAGTACAGATTCCAGATGAAAATCTCTCAGTGTGGTGTTGATCTCTACGGTCACCAACAGCAGCTGTTTCCCTCGTTCGCCCTTAGGAAATGGGGAGAGGCGAAAGCATAGAAACCTGGGCCATTTTCCTGCTGCTGTTTGCTGGTAGTCATTAGCAATAGTTTAGAAAAGTGTTTTGATGTAAATCACCACCATCTGCTGAGTTTGGAGAGGTTACTGGACTGAAGCTGTTAGTAGTTCCTTCAGCCAGGTGAAGGTCTGGGAGGACAAACTGCTTCTTGACTTGGAGATTCAACTGTTTGATGGTGGGATGGGAGACCAGACTTTAAAAGCTGTAGTCTGAGTAGGGGGAAGTGAAGTGTAAACCGGTTGGCATGGGTTCAAAAACAATTAGCTGAATGCAGATAACAGCAGTAAAGTGTGGGTTATTTGTAGCTAACTTGTGCTCTGTGGTGTTTGTAGAAACGTGTTGGCTGCAAAAGGCACTGTTGCTGGCGGCGATCTTTGTCAGTTGTAATGGCTGTGTGGCTGTTTTCAAATCAGAACACTCAGTATGCATTAGAACTCAGACCAAACAAAAGCCTATAAGCACACGCATACACACATACACACACACACACACACATACACACATGCAGTCATAAATTCCTACACACATGCAGTCATAAACTCCCACACACATACATACTCATACACAGGTCTTTGAAGGCTTGTGAATCAGTGAACTACGGTGACCAAATCCAAAATGTGTTTAGCTCCATTTCCTGTGTACAGATCACTGTTCCTCAGGGTCATTTCCTGTGTACAGATTACTGTTCCTCAGGGTCAGGCTTGTCCCTCATCTGATGCGTGGGGCAGTCCTGCTGTCGGCCTTCACATCCCTAACTGGATGAATAGCGTGTTCCTGGCATTACATGATTGGCTTATGATGTGGCTCTTTAAAGGAGCTAAATGAAGCTTGATGATGTGTTTGGGAGGATTGGATTCAGACCCCCATCTGAGGGAGGAGGATTCATGAGGCTTTTTGAAGATTGGGATTAACCACAGAGAGCCTATCAGCTGCAGTATTGTGTGTGTGTGTGCATGTGTGTGCATGCTTAGGTGTGTGTGTGTGTGTGCATGAGAGAGCGTAAATGTCTGCCCTCACATGCCTGCCTGCTTGCTGGTGAATTGTCTTTTTAATCACAAGCACACGCAACATGCCTAAACCTGCACTCCTGCCTCATTAAAAGAACATGATGCAATTTGGATCAAATGTTGATAAACGTGCACATGCGTCGGGGACTCATCCATCCAGTCAGCATGGCTCAGCGTGGCTCAGCGTGGCGTCCGGAGGGTTGTGTAACCACATCAGTTGAGGGCTATTTCAGCCTTACTGCAGGACAATTTAATCTCAGTTTTTCAAACGGAGTATAGTGCTTCCTCCTGCAGAATCTAATAAGCCGTGTATTTCTCCCAAAGTGCAACCTCCTAGAGCAGTCAGCTTAGATACAAGAGCAAACAGGGATCAGAGAGCAGACTTGTTTTCAAGCTTGCAAAGGAGAGTCCTGGACCTAAGCCTGCGTCTCTTTCCAAGGGAACAACACGGGTACGGGTTCATATGAGGAGGTTCTGCTGTAGGCGAGTCATCAGGGGGGAGATGTCAACACAGTGAGTTTGAAGATAAAGGGTCACAAGTTCAGTCCCAGCAAAGTGTGTTCAAATAGAAAAAAGTGACATCTGAGACCATGTCATTAGGGGACAAAACATAAACATTGTTCTTCATAGTGGTGAAGCCATGACAGCTTTGCATTATTTTTTCTAGCTTAGTAACCTTGTTGTAGGAATCCTTATAAGAGCTGTTGCTTTTTGTTTTTCCTTTTGTCTTCGTTCTGCCTCCGTCTTTTTCTCCCTCTCCCTCTCCCTCTCCCTCTCCCTCTCCCTCTCCCTCTCCCTCTCCCTCTCCCTCTCCCTCTCCCTCTCCCTCTCCCTCTCCCTCTCCCTCTCCCTCTCCCTCTCCCTCTCCCCCTCCCCCTCCCTCCATCCATCCCTCCCTCCGCAGCCCAGGCATGGGCTTGCTCTAATGTTGATATTGATTGTACTTCTCCCCTGCGTGTGGAACTACCAGAGTCTGATCTGATGCAAGGAAGATTTGTTCAAATTTTCCTGCTGGGATTTCCCTCCACCAGGCAGCTGATCACCTGACATCTGACCCTTCCCTCACAGGCAGGCTGCTGTGTGTGTATGTGTGTGCATGAGAGTGTGTGTTTGCTGTTGTGAATGTAGCTGTGTGTTTCAACATAGAAAGTCGAATATATAGTTTGTCACTCCAACGACAATGCTCCGTAGAAAAAGGTGAGATGGTGAAAATGCATCCAAAAAGAAGCCTTGCGTGGGACGATGACACAG
This sequence comes from Hypomesus transpacificus, assembly GCF_021917145.1. Lineage (NCBI taxonomy): Eukaryota > Metazoa > Chordata > Actinopteri > Osmeriformes > Osmeridae > Hypomesus > Hypomesus transpacificus. Next base: position 2,289,751 of record NC_061082.1, on the reverse strand, counting down.
GATCGTAACACAGAGATGAGGAAGAGAGAGATGAGGAAGAGAGAGATGAGGAAGACAAGCCTGGACAGGAGCTGCCTTCAGTCTCCCACCTCATTTGTAGCCCTCATCTCACACCCGCCATGACACTGGTGTGCTGGACACACAGACACACACACACACACACACAGACAGATAGGCAGACACTGACACACAAACACACATGTAACAGACACGTTAGACACACACACACACACACACACTCTTTCTAAGTCCTAGCCTGGTCCTCCCACGCTTAAAGCTCCCATGATGAAAGCAATCTGCCCCTGGGTCTTCTGTATCTGGCTCTCCTCCCCCTCCTCCTCCCTTCCTCTCCTCCCCCTCCTGTTTTCCTCCCCTCCTCCTCACCTCACCTTCTCCCCTCCTCCCCCCTCATGTCTCTCCTGATGAAACAGCTGGTTTGGGGGGGTGAAGGGCTTCCTTATTATTTTTCAACAACAACACTAATGAAGAGACCCAGTACTGGGAGGGCAGGTGAGAGGGAACATGGTGGTCTGTGTGTGAGTGAGTGAGTGTGGGTTATGTGTGAGTGTGCGTGTGGTGAGTATGTTAATGTGTGTGGTGTGTGCTGGTGAGAAAGTGTCTGTCTGTATATAATGTGTTTGTACGTGTGTGAGTGTGTGTGTTTGAATATATGGGATACATGTGTTCCTTTACAATCACACTAACAGGTATCTGTAAATCATCCATGAAAACAAATACTATTAGAGGGATTCTCTTTTTGATGTTGGTGTTGTTTATACAGTATGTTGCACATTCCTAACCTGTCTTGAACTTGGTGCTGAAGGGACTGCAGGGTTAGTAGTGTTGCAGTAGGTCCCTAACCCTCCCAATAGATGAGCATGCTGTCTAACCTACCTTCCTTCCAAACAACATGGAAACTATGTATAATCAATGTCAGCAAGCTGTAAAACAGATATACCCACATCTCTCATAACAAACCCGGTTCTTCCATTTGGCACTTATTTGTTTTCACACAATGTACGCTTCATGTTTTGGCTACCCGCAATGTTTGGGGCTATCTTGTTGTTATGATCAGTGCACTTTTGTAAAGCTCTCTCTTGGAAGTCGCTTTGGATAAAAGCATCTGCTAAATGAATAAATGTAAATGTTCTGCTGTTTGTTTGTGCGCTGGGTGAAATGCCCCCTAGGGGACTGAAGGAGAATGCGGCAGGTGCTGTAACAAACTGCAGCAGGATCCATCAGCTAGCATCGACTGCTCCACCACATTCATCCTGTGGTATTGCGTTTTTATAGAGACATTCCTCGTCTCTTCTTATCTCTGTCTGTCTAGGTGTGTGTGTGGAAGAGGGTGTACAAATCTATGATAGAGTGTGTGTGTGTATGTGTGAGTAGGTTTGTGTTTGTGTATGTGTGGATAGGTGTGTTTGTGTGTATGTGTGTATAGGTGTGTATGTGAGTAATGCCCAAGAAGTGATAACATCCTGTCATCCTGTATCCGCATAATCGCCTATTGATTCTACTTTTTGTGCGCCTGGCCATATATTCCCACTCTCTGAACACAGACTGTCAGAGCTCAATAGGACTTCTCTCCATACTAGGGGACAATGGAGGTGGAGAGGGGGGAAAAGCAAGTTTAACATCTGTTCAAGCTGCTCCTGATGAAATGTGGCAGGTTTGAATCCCAGAACAGGTCACTAAGAGGGTTTTAGCTCACAGGTGGGTTACTTATCCGGACCAGGTACTATAGGTGGGTTACATAACCAGACCAAAGTTGGCTCAGGTCTGCTTGTGTAGAAACTCTGCTCTGAATATGTTACCCAGATAGCAAAAAAGAACAATAATGGAAATGATACTTCTATTTTACACAAAATCAGAATAAACAGGAATCATTTTGAAGGAGACAGAAGAGAACAAAAAGAGAACAGTGAGGTCACAAAAAAACTACATTTTCCAGAGCTTTATTAGGATTTGCAAATGAATACTGTAGCAGAGGGTTTACTGCATGGACTACAGCCATGATGGAGTGGAATGACATTTCAGAAGTCATGAGTCTTGATTAGCTTTCAACAAATATGCAGATTGTGGGGGCAAGGACTCCATGAAACCAATATAATGTGTTTACCTTGATTTCATCCAACTAGACAGGATGGAAATGTAAGATAATTCATGCAGAAAAAGGCTTCCTAGTAAGTCAAATCTTTCAGATTTTGGTTCCTTGACATTTTAAAATGTTCCTCAGCCAATTGCGCCAGCACAGCCAGAATGAACCGGGTCTTGTACTTCAGTACGAACGTTCCAACACCTCATGGCATAATGGACCTGAGAAAGATTCTGAATCCTTTCCCTTCATCGAGCTGCAGAAAGCTGTGCAAGCTGGAACCTTCTATCTGCTCTGGCAGTTTCAGAGGCTTTCACAATGACAAAATGGCAACTGTCAAAAAACTGTGAGTTGCAGGCCCTCCAACTCATTTGTCTGCGTCGCTACACTAAGATGCTCCTCTGATGAAAGATCCACTCCAATCTGCAATGAACACATAAGATAAGCCTGACAATGGAGCCAATCAACCATGTTCACAATGGAGAGGCGGGTGAGAATGCATGGAGCAGATGGGGGATTAGCATACTGTTGTTGCTCATGATTACATTAGTGGAAGGTGAATTACAGTAACAATAGCCTGAGAGAAAGACCGCTAAAGAAAACCCCTTCAGTCAGGTGGAATTAAATAGGCTGCCTTTGGAACTAATGACAGTTTGATTCGTGATGTTTTTAATGTTGCGTTAAGACTACTGGCTAGCTTTCTGACTTCTTCTTCTAGGGAAATTAACGATGACTCGGAAAAACAAGTCCCCCGGTCCGGGGGAGTCCGGAAAGAAGAGAGTCGCTCCTTTGACACAAAAACAAAAACAGAGAGAAAAAAAGGGGTTGGATCAGCTCTCAGTGCTGCAGGATGCCAGGTCCTGCCGCCCTGTAGGTCCAGCACCTTCTGTGGTACAATCTGTGGCCCCCGATTGGCTGCAGGTGGGCGCCGGCCATGAGGCAAGGGTTAGCAGGTGGAAGTAGTTACCATTGATGACAGTCCCCAGGTTCATTCTCTACCTTCCCTTGATCTCTCCTCCTGGGTGGGAGGAGTCAGCCAAAGAAGATTGTGGCCGACTCCTCCCACCCTGGACACTCCCTGTTTCAGTCACTCCCCTCCGGCAGAAGGCTGCAGTCCATCAGGACCAAAAGCCCACGCCACACAAACAGTTTCTTCCCTTCCACTGTTTGCGTCCTCAACAAGCCAAGAGTTTACACTGACTTTAATGACCTAATGTCTTCAGACAATTTGCATTTTGCACTACATTACAATACTGTATCTGTACCATTTGTATCTTCTGTATTATTTGTATTTTATATTGTAAACTACCGCAACTTATATTTTATTTTATTATATATTTAATTTTAATTCTATTCCACTCAGCATTGACAGTTTATGTACCCTTAGTATAGTTAGACCACTTATTTAAATTTAAGATTCCTATATGTTTGTTGTATGCACCTTCCTGTCAATGGGAGTCTGGTGGCTGAGCGGTTAGGGAATTGGGCTAGAAATCTGAAGGTCGTCAGTTCAGATTCTCTGGATAAGAGCGTCTGCTAAATGACTAAATCTAAAATGTCTGAATGCAAAGCAAAATCCTTGTCTGTGCAAACTTTCGTGGCAAATAAATCATTTTCTGTTTCTGTTTCTGAGAGTGTCACAACACACACACATTTCCTGTCATGAAGACAACCATGTCCAGGCCCAATCCGACATTCTTAAAACCCAACTAACTTGTTCATGACTCCAAGGGTGTGCATACCTTGCTGCTGCCTGTTGAACCAACAACAGTAACCGCATCTGTCTTTGTAAAGAACTGTAAGTGGGGCCTTGTCTGAAATTGTGTGAAAACGTGTGTACATTTTTTATCACGCTTTAAAGCCACAAAAAAGCTTTTCATAACTCTCACAAATTACCCATGAACAGTTTCAGAAAGCGATCTCATTTCTAATGGTCTGTTGCTTCTCAGACAGCTCCCGCACTCAGCAGGGGCCTGGGCTGTGGGCATCTGCACTGTCGTCTCAGACCTCATCATGTTTATTGACTCGCCTCTCGCTTTCATTTCCACCAATAATATGGGATTTGCAGCGGCCAGCTATCCATCAGTGTCAGCTCATTTACAGCCTTCTCTCAGGCAGGCAGTCCGACCAATACACCCCCCCCCCCCCCCCCGCCACACACACACACACACAAGGGTGGGGAGCATGCCACACACCCACACTTGTGTAGCTGAGCCATGCACGGCCAGTTAAGCACACAGAGCACACAGGATGGTCCTAAAGCTGCCCTCACACACACACAGATACACACACACACACAGATACACACGCACACACACAGATACACACACACACCACAAAGATACCCGCATACACACACACACACACACAAAGGTACACACACACACCACATAGAAACACCCACCACGCAGATAGTTACACCACACACACAGATAATCTGGCCAGAGTGCTGGGTACTTTCTGCTCTCAGCTATGAGCACATCGGCAGTCAATACCACATCCAGCAGACTCCAGCAGAACCCTGCGGCAGCTATAGAGAGCGGGCTGCAGCTCCGCTGGACCTCCAGTCTGAATGTCACCAGATTGGTGACTTTTCTCTCCTATTCTGATCCATGCTGTTAACATGGAGGAGAAGAGCTGGAGGCACATCGATGGACGAGTTCCCAAAAGGCCCTCAGAAACACACACACACCTCACATACCTGAGCAGAGCTAAACAAAACAGGCACACACACATACATACACACAAACCAGCCCACTACCTCTGGCCTGAAAACCCTGTAACACTTCCCCCCCATCACCATCCTTCCCTTCACCCCCCCCTCAAGTACAGTGTTCAAGGAAGACAAAACTCAAAGTGAATCAATCTCATCAAGCAGCCCTCTGCTCTATCTGCCCCAGGACCATCCCAGCTCTCAGCTTGCACCCTCTGCGTCCAGGTGTGGCTGGATGGAAGAACGCCTCGTGCTTTGAAGGGATGAATAAAACATGTGAACGCCTACAGGAAATGCAATCTTGGCTTAATCGAGGCACATTTGTACTAATTAGAGCAAACAGGCCTGAGTAGGAAGGCATTTTAGAGTGCTTTTAAAACTCCCCGCTTCACCAGCTTACATAATGCGTTCCATCACAACACCGTGGCTTGCTATTCATGATGGATGTCTCCCCATCAGCCTGGTGGAGGGTGCTGCATGAATCCTGAAAGATCAGGGTTTGTTTAGATAAAAGCTATGATGTTTCACACATAACCCTCAGTGGCGGCTGGTGAAAATTATTCTAGGTGGGGCTGTGAAATATTCAGTCAATTCGGTAACCATCCTAATACAATTGAACACAAACTGCATGATACGAGTTCTCTGTGAAATAATAATGATGTAATTAATGCACACAGCTATAGGCAAATGTCCACATTTGTGGACTATAAATATCATAACACTCAGTTCAGAAATATTGAAAACCATGGACATGGGCACTTGAGCCATTCTCCCTGGTATTAATCAGAAACACAACACAACTATTACTGTAAAACTAAATATTAAGGATTTATAAATGAATTTAACACAATCAATTATCTTTGATAGAACGTGCCTGTTCTCATCCACTTCGTTGTTTCTCCTCACCTCAATCTGGTGACCTTCGTCCAGTTGCATAGCGATTGTCTCTGCCTAGCATGGCTAGCTTGATTGCATTCTCCATGTGTGCCATTGTGCAGGACATCTGTATTGTAACACTGAATACATTTACCATTGGCTTTAACACACTGAAGCTGAATCCTAAACTTTTTACTTCACATCCCGCTATTTAGCCAGAGTAGGAACAAAACAGCTTGTCTAGGTCCCTACACCATAACAAGAGAATATCCCTCGCTCAATCTGTTTGGGGAAATGTAGCCATTGTTTGGAAGTTCCCCTGAGACTGGAGGCTGGAAGACACAAAGCCAGCAGATGTTTGATGCTGCAGAGAGTGACAGCATCCACTGACACTCCAGCCCCCAGGCTGCTCCTCAGGCCTGGAACTCACTAACCACGTCCTTGGAACTCCCAAACTCTCTTCCAACATCTGTTTCTGAGCAGGTCAGTGGACAAACAGGAAGGAGGAACAGGGCAGGAAGAACAGGGAAGGTGAGAGGCAGGGAGGGTGAGAGACAGGGAGGATAAGAGACAGGGAGGGTGAGAGACAGGGAGGGTGAGAGACAGGGAGGGTGAGAGACAGGGAGGGTGAGAGACAGGGAGTGTGAGAGACAGGGAGGATAAGAGACAGGGAGGGTGAGAGACAGGGAGGGTGAGAGACAGGGAGGGTGAGAGACAGGGAGGGTGAGAGACAGGGAGGATGAGAGACAGGGAGGGTGAGAGACAGGGAGGGTGAGAGACAAGGAGGGTGAGAGACAGTCAGGGTGAGAGACAGTCAGGGTGAGAGACAGGGAGGGTGAGAGACAGGGAGGGTGAGAGACAGGGAGGGTGAGAGACAGGGAGGATGAGAGACAGGGAGGATGAGAGACAGGGAGGGTGAGAGACAGGGATGGTGAGAGACAGGGAGGATGAGAGACAGGGAGGGTGAGAGACAGGGAGGGTGAGAGACAGGGAGTGTGAGAGACAGGGAGAATGAGAGACAGGGAGGGTGAGAGACAGGGAGGGTGAGAGACAGGGAGTGTGAGAGACAGGGAGAATAAGAGACAGGGAGGGTGAGAGACAGGGAGGGTGAGAGACAGGGAGGGTGAGAGACAGGGAGGGTGAGAGACAGTCAGGGTGAGAGACAGGGAGGGTGAGAGACAGGGAGGATGAGAGACAGGGAGGGTGAGAGACAGGGAGGGTGAGAGACAGGGAGGGTGAGAGACAGGGAGGATGAGAGACAGGGAGGGTGAGAGACAGGGAGGGTGAGAGACAGTCAGGGTGAGAGACAGGGAGGGTGAGAGACAGGGAAGACAGGGCCATTATCATGGTGTAAAGGCATAACTGCTCATTTGACTATGACTGAGGATAGAAATGAATGATCCCATTATTGTGAAAGATTAATCTGAATTTGACTGTTTTACAAAGTTATTCATTTACACTTCTTGTCATGAAAGAAGAAATATGAATAACCTGTGATGGTGACAGGAGTAGGAGGCCCAGCGGCTCCTACTGTCTGGGATGTAGCCTCTTTGCTCTCACCTCCCCGTCATCCATATACACTCACCTCCCCGTCATCCATATACACTCACCTCCCCGTCATCCATATACACTCACCTCCCCGTCATCCATATACACTCACCTCCCCGTCATCCATATACACTCACCTCCCCGTCATCCATATACACTCACCTCCCCGTCATCCATATACACTCACCTCCCCGTCATCCATATACACTCACCTCCCCGTCATCCATATACACTCACCTCCCCGTCATCCATATACACTCACCTCCCCGTCATCCATATACACTCACCTCCCCGTCATCCATATACACTCACCTCCCCCGTCATCCATATACACTCACCTCCCCGTCATCCATATACACTCACCTCCCCGTCATCCATATACACTCACCTCCCCCGTCATCCATATACACTCACCTCCCCGTCATCCATATACACTCACCTCCCTGTCATCCATATACACTCACCTCCCCGTCATCCATATACACTCACCTCCCCGTCATCCATATACACTTAAATCCTTTATTTCTCTTTTTCTTCCTTTCATCTTCCTATTCAGCTAATCTCAATTATCCCAAATGTTCTCCTTCTCCACTTCTGCCCTAATCTTCCACTCCCTTCTTCCCCCAGAGTCCCTTCCCTCCCCTTCCCTCCCCTTCCCTCTCCTTCCCTCCCCTTCCCTCCCCTCCGCTCTCACACTCAACCACTTTAATACTTTCCTACCTCTCTGTCCTTCTCACTCTCCATCACTTCTATTATGCCCTTCTCCATCTCCAACTCTATCCTACCCCCTCCACCTCTTTCTGTCCTCCCCTCTCTCCATCTCAGCATTGTGGCTGGCACATTCTTTTTCTTATTTTTCTTTTTCTCTGTCTCAAGCGGTGTAGCTGTCAGTGCCTGCTGGCTCTCTCTCTCTCTCTCTCTCCCTCTCTCTCCCTCTGATTATGCTATCACATTGCCCTGCCGATGCAGTTATCTCCCACTCGGACCCAGGGATTCAGTTTCATATTGGCCATTAAAGTTTAACGAGACAGGCGTTGGAGGCGGGTATGGGCTGATGACCCGGGGGGCGACGGGGCAACGGGGGGGGGGGGTGACATGGGGTTCATGAATACATGGATGTAGAAGCTCTCAAACAAACCATGTGTTTAATATATATGTTATGTTCATCTATGTCAACATTCAGGCTGTGCACATACATGTGACTGACTTGCATGCACCGACGTGCTTGTCTGTGAAACACTGCTGGGCTTCCAATCCCAGACAGCCTTGTGGTCATCAGCAGTTGCAGTCTCCCCCAGTCTTACATTTACATTTATTCATTTAGCAGACGCTTTTATCCAAAGCAACTTCCAAGAGAGAGCTTTACAAAGTGCATAGGTCACTGATAATAACAACAAGATAGCCCCAAAGCATTGCAGGTAGCCAAAAACAGAAGTACACATTGTGAACAACCAAAAATAAGTGCTAAAGGGAAGAAACCATAGGAGCATGTAGTTAAGCAAATTACAATACACAACATTAATCTCTAAGTGCAAGTGTACCTGACGGAAAGCAATAAAAATAGGATTAAATATAATACAACAGTTTAAATCAGCTACCACTAACCAACAAGAGCAACAGTCTAAGCAAGAGTCATTTTGATCCTTGAGGAAACTAGCGTTGGGTTCAACAAACCATTCCTAAGTACCGTTGTACTCCCGGAACAAGTGCGTCTTGAGCCTTCTCTTGAAGGTGGAGAGACAGTCTGTGTCTCTGATGGAGATGGGGAGGTGATTCCACCACTGGGGGGCCAGGCAGGAGAAGAGCTTGTGTTGGGTCTTGAGCGGTGGGACCACCAGGCGGTTCTCCAGTCCACCAGTCTTGATTCTCTCTTTTCACACTCCCCATCACACCTCCAAGGCTGTCTTCCATCTACCTTCTCTGGCATCATCACATTCCCACCCTACACTGAGTAGAAAGGGATCATGGTCCGCAAGCCCATAGCTCTCTGGCTCACAGCCAACCTGGAGTCATTAACGGCTCGTAGATGGAAAAGAATGCACAACAGAAGTGATAGAAAAAAAGAGGCTCTATTCATATCTGTGGCACACGCACAGCACTGTTCTGGTCTCATGTTCAAAAGTATTGATTTAGTTTAAAAGCACAAAAAGCTTTTAGTTGGGAGCTGAGGAGTTGTTGAGTCAAAAGCTGCCCAGACACACACACACACAGACACAAACAGACACACAGACACACACACACACAGACATACACACACACACAGACACACAGACACACAGACACACAGACACACAGACATACACACACACACAGACACACAGACACACAGACATACACAGACACACCGACACAGTGCCATGGGTCCACATGTCTCTGCTGTCATGGAAAGGGCAAAACCTAAAGAGTTTTCATTTAATCATCCTGTAAGAAAAGTGCTCACATGCTTTCAGACCAGAAAAGAAAACAATGTTGAGGAGTCTTGATGCTCTTTAATCCTACTATTGGTCTCTATTCTGGTCTCTATTCTGGTCTCTATTCTATTCTGTAGTTTTATGCCGGACGTAAAACAAGGCAAACAAATGCTAAAATAAAGAGACTTAGAAACAGAAAAAAAGACAGCGTATTCATGTTAGAAGCGTTTAGCGCCATACTCTGTTTCAACAATGATGATGTGAAGAGGAAAAAACACTGCTGTCTGTAACTCTTAAAGTTCTTCTTTCACAGAGATAACCACAAATGCTTTCAAGAACTGCGTCAAATGGGCTCATAAAATTTGTGTTGCTTTACATTAATGGTGGCCAGAGGCACAGAAATGTAATATGTGTGGTGTCACAGCTGAGCTTTAGCTAACGTAATGGTCTGTGGTATTGCTTGATCAAGGGCATACCAGAATCTGAAACTGGAGGGAGTTTTAATAAAATGTTTTCACACAAGATTGTCAAACACATACCCAGACTTCAAGGTGTGTGTGGATCTCCTCAGGGTGTGTCTGGATCTCCTCAGGGTGTGTGTGGATCTCCTCAGGGTGTGTGTGGATCTCCTCAGGGTGTGTGTGGATCTCCTCAGGGTGTGTGTGGATCTCCTCAGGGTGTGTCTGAGAGGAGAGGAGGTGGAGACTCCCTCCAGCTGGTGAGCCAGCCTGGTTGAACACTGGACACACGCCCTAGCACTCCACATGCAGGAATCACTGTCTGCTCCCCTCCCCTCCCCCCCCACACACACATGCATGTGTGTATCGTGTCATACGATCCCTGATGCATCAGTAGCTGTCTTGACCTAGCCCCCATTACTGAGGGGAGTGTGTTGCATGCAGGCAGGCCTCTGTCCAGAATCACTCTGCCTCTATTGCATGTCTAGTATAGTGTATATCTGGTCTATCATGGTGTGTGTCGAGTATCATGGTATAGTGTATTCTGGTATAGTGTATGTTTAGTATGGTGTATGTCTATCCTTGTGTGTGTCTAGAACAGTCTATGTTTAGTGTGTCTGGCCACCCATGTGACTGGCAGCAGCAGAGACCGCCAGCTAATAGCATGACGCTCACCAGCCAAAAAACTATCCATCACACAGGGACGGAGGCAGGGGGAGACAGGGGGGGGAGGAACAACGATGGGGGCAGCACTTCATAGTTTCAGAAGACTATTCATCACAATAGGCTCCCTGTCACCTACCCTTCCCATACATCCAGCAGGGAATCAAGCCAAGCCAAACTCGTTTACAGCAGCGGGATGTGGAGAAATGGCACAACAGGAAATGGCCAGGAGAGAGGGAGCAGGAAGGAGAGAGATACTGATTAAGGACACACAGACATGCAGAGTCAAGGTGGAGCCACACACCCGGGCACAGGACAAGTAGTGTCCTTCCAGTGTTGACACTGAAACAGGCTGTGAACAGACAGCATTACCTGGCAGAACGACCACAAGCAATGGTACAATATGAAAGATGTAATTCAGCAAAATGGTCATTGCTGTGATGGCACAGAAACACAGAAATAAATTGAAACGTCAGAAATCAGACCTTTCCAAAGATTATTAACCACTGTTCTTTCAGGGGTCCACTCAACACATACAAGATGATAACATTCACTGCAGACTTTCAAATACAAATATATAACTCCCCCAAGGTTCATTCCGATGTTTTTCCAGGGTCAACACGTGACGTGTCGGCAGTTCTGGTTTCTCAGCTCTCTGACTGATCAATGCTGATCTGAGTACTTCACTAAGTGAAGGAGCAGCTTGTTGAAGTAATATGTAATTTGACCCTACGAAGGTCTCTGCAGATTCAAGCCCTAACATCCCTGGCAAATAAATAAATAAACCGGTGACACACTAACAACCTAAGCACTGTTTCCCTGCAGCACGTGTTAAATCTATTTAAAAAGTTTCTGAAAAAGGTTTTCCAAAAACGTATTTTGTGTCATGTTTGTGAAAAAAGTTTTGTGAATGCACTGCGTGTCTATGGAGTGTGTGTGTTGACAGGGTGTGTGTGTGCAGGATGTGTGTGTGTGGAGTCTTACCAGTCCCTCCCTTGGTGCCAGACAGACACAAGCACCTTTCACAGCACAAACGAGCCACCAACTCAATCAACATACAATCAACATTCGATGTTGTAGCATCTTTGTGACTTTTATCAATGTGCTTGTCTACACCTCCTGCCCCTCAAGCTATCACATGGTGGTATCAGCTCCATGTCAATAAACCCACATCAGTAGAAGCCGTCGATCCTGCAGCAACACAAGAGAGGGGGAGTGACCTGTGCCTGCCAGTGCAGGAGAACACCACCCTGGAGACCTGACAGTGCAGGAGAACACCACCCTGAAGACCTGACAGTGCAGGAGAACACCACCCTGAAGACCTGACAGTGCAGGAGAACACCACCCTGAAGACCTGACAGTGCAGGAGAACACCACCCTGAAGACCTGACAGCCTCTGTAGCCCTCTCAACATCTGTGCAACACATCCCGGCAGGAGCCAAACTGAGATGTAACAAACCAAACACTCCTCCTTGTGATGCTGGCAGCATGTGATGCTGGTAGCATGTAATGTACATGTATGCATTTAGCAGACGCTTTTATCACAAGCCACTTCCAAGAGAGAGCTTTACAAAAGTGCATAGGTCAATTATCATAAACAAGGAGACTAGCTGTGTCCTTCAGGCCTGTGTCTAGTGACAGAGCTGCAGCTGGAGGAATGTGCTTCTGAGGATCTCTGGACCTCCGCTGTCATGAGGAGAGGAGGAGCTGCTGAATGCTGCATAGTTCAGGTAGCATCCACACACTGTCAACCACAGCCCAACACTGTCTAGACTGGCTACATGTTGGACTCTAATTTCAATGTAACATAACATGTTGTAGATTGCGTCCCTTCAGTAATAAGATGCATTGTCTGCTGGCATCCTGCCTTCTCTATGGTAATCATTCGTCCACTCCACATCTTTAAGCTGCACCATGGCCTGCATCATTGTTGCATCACAGTGAATTTGGCCATGGTGGTAAATCACTTAATCAGCAAACACAATAAACAAAATAGCCGACAGGTTAACAAGCTGTCCATAATTAAAATGTTAACGAGCATCTGGGGTTGATGGGCCCTGGTAATTTACCTGCAAAGCACCCTGGGTGAAAATGAAAAGTTTTTCTTATATAGTACTTTGTTATGTAAAGTAATTTAATTGTGTTTTCTGTCCTACAACTTTGTCGAACTTGCTGTCCAACTTTCTGTCCAATGTAAAATTCTGTCTTGAATGGTTTCAGCAGTAGATTATTGACACGAGTGGTGTGCTAAAGCATTACAATACATTTGGATTAAGACATGAAAGCAATTTTTTGGTGCACTTATTATAGCTATTTCCTCCTCTTTGAGAAACCAATAACTCCATGTCTCCACTGGTTTCCTTTCCTCTGACAGATTGTGAAAAGAGCCAAGAAGGAACAAAGCATGAATGAATGTGATTGGTCTAAATTTACATTTATACATTTAGCAGACACTTTTATCCAAAGCGACTTCCAAGAGAGAGTTTTACAAAAGAGCATAGGTCACTGATCATAACAACGAGGTAGTCCCAAACATTGCAAGCAGCCAAAACATGAAGCATACATTGTGAAAAACTAAACAATTGCCAAAGGGAAGACCCATAAGGGCATGCAGTTATACAAGTTACAAATTAAAACAACATGAACCCCAAAATCTTACCAATTTAATTTGAGTTTGGGGCAATGTGTGTCCAGGGAAATCAATACCATGTGCTTCGAATCCGTTTAAGAAACAGATTCGAAAATGAATTGAGGTCCCAGAAACAGAACAGGTCGAGAGTGTGTTAGGCTGGGCTGGTAATTTTTCATGAATTTCATGAGCAATGTCCTTTTCTTACTATACTTACAGCACACACATGACTTCTCAACACGGTTGTCATGTCTAAAGGTGAGAAGAGATGGTTATGAGAAACAGCTGACAGTCAGTTAATGTGCCAGCTGTTTTGAAGCTGTGTAGGAGCTGTATAGGAGAGTTGGCAGACAGTCCCATAGCTACAACATGAAAATAGTACAAGCATTGGAAGCCAGGCAGAATGCTGCCTTGTCAGAGTTTCCTGCTGTCTGAGCACCTCTTTCAAAATGATCTAAATATTGGTGAAATCGATACAGGCTGATACAATCTTTACATTAAGTTTTTGTAAAAACAAAAGACACAAGTGTTGCTGCTTCAGGAGGTTGACCTGTCAAGGTCATCTGTTCTCAAGCCTGTCTCTCACATGTTAAGCTACCCTGTCTGTCAGCAGTTTGTGACAGGATTCTTTCTTGCTGTTGCATCATTACTTAGATCCTGTGAGATATCAACCAAATGCTGGACTAAATGTTGGGACTCATCAGGAGCTTGGTGTGTCTTCTTGCTTCTAGTACTGTATCAAGAGAGACCATGGTGGGTAGACGTGGGTCTTGGTGAGGGGATTTCTCCATGTTCCAGACTAGATCAAGCTTCCAAGGACGAAGACAAAGAGAAACCACCCCAACCCAGCTTCCAACCGTCGAAGGAAGTGACATGCTGTGTTGTTACCATGGTTACACGCCCACTCCTCGGAGGCCGGCTCTGAGGGCAGTTGAAGGAGAAGATTGTCGCTGTTTTAAAGGTGTCACAAAGAAAATCAACACTGAAGCTCTCTCTACAGAACCGTGGGGTTTCCTAGTTATTTGGGTTAACAGGTATCTTCATGGTGATAAGTGATGAAGGCCAGGCAGCCACTGCTCTCCATTCTCTTCTGTGTACTTGTGGTTTTGTTTCAGTCTTCAGAGCCGTCATTCTTCCCTGCTGAACGTCTCAGGAGTATTAGGATGATTATAAATAGGTTCACCACATCTAAACTCCCCCCTGAGCATTGTCTGCTGCCTGAAAATAGCAATCAGCTAATCATGCTCAACAAATAGGACCCCCTGCCAACTCATCTCCATATAATCTCTGGTCCTCTAGGAGCTAACAAGCTTGTGCTGTAAGCGATTTAGCATGGCTAGCTTGAAGAGTCAGGGAGCTCTATGGCTAGCCTGAAGACACAGGGAGCTCTATGGCTAGCTTGAAGAGTCAGGGAGTTCTATGGCTAGCCTGAAGACACAGGGAGCTCTATGGCTAGCCTGAAGACACAGGGAGCTCTATGGCTAGCTTGAAGAGTCAGGGAGTTCTATGGCTAGCCTGAAGAGACATGGAGCTCTATGGCTAGCTTGAAGACACAGGGAGCTCTATGGCTAGCCTGAAGACACAGGGAGCTCTATGGCTAGCCTGAAGACACAAGGAGCTCTATGGCTAGCCTGAAGACACAAGAAGCTCTATGGCTAGCCTGAAGACACAGGGAGCTCTATGGCTAGCCTGAAGACACAGGGAGCTCTTTGGCTAGCCTGAAGAGGCAGGGAGCTCTATGGCTAGCCTGAAGAGACATGGAGCTCTATGGCTAGCTTGAAGACACAGGGAGCTCTATGGCTAGCCTAAGGAGACAGGGAGCTCTATGGCGAGCCTGAAGACACAATAAGCTCTATGGCAGGCCAGACTACTATGGATGACCTGAAATTTGCTGAAATGTTTCTCTCTTTCTCTCTCTCTTTCTCCAATATATGTTCACTTACAGTAACAGTGATGCTCAAGTCATGCTGCAAAAGACAAACACACTTATGTTATGCCAAACCTTCAAAATTCCTAACTTCACCTTAGTGGTAACCTTCAACACAAAGGTTATGCAAAGTTATTTTTTAAATGTAGTTATGATATTGTAATGTGGCGTTATACTGATCTACTCTATTAGCCATTTTACTTCCAGAGATAGAATAGCCTTGGTATCTGCGTTCATGTAGACAGCCTTTGTGAAGATTGGAATCAAGGTTTCGCCTCCCGATAAGATTGAGAAGTTGATACCAAACCCTTGTTAATGTGTGAGTAACTTGGGACACTCAAGAGATCTTCTGGAAAAGAAAAAAAAGACAGAATGAAGTCGGCGCAGCTGATACATGTATTTTATGTGTGGAATTAATATATTATTGATATACAGTTGAATATGATTCATTTAAGGAACAACCCGATTGCTATTAACAAAGCTCATCACTTGCTGTACATTTTTAGTCACAGTGCTCAATGATGTTCTGTCTACTGAATCTAACTGCATAAGAAAACAACACCAATGCATATGTCAGATAGAAGTAAAAAAAATAACTTGATGTTAAAAGATGAGACTGTATGCATGCAGCAGAATAGACGCATACATTTCTTAATGTAATCCCTCAGTAGCAGCAGTTCTGAGACAGGAAGGAAAGAGACATGTTCTGTTATTGAGTTGGATCCCACAGGACCAGCCTTGGGAGCTAGTAACTCCAAAACATTTCTCCTCCTCCATTGGTATCAGTCTGGTTCTTGATGGTTCACATCACAGGAAAGACGGAGGGCATTTATGTATAAGATAGAGCTCTGAAATCTGGAACTGGTCCATGAGGAAAAGTCAGCATTTACCTTTTAAAAGAGGAAAGAAGATGTTAAGATTCAAACACACACACATACACACTCACTTATTCTCTCACTCACACACAGACACACACACACTCACTCACTCACACACATAAACACCTGCCCATACATTACGTTTATTCACATTTACATTTATTCATTTAGCAGACACTTTTATCCAAAGCGACTTCCAAGAGAGAGCTTTACAAAAATGCATAGGTCACTGATCATAATAACGAGATAGCCCCAAACATTGCGGGTAGCCAAAACATGAAGCATACATTGTGAAAACCAAATACCTTAAGTGCCAAAGGGAAGAACCATGAGAGCAGTTACAATTAAACAACATGAACCTCAAAAAGTGCAAGAGTGTACCTGTAGAAAAGAAAGCAACAGTAAAATATTTCATAGCGAGTACAAGATTTTTTAATCAGTTACAACTAACCAACAAGAGCAACAAGGAAACTAACATCAGGTCCAGCAAATAATTCCTCAGTACCGTTGTGCTCCCATACAGTTCACACACATGAATGCATACACTCAACCCATACACACGTATGAACACACGCATACACACAACACACATACAAACTGTCAAAACGGCCAGGTATGATTTGAAGCTGAGCAAGATGGTAATCTAAAATACTTGCACAACACCACACACAGACAATACTGTAATGATCACATTACTCTTCTATAACCTTATTACCCACACAATACAGTTGTGTTATTGTACTTTGACATTATGTTTACTAAATAAATCCTCCTGAAAACACATGCAGCAGCCCAGCATTCCACCTCCATTAGTGATTCTGTCCCTGTGTTATCAGTCTCATACATTATCTCTAGCCCCTCTCTGGGCTCCATCGACGCAGACATTCAGCTCCTATTTCAGATGAACACCAGCAGTTTCTGGGCTGTGGGGACCCACCCTTCAGCCTGATGAGATTGACACTTTTATTGTGCTAGTGGAGACGTACGTAATTTGGAAGGTAACAATGGAGAGTATTTTCTTTTGCTTGTAGTATGTAATAGACTGTATTACATAGACTGCCTTTTGCAATGTACTGAAAGGTGTAAGATATATTCTGTTGTTAGAAAGTCGTTAAAGATTTCTGCCTTCAAGGAGGTTTGGTTGGCCATTTAGCGGCTCCGATGGAGGTGGATAAACAAATTCTTCAAGCAACACATTTTGCTTTCTTTATACAGAAATATGACAAAGACTAGGATGTCTTTGAAGAAAAGTATTAACGTAATAAATAAATAAAAATTGTGTGAACTTTACAGTAACGTTCTATTCTCTGCAGGGGGCTACAAATCTGATAATTGGTTCTGGAGTTCTGAAGCTAAACCACAGCCAAGATTGATTCAAAAGCACAACGTATAATTATTTATTGTTTATTTTCACTTTATTTATTGGCCATTTCCTTAGGTTGCGTTTCAGAATCAGTTCATGAGTAAAAGGATGTGAGCAAGGGAATAAGGGATGAAAAGAGAGAGAGGATGCTTTCATCAGAGGAGAGCAGAGGAGGAGGGCTGGAGGCAGGCGTTAGAGAGAGAAAGAGAGAGAGAGAGGGAAAGGGAGAGAGAGAGAGACAGAGAGAGAAAGAGAGAGAGAGAGATAGGAGCTGTGTACTCATGAATTTTATCTTGGCACAGTGGCATGCCAAACTTTAATCTTGTTAAAAGAAAGACAGCACAGCATGCTTGGCAAACATAATATTTACAGATATTTGATTCAGGTTGAATATGAATCATGAGATGGGGGATGCTTAGGGCATTGTAGCTGGTAATAACAAACCACTCAAGTTTAGTTCAGACATAGCAGAGAAAGGTACTGTCTGGGTAAAATGGTTGATTGTGACACAGTTTGAGATTGAACACATTTGCAAATGCTGTTCAAAGGCCCTACCTGAGCGCAAAACGATAATAATGGGTTATTGAGATGGCAACAAACTGCTCTTTTTGGAGGCCTGACCAAACTATGGAGCTCTTCACCTACTTTTCCCGCATGTGTCGTGTACGTATGTTTATTTATGGTTATTTCAGTGTGTTACGTAATATGGCACGTGTATGCACTCATGCAGATTCACACATGCAAGCATGCGCACACTCCAACATGCACAGGAGAGTCACTGCTGTCAGTCATACTGGAGTTGATGGTCCCAAAGTGCTCCAAATCTCCTGTTTACCATAATCCCCTCCTTAAGGTACAAGTCATTTTTTATGGAGTTGCCAAGCCAACACACAACACTGTTTATGTAGAGGCACTGTGCTACTTTTGATTGTATTTGGAAAAGTACGATCTTCTTTAAGGTATTAATAATCTATGTGTTCACTAGATAATTTTCAGAGATAATTATAATTTCTTTGCTGTGATAATGATATCTTGCTGGTAATCTCCTGCTGGACAAGGACTGTTCTCTACTTTTTATGCACTCTCTCACACTCACACAAGTAGTCTTGTGGTCTGTGGTTTTGAATACGGCTACAATATAATCCATGTTCTAAACACGAAGAATGAAAACCATTTTGCAATCACTTCATTACACTATGGACCCAAGTGTGATCATGTCATTGGAAAGCATGTGTGTGTTGTTCCTGCTACTCTACTGTGCCACACCTCTATCCATCCATTTACCCCTTTCAACATTCCTGGTCAGTACAGTGTTGTGGACAGGTAGAGTTTCCTCTGAAAACAGAAGGAGCTCTTGCTTCTCTCCTCCTGTTCCTCCCTGTGTCTCTCTGCTGCCTGGCCTCGGGTCTGCCAGTGATGCCCTTGCCCCCTATCCCAGCATCCCCTGTTCTGACAGCTGACCTCATGGTGGGGTGGTCTTGCATGGCTGCTTCTCTCTCCACAGATGTGTTCCTGCATGTCCTCCCCTGTCCCCAACCCTGTGACGGGACCTCTCCCTGTCTACCTCTTGTCTCCCCCTGGGGTGCCACACCTCTCCTCTGTCCTCTGCTGTCCTTTCCTCTCTCCTTCCTTTCTCTTGTTAGTTCTGTCTGCTAACTCTCGCTGCCTGTGTCGCCTTGTCTCTATTCTCTGTTCTCTCTTTTTGTGGAGCTTTTCATTTTCCTCCCACTCACATCTCCTTCCATGTTCAGCCTCTCCCAGGATCTCATATCTGGAGGCTTTCCCTTCTCTCTCCCCCTCTCCTTTCTCTCTATGTTACTACAGACCTCCCTCGGTTCACTTCTTAACTCGTGTAACTCATTTTGCTCTCCCACTCTCTGGCCTCCCTCTCTCAGTCTTCCCTCCCTCTGGCCTGCCTCCCGCTGGCCTGCCTCCCGCTGGCCTCCCCCTCTCTGGCCTCCCTCTCTCTGGCCTCTCTCCCTCTGGCCTCACTCTCTCTGGCCTCCCTCTCTCTGGCCTCCCTCCTTCTGGCCTCCTTCTCTCTGGCCTCTCTCCCTCTGGCCTCCCTCTCTCTGGCCTCCCTCTCTCTGGCCTCCCTCTCTCTGGCCTCTCTCCCTCTGGCCTCCTTCTCTCTGGCCTCTCTCCCTCTGGCCTCCCTCTCTCTGGCCTGAGTCCCTCTGGCCTTCCTCCCTCTGGCCTCCCTCTCTCTAGCCTCCCTCCTTCTGGCCTCCTTCTCTCTGGCCTCTCTTCCTCTGGCCTGCCTCCTTCTGGCCTCCTTTTCTCTGGCCTATCTCCCTCTGGCCTCCCTCTCTCTGGCCTTCCTCCCTCTGGCCTCCCTCTCTCTGGCCTCCCTCCCTCTGGCCTCCCTCCCTCTGGCCTCCCTCTCTCTGGCCTCCCTCTCTCTGGCCTCACTCTCTCTGGCCTTCCTCCCTCTGGCCTCCATCCCTCTGGCCTCCCTCTCTCTGGCCTCCCTCTCTCTGGCCTCCCTCTCTCTGGCCTCCCTCTCTCTGGCCTCCTTCCACTTATAATGGGAGACAGGGAGGCTGCATAGCGATGGCCCCTAAAGGTTCACACCAGGAGATTGTAATAAGTTGTCTGGCTGAAGCCTGAGAGCCCTAATTGTGATCAGACAGCTTCTTGGTGTATGAACGATATTTGAATTGAAGTCTCTACGTAGCCAATAAAGCAGGTTTAATAGGCTACTTGGATAAAAATACATTTGACCAAACATTAAGCTCACATACAATGAAGCATGCATGTGTGTTCTAAGGACAGTGTGAATCTCTGTTGTTACAGTAATGATCGTGAGTTTTTACTCTTGCCTAAGTTTGCAAAATAAAAAATCAAATAAACAATTTCAAAACTTAACCTTAACTACCCACTAAATATCCAGTGGAATAAAGTAAGTCTGGACTGTTATTCTCTGTCAAGTATTTCATGTTGTAACTTCCTGTGTTTACAACATTAATTGTTCTGGCTCAAGCGTCCCACTCCTGTTTTGCCAGATACTCCAAAGTTCTCTTCCAGTGATCCTGGAGCAGCGGTGCTGGAGAGCCTCTCTGGAGATAAGGAAGCGGAAGGCCCACAGAGTGTACGAGGTGTACAGGTAACCTTTTAAAATTAAAGCACTTGGCCAGAATGGAAAAAGAGACCGTATTAAATTGCCCACAAAAGTCCTCTTCTTCAGTGTTCTCTGCCTTTTATTTTTTATTTACACTTTCTGTGCCGCCCTCCAGCCAGCTGGCCAGCGGAGGTGCAAGGTAACCTTTCTCTAATGAATGTTTGTAGGCAACCAGCACGTCAGGCGGCCATATTGCGAGGGAGAATATAGTGTTCCTCTGCTCAGTGGGGGTTAGAGGCTGTTCTGCCTCAGCGAGGAGGACAGCCCCTCACATAAACATAAATACCTCAAACACTGACCCTGTTCAGATACACACCCTCACACTCGCATACATACACTCACACACACACCCTCATCCTCGCAAACACACTCTCACACACTCACACACACACACACACACACTCCCCAGCCCAGCAGTAAATGGCATCTAACCCCCCTGTCCCCATAATGACTCTATTTGCTTGTGACTCTGCATGAGGTTGACAGTTAGTGAGCGAGCGTGTGTGTGTCAGTCTGCAGTCCCACATCTCCAGCTCAGGCCTGTCTCAGCTGTGCAGAGCTCCTTTAAACATCAGAACATCTGACCACCATTACAATCCCAACCCACATTCTCCAATGCATATTCTTAGGAATCTGAAAAAGGGTAAGAATGTGGAGTTATGAACCCTGCTTGTATGGCCATTCATGATTGACGCATCGGTCCTGGTCCTGATGGCCGCAAATACTCCAACCTGAATCAGGATGGGGGCTGCTGGAAGAAATCTCTTTGCTGGAGGGAATCTCTCTGCTGGAGGGAGTCTCTCTGCTGGAGGGAGTCTCTCTGCTGGAGGGAGTCTCTCTGCTGGAAGAAATCTCTCTGCTGGAGGAAGTCTCTCTGCTGGAGGGAGTCTCTTTGCTGGAAGAAATCTCTCTGCTGGAGGAAGTCTCTCTGCTGGAGGGAGTCTCTCTGCTGGAGGGAGTCTCTCTGCTGGAAGAAATCTCTCTGCTGGAGGAAGTCTCTCTGCTGGAGGGAGTCTCTCTGCTGGAGGGAGTCTCTCTGCTGGAGGGAGTCTCTCTGCTGGAGGGAGTCTCTCTGCTGTAGGGAGTCTCTCTGCTGGAGGAAGTCTCTCTGCTGGAGGAAGCCTCTCTGCTGGAGGAAGTCTCTCTGCTGGAGGGAGTCTCTCTGCTGGAGGACGTCTCTCTGCTGGAGGGAGTCTATCTGCTGGAGGACGTCTCTCTGCTGGAGGAAGTCTCTCTGCTGGAGGGAGTCTTTCTGCTGGAAGGAGTTTCTCTGCAGCTCCTCACGGAGAGAGGCAGAAGGAGGAGCTCAGCTGTGTTCCAGGCAGGCCTGACAGAGGGAGTTGAGAGGTCATCCTGCATCGGAGCGCAGAGACAGAGATGATGGGGTGCTGTAGCAACATGGTGAGAACCTACATGAGACACAGTGTTCCTCTGTTATTATTCTGCTTTCCCTAAACCCAGATCATTACAGCTGTGATCTGCTCCTGTACAGGACGCAGTGATCTGGATGGTCCTCTCTCACAGCACTGCCCGTCAAAATGAGAAACAGACCTTCTTTTATGAAAGCAGAGAAGTTCAGCAAGCCATAACAAACCTCCACTCTCTAAAAATATACCTCCCTCCCTCTCTAGCCCTCAGCCCCCCACCACTCTAGGCTGCTGCTTTGATTTCCTGAATGCATTTACTGTTGATTTCCCTTCCTCCGTAAACCTGATGAGGAACAACTGGAGCAGAGTGTGTGTGTGTGTGTGTGTGTGTGTGTGTGTCGGGTGGGGGGAGGAGGGGCTTGATGCTGGTGATTGTCTGATTGTTAGATGCAGATGAAAGTGTGAAAATACAAAATGTTTCTATACAAATATACTTCTAAAACAGTATAGCAGTACAGTAGCTGTATTATGTGAAGGGCTCAGGAGCAGGTTATAACCCATCGGTTGGTTGGTGGTCTGATAGGTCTTTTCATAGATGTATGATACATGTTCAACAACACAATGAACATTCTCGTTCAGGTTCCTCTGAAGTACCTCCCTTTACTTAACTATGCAGAAGGCTACCTGCACTGTTAACACAATACTCAACCACTGGTCTTAAACGGCATTGCTTACTGGTCCTAAACAGCATTACTTACTGGTCATAAACAGCATTACTTACTGGTCCCAAACAGCATTACTTACTGGTCCTAAACAGCATTACTTACTGGTCCTAAACAGCATTACTTACTGGTCCCAAACAGCATTACTTACTGGTCCTAAACAGCATTATTTACTGGTCCTAAACAGCATTACTTACTGGTCCTAAACAGCATTACTTACTGGTCCTAAACAGCATTACTTACTGGTCCTAAACAGCATTACTTACTGGTCCTAAACAGCATTACTTACTGGTCCTAAACAGCATTATTTACTGGTCCTAAACAGCATTATTTACTGGTCCTAAACAGCATTACTTACTGGTCCTAAACAGCATTACTTACTGGTCCTAAACAGCATTACTTAACTAGTACGCAAGTGAGTATGACGGAACAACTCTGTGAGCCTCCTGTTTATTATCATGTCCACTCAGTGACATCCACATAGGAATCAGGGCTGTGTTCCAGTGCTGTTCATGGTGCTGACCGCAGGCTGAGCAGTGTGGAGCTTTCCATGGTGCTGAAAGCCCCCTTCATAGGAGCTGTGAACCAGAGCTGTGTGTTGCTGTGTGTGGCTGGTCTGCTTACCGTCTGGGAACTCTCCTTCCGTCTCTCACGTGGTCCTGTGCTCTGTCTAGAACTTTACAACACATCAACATTCTGCCCTTTCATCTTCCATACATTCTGTCTGTGTGTTTATTTGAAATGGGAATGAGTGGTGAGCTGGAGAATTCCCAAACAAACGACTCTGGCTAAGAATTGTGTTTATTCTTGTACTCAATCATAGTGTTGAGCCAGACCTAGGAGAACAGCATTCTGTGGAAACAAACTGTCCCATAGGCATGGAGAACACAATTAAAATCATGATTCAAAAATCAGTTTTGATGAGATCATGGTTA
The DNA here is from genome assembly GCF_021917145.1 of Hypomesus transpacificus. NCBI lineage: Eukaryota > Metazoa > Chordata > Actinopteri > Osmeriformes > Osmeridae > Hypomesus > Hypomesus transpacificus. The sequence goes on along the minus strand of NC_061082.1, from coordinate 2,266,042 downwards.
AGGCAGGAGGACTCAGTAGTAGTGATTACTTGATACTTTATTACACATGATACAATACATGTTTTGGCGTAGGGCCTAATGGTTCTGCTCGTAGCGGCTCCCTGCCGCAGCCAACGGAGACACTGTCTCGACATCTGAGCAGAGAGCAGCGAACGCATTCCCCCTACGACAGGAACACAGAACCAAGAGGCGGAGGCAGCAGATTAAACAGAGCATCCTGTGTCGCACTAAGCAATGCGGAGTGCAGCGATATCCTGTTTAAATATCCTGCCCTGCCAAGACGGTGTGCCCGACTGCGTGATCGGACGAGATGCTAGTGAAGCACCAAGGTCTCCTGCCTGAACCAGCTACATCTGATTAATAGTGCTGTAGGTCTGAAAGTGTGTGTCCATGTGTGCATGTGTGTGTGCATGTGTGAGTGCATGTGTGTGTGTTTAAGATACTGTGCTGTCCTCTCACTGCCAGATGTTTGCTGTAGCAATCAAGAGCAAATCAAGAAAATTGCCTTTTGAGATGCAACCCCCAGTTTGTGTGTGTGTGTGTGTGTGTGTGTCCGTGTGTATGAGTGAATGAGAGTGTGAGTGAGTGCATGTACAGAAATACAGGCCAATAACCATGTTTGTGTGTAAATCTCTTAGTATGCATATTGATGTATGTGTTGTTAGCTAGGATGGATGTAGGCTACAAATCCCATCAAATGAATGTGTTAACTGCTGGTGTGTTGAATGATCTATGTGTGGGCATGTTACCTTGAGTTTTCGTATCTAGTGGTGAATGTGAAAATGTGTGTGATGTTGTGTGTGATGGTGTGTGATGGTGTGTGATGGTGTGTGATGGTGTGTGATGGTGTGTGTGATGGTGTGTTTGTGTGATGGTGTGTGTGAAGACAGGGGAGCAGGATCCTCCACAGACCACCTGCAGATCAGTGAAGAGAGGCAACGTGGCCTCACACAGGGATGCTAGTCCAAGTGCCCCCCCTTTCCTGCTCGGGGGGACTGTCTGAATGTCTTCCCTTTCCTGCTCGGGGGGACTGTCTGAATGTCTTCCCTTTCCTGCTCGGGGGGACTGTCTGAATGTCTCCTCTTAACAGCAAACAATCCTCCCTCCCCTGCTGCTCTGGTACTTTAGTTCTGAGGGTCATTTACCATTCAGACACATCCCCATCCTGCCCTCTGCCTCTCCTCCACCCTGCCTCCCCAAGGGCTGCCTGCCTCTTATTCCTCCAGCAGGCCTGTCTGGTGTCAGAAGGTCACCCAGAAGGTCAATGCAGAAACGCAGAAACGCAGTACCTAAACCTTACCCAAACCCTAATCTGATATGGTCAGACCCTGACACATAGCTAGACTGGGTTGGATGCGATTTTAGTCTAACTGAAAAGCATTTAAGAACATTAAAGAGATGCTAAATGGAAAAGGTTATTGTTGCTGCCCCACATATAAAACCCTCGATAAAATCATTTCACCTCCTACATTTTGTTCTATAAACAAAGGTCACTATGACATTCACATGAAGTCAAAAAGTTTATAGACCATTTTATGTAAAAACACATAAGTGTGTTAGCTTTGCAGGTCGCCAAGCTCTCTATATTTTCATTTGCCATTGATATATCACCTGGTCTTATTGATTATGTGATAAGTCACCTGCCCACTAGTATAAATCAGAGGCCTGTTAAAGATAACACTGCATGTCTGTCTGTGGTCCACTCTGACCTTGTTTCCTTCCCTCTCATAACTCTGATCAGAAACAGGGGACGGCCCTGTACAGCAACACCATGCCTGATTATCTCTCAAACCTGACTATGTGTAGACGTGCATTGTTACATGTTCACACACTTGCAACCTCATGCATTCACACACAATCATATCCACACGCACACACGCACACACACACACACCCACACCCACACACGCACACCCACACGCACACACGCACACACACACACACACGCACACGCACACACATCCACACCCACACGCACACACGCACACACGCACACACGCACACGCACACACGCACCCACACCCACACACGCACACACACACACACACACGCACACACACACACGCACACGCACACGCACACACGCACACACACACACACACACAAACACACAGGACAGCATTACCATGCCAGAGTGTTCAATCCTGACACCCATCCGTCTCCTCTGTAACATCATCACATGAAAAGACACAAGATGAAGCGCACACCGTGGACACATCCCAGCCCCCAGATCAGGAGAGAGAGACAGCCGTGAGCACTTCTGCTCCACACAGATGTGGAATGGAGTTCTTTGAAAAGGTTTTACAGCCAGAAGGAACCACTATTAGAACAGAAGAGTGAAAATTTGACCTCATTATTTCTGTTCTCCTCTCTGCCTGGTGAACGCCACAAAGCTGCTAGCTTAGCTAGTTAGCTGCTGGCGTAAATCTGAGCCCGGCGGTGGTTGTTTCTTTGTCCTGGATGACAGATCACAGGTGTGAGGAGGATGTGAAGTGTGAGGAGTGAGGTGTGAGGAGTGAGGTGTGAGGAGTGAGGTGTGAGGAGTGAGGTGTGAGGTGTGAGGAGTGAGGTGTGAGGAGTGAGGTGTGAGGTGTGAGGAGTGAGGAGTGGGGTGTGAGGAGTGAGGAGTGAGGTGTGAGGAGTGAGGTGTGAGGTGTGAGGAGTGAGGTGTGAGGTGTGAGGAGTAAGGAGTGAGGTGTGAGGTGTGAGGTGTGAGGAGTAAGGTGTGAGGTGTGAGGAGTGAGGTGTGAGGAGTGAGGTGTGAGGAGTGAGGTGTGAGGTGTGAGGAGTGAGGAGTGAGGTGTGAGGAGTGAGGTGTGAGGAGTGAGGTGTGAGGAGTGAGGAGTGAGGAGTGGGGTGTGGGGTGTGGGGTGTGAGGAGTGAGGAGTGAGGTGTGGGGTGTGAGGTGTGAGGAGTGAGGAGTGAGGTGTGAGGAGTGAGGAGTGAGGAGTGAGGTGTGAGGAGTGAGGTGTGAGGTGTGAGGTGTGAGGAGTAAGGTGTGAGGAGTGAGGAGTGAGGTGTGAGGTGTGAGGTGTGAGGAGTGAGGTGTGAGGAGTAAGGAGTGAGGTGTGAGGTGTGAGGTGTGAGGAGTAAGGTGTGAGGAGTGAGGTGTGAGGTGTGAGGTGTGAGGTGTGAGGTGTGAGGTGTGAGGTGTGAGGAGTGAGGTGTGAGGAGTAAGGAGTGAGGAGTGGGGATGTGAGGTGTGAGGTGTAAGAAGGAGGGTTGGGAGGAGGGAGTAACAACAAACAATAACCACAAATCCAGAAAAGGGGGATAAAAGTGAGTAGTTTGGGGAAAGGGTGCTGAATTGTCTTCCTTATTAGGCTTTTACTGAGAATACAGACAGGACAGCTGGATGCCTTTGTGTGTGTGTGTCTAAAGCTCATGTTACTGTTAGAGACTGTATCTCTAACATTTACTTAGGTACGTAGCACCAAAATTTTCAGGAGAATAATGGACCACCTTTGGGGGAACATTTTCAAGTTCAGAAAAATCAGTAGTTCCCCCTTCCCCCCCCCCCCCCCCCCACCCCACCAACACCACCAGACTACCAGTTGCACCTTGTCCCCTTTATTTATTTCTGAACTGTTCTTCACCCAATCGTCAATCATCAGTCTCACAGGGTGCCTCTACAACGAAAACAACCAGCTCGAACGCTGTGTGGTGGGAAGTCACGCGCTGCGGATGTTCCTCTTCTTTATGAGACACAACGAGGCGTGCTGACTGTTCAGGCTCGTCTCCATGCCCCGCTCCACGCCCGGGGGACAACCTTCAACGCTGCAGGCAGGAAACAGCCCCGCTTGGTGTCATCTCACAACTTCATTAGTTTAGAGTGGATGTCATTCATGGTATGGAGATTGTGAGGCTGGCACCAGACTGATGAGGAATGTTTGATTGCTCATCTGGCTGTTCTGACCTGGGAGATGTTATGACATGAGAAGTATTCCTGTGGTGTTACCATTTTAAGCCATCATTTCCGAGTGATATTCTGTCACCCTGTGATGATGTGTTAACATGTGCCAACACATCATCAGCATCCAACATGGTAAGAGATCCTTACTCCTGATCTTGGAGGACTGAAAGCTTCACAGATATCTCTAATGTTGTCATGTGCCATTTAGTCTGAATGCATCAGAAAGAGATGAAAGGTGGCGGGGGGGGTCATTTCACTACATACAGACTGTGGCATTTACTCAGACAGGTTTTTCACTGTATGTGAATGTGTCTCTGTATAACGTCAATTTTTACTTTTTACCTTTTACGAGTAAAAAAGAGAAAATACAATCATTATTACAGACGAGCAAATCCCACCACTATAATAATGACACGTTTTTAACAGCTTTTGAAAGACTGCATGGAGCAGTTTAGTAACCAACTATGATCAACATTACTTAATTTTACACAGAAATGTTGAAGCTCAAAACAGCAGGCCGAGCACATTTAATTTCTCTCCTAATCATGAAGTCAGATTCTGTTTGGCTGAGGGAGAGAGCGAGGGAGGACTGGACAGTCCAGGGTTATGGAGGGTTTTAATCGGTCGTTCTAACAAACCCCATTAAGACCAGTAGTGTGAAGCCAGAGGAGGAAAATACTCCTAAAGTAAATATCTGTCTACCATTTATTGTATTTGTGACTTCAGAGGTGGCCTAGCCAATGCCTGAAGAATGTGCATCTGCTTGCACGTCTGCGTGTGATGCGTGTGACGCCTGAAACACAGAGAAGAAGACCAATATAGGTCCCAGTAACACACTAATGTGTTGGTCAGAAATCTCTAAACTTGACTTATTGAACACATTTATGTCCTCTGGAAACTGTATGGGTTGATGATTTACATCCTTGAATGTGACTTTTGTTTGTGATGCATATGTTTATATTTATGACCCAATTACTTAAATGTAATCAGCAAATACAACAAATATATCAGTAGAATGAAGCTGAGTGGGTTGACCAACACAGAGTGTTCTTGCCGGTGAGTTCTGCTGCTGTGTTAATCTGCTGTTGTTCCTCTCTCAGCAGAAGTAGCTGCAGCAGCAGCCTGCCAGCCGTGTCTCTCAGAGTGGGCCAGCAGGTCTCAGACAACAACAGTAGATGTTAAAACAGCCTGTATAGCTGCTCTCCTTCTCATCAGTGTGCTTCACTTCTTGATTTTTACCCACTTGTTTCCAGTCCCTGCAGCTTAGTGTTGAAGAGGACCAAGTGGTAACATAAGGTTATAACAGCAGGCATGGGCTATCCTGTTGATTGCTCTGCTATAATATAAATATAATCCCTCCTCTGTGGTTCCCCCAGCAAACTTGGTTCTTGCTGCTATGATGTGACCTTGTCATAGCCTCAAGGACAATTTCAACTTCAGGTCAAATGTAACAATGATCTGACAAGATCTCTGATTCCCTCGAGGTGAATGACAGGGCTGAATGAAAGTAATAGCTGACATACAAGCACGCGGCAAAAAACAAAAATATTATTACTGTCAACCAGAAAATCTTTTGTTTGTGATTCTGCCAACATTCTTTCTGATCTCAACATAAATAATTCAACTGCGCTCAATGAATTTTTTTTTCATTCATTAATGAACACTTGTCTGATTTTTCTTAAAGCTTTCTCAAAGCCGCATTGTAACCTAATTTTAAGAACCAAATGACATTGCTTACAAACCCGTTATTAGGTAATATTAATGTGAAGAATTCACTGATTTACCAAATGAAAAGAATGCTTGCAATTTTAAACCCATTATTGAAGAAATATTAAACTTTTTACAAAGTTTTTGATCTTTTTGAGAAAATGTAAGCCAGGCTTCGTGAACAAAGTAAAAATACAATTCTAGCATTCTAGCAATTTGAGAAGTCAAACTGTCCTGGGCTGCGTTTCCCCAAAGCGTTGTAAGCCTAAGTTGATCGTACAATCCATCATAGGACGAATCTTAGTTTTACGGGCCGTTCCCAAAGACATCGTAGCTAAAGTGTCTCTTAAACAGCAGGTAGATAACAGCTGAGGGCCAGGGGTGATAACAGCAGAGGACCAGGGGTGATAACAGGAGAGAACCAGGGGTGATAACAGCAGAGGGCCAGGGGTGATAACAGCAGAGGGCCAGGGGTGATAACAGCAGAGGGCCAGGGGTGATAACAGCAGAGGACCAGGGGTGATAACAGGAGAGGACCAGGGGTGATAACAGGAGAGAACCAAGGGTGATAACAGGAGAGAACCAGGGGTGATAACAGCTGAGGGCCAGGGGTGATAACAGGAGAGAACCAGGGGTGATAACAGCTGAGGGCCAGGGGTGATAACAGCTGAGGGCCAGGGGTGATAACAGCAGAGGACCAGGGGTGATAACAGGAGAGAACCAGGGGTGATAACAGGAGAGAACCAGGGGTGATAACAGCTGAGGGCCAGGGGTGATAACAGCTGAGGGCCAGGGGTGATAACAGCAGAGGGCCAGGGGTGATAACAGCAGAGGACCAGGGGTGATAACAGGAGAGAACCAGGGGTGATAACAGCTGAGGGCCAGGGGTGATAACAGCTGAGGGCCAGGGGTGATAACAGCAGAGCACCAGGGGTGATAACAGCAGAGCAACAGGGGTGATAACAGCAGAGGGCCAGGGGCGAGGTGGGCCTCCAGGATGGCAGCGCAAAGGAGGAAGCGGCTGCCAACTCAAGGGAGTCATTATCGGATCCAGGAGAAAAAAAGTAGAAATAACCTAATTGGCTGACCTTTATCGACTGGTTCTGAGGAGAAACAGGCCGGCACGTGCTGTCCCTCGTTACTGCCGCATAATTAACAGAGATCGATCAGGCTGCTGTTTTCTCTGCCTTGATGTAGACGAGCGAGGGGAGTGAGGCCTGTCGTGCGACGTGACACCAGATGAATACACCACCTGTCCGCTCAGGGGCCACGCACAGAGAGAGGACATCAGTGTCTGCTCAGGGGCCACGCACAGAGAGAGGACATCAGTGTCTGCTCAGGGGCCACGCACAGAGAGAGGACATCAGTGTCTGCTCAGGGGCCACGCACAGAGAGAGGACATCAGTGTCTGCTCAGGGGCCACGCACAGAGAGAGGTGATCAGTGTCTGCTCAGGGGCCACGCACAGAGAGAGGACATCAGTGTCTGCTCAGGGGCCACGCACAGAGAGAGGACATCAGTGTCTGCTCAGGGGCCACGCACAGAGAGAGGACATCAGTGTCTGCTCAGGGGCCACGCACAGAGAGAGGACATCAGTGTCTGCTCAGGGGCCACGCACAGAGAGAGGACATCAGTGTCTGCTCAGGGGCCACGCACAGAGAGACGACATCAGTGTCTGCTCAGGGGCCACGCACAGAGAGAGGACATCAGGGAGAACACCATTGCTCGTTCACATTGGACAGATTGCTTAAATGTCAGTCCAAACTGAAATTGACAAACATTATTTAGATATCTATGCTGTTGTACACTGTATTGACTGTTATGTGATCCATTGTTAAACGTGTTTTATCACTGTCAGATCACTTTTGATAAAAACTGTTAGGCCTACGTGATACACCTTAGTCATGGGAGAAAACCATATGCATTGGTAATTAAACTAATTTTAATTAGAAAAATAATTACAACCAGGCTAACCCTATTTTCAAAGCACAAATATTATGCTTTGACAATAGTACAATACTACAATCACAGTCATATTTGACAATTTTCTGGAGAATGATGTTGTTCATCTTGGGAATCATACAGAATCATAGCAGAGGTATTCTGTAAACCATAACATTTCAAGACTCCCTTGTACACACTAACCAGGCTGTCCACAGTGGAGACTTGTTAGATTGAGTCATGTGGGGAATACAGAAAGTACAATGTAAACTCCAAACCTCTTCAGTAGTTCTGCGTAAGCCTTATCATGCGTTAGCTTTCTAACCTAATCCTGCGGCTCTCCACCCAAAGGAGACCAGGGGCCTCATGTATAAACGTTGCATACGCACGAAAAGCTTGCCTACGCTGGTTTTCACGCACACGGTGTGATGTATAAAAATTAACTTGATGTGAGAATGTGTGGGCCGTCACAGAAACTTTTGAGCAGACGTGAGAATGTGCGGACCGTCCGCAAAGTCTTGTCTGGCTCTGTAACGTGACAAATTCTAACTGAAAAGTGCCGAAACTCACAAAACATAACAAAATAAAGTTTACACTATAGTTACTGTCATACGTCTATGACGTTAAGTATTAAAAAACATAAAAAATAAATGTTTGATCATTTGGCCTAATGTGGATGATCACATCAAAATACCAAAACCCAAACGGGAAATACTAGGCTACTGTTTAATCTGCCACCATTTAATAACTTCTGTTAAACTTGAGGGTGTCAAACGAACGACAAAATCACTCAGGAAATGCATGTCACGCTAACCCTATAGCTGCCATGCTGTTATGATGCGCCACCACTCGTTACTTAATTTCGAGTTTTACATCAGACCATTTCTTGTTAATTTCGGCCATGGTCCTGTTCTCTAAACCCACAGCATTTACGGCCATATAATAATAATAATAATTGTATTTGTAATGCACTTTATATTTAGCTAAATCTCAAAGTGCTACAGGTTAAAAGAAAAAGAAAGGTTGCAAATAGTGAGGGTTTTCCACTCTGCCGACTTTCTTTTGTCGCTAATACCTTATGACAGGCCGGCAAACAGGACACATTTTCTCGCCTCCACCTCTGTTGTCAGAACCTCGATCTCACAGTCTGTGTATGTTGCGTGTTTAGCCATTTTACCGTATCTCTTTGATTAAATGCTGCAGCGTTTATTACATCATTAATGTTCATTTTTGGTGCAGGTTTTATTTGAGGGCGGCGTTTAGTCGAAGAAATACGGCAATTCAGACAAAGAAATGACCTCAGGAGCACATTTATAGTACATCTGCATATTAATTTATGGGAGGAGGCAAGGCGGGGTCAGTGGCTCGTTCACGTGCGGTCAATCTCACGTTGATTGTGATTTATAAAGGAAAGGTGCGCAGGACCTGGCGTACGACCGGTTTTATACATGTGAATATTTCTGTGCGCAGGTACTTTTTCGAGTTTTGGCTGTACGCCATCTTCTGGTATGAAAGCTGCGCAATCCTTTAAACATGAGGCCCCTGGTCTTTGCTCATTCTGGGGGCTCCTCTTCCTGCCTTGTCTGGTCTCAGATGCTTTGCATAAAGGTCACAGGGTCACAGAGACAGCTGGAGAGCAGCTTCCGACATTTCAGTCCTGTCAAAACACTCTCTCTCCTCACATCTCCCTCAGCACACCCTCCTCTGTCTGCCCCCCTGTAGGGATTCAGAAGCCCTAACAGCTTCAGCCGGTTTCATCTCTATTTATACTTTCTCACAATTAGCATTGTGATGTTCAATGCGCCTTGTGTGAATAATTTGTGTGTTTTTAAAGAGAGCACTACCTTGCTGGGGAAAACCATGAAATACTCTCTCACAGATGTTGTCCCCATGGAAACAGTATTTTAGAATCCTGTATGTTGTCTTCTCATTAACTGCACCTGACAGTGCATTCTGCCAGGGCAAATGTATGCTGTATTTTATTAAGTCAGTAAAATATGCGCTTTTAGCGTGCATGTGTGAACTGTGCAGTTCTGTGAAGCTGCTTTGACACTCTTTTCCTGGTCCTTGGTCAGCATCAGAGGGGATTTACCAGGGCTCTGCTCCTCCAGGGGGAGAGGGCTCTGCTGGCTGCTCCACCAGGGGGAGATGGCTCTGCTGGCTGCTCCACCAGGGGGAGAGGGCTCTGCTGGCTGCTCCACCAGGGGGAGAGGGCTCTGCTGGCTGCTCCACCAGGGGGAGAGGGCTCTGCTGGCTGCTCCACCAGGGGGAGAGGGCTCTGCTGGCTGCTCCACCAGGGGGAGAGGGCTCTGCTGGCTGCTCCACCAGGGCCAGAGGGCTCTGGGATGTTAGGTCTCACCAGGGGCTCAGACCTCTCCACCTGCTGGCATCCACACAGCCTCCACCCAGACCTCCCCACCTGCTGGCTCATTCCCTCCATCTCCTCCCACACCCAAAATGTCATCATCCAGTCAACAGTATGGTCTGTAACTGGTCTTGGTAGTGGATTATAAGAATGTATTATGATATATACCTGGTATCTAGTCCCATGGGCAAATGTTCTTCAATTGCACGATTAGGAACAAAACTAAAGTCTCATTTGAATTATGTCAATAATGTGATGTTGTGGAAAGCATTTCCTCTATTGTTGTTGATGATCTGGTGTCTTCTGGGGAGTTATAAAGCACGCTAGGATATTTACTTGAAAGAGTTGCACATTTATAATGGTAATGTTTAGCATAACAGGCAGTATTTGAAACCATTTATTGTACATCAGCCCATCATTTCTCTTAAGTCTTTTTGACTCTTCTGGATTTGAAACAAAACAGACCACCACATCAATATGGCAAATTGGGCAGATTTAAGTGGTTATTGATGGAAAGGAACCATCCACGGAAAAACGCACCAAAATGCTCCAGAACAAAAACAGCCTGCTTTCTCTCAGTGGCTTCCATCTCCTAATGGCTGGTTTGAATTAAACAGCAGACAGTGAAACCAAGAGCTAACCTGAGATTTATGAAAGCAACGTTTTCCTGAATAATGAGGAAACTGAGGAACCTGACTTCACTGCTGTAATTTCACCCAGGAGACACAAGATACACACACATGCTGGGCTGATTAAGCCCTGAGGATGCAGCCTGAAACATGGAGTTCCTGTGATAAAGATCTGGAATTGGACTGGATTTGGAGGGTCAAAGGTTGAGGGTCTCTTCATCTAGTGCTAGGAAGGAGCCAAGTTTAGAGGTCAGAGATCATTCATTTATGACACGGCTGATAAGCCGTGACAGATTGTGGTAGGGGCAGGGTTACCCTTTAGGCTATGCTGGACCTGTTGATGGTGTAGATGTGAGAGAGTTAAGTGCAACCATATGGTCGAAGCAAGCAAGTACATACACACAAATACACAGACACACACACACATTCAGACATACACCCACACACAGGCACACACACATATACATACCCAAACACACTCCCAGATGCACCCCCCCCACACACACATGCATACTGGGACTGGTAAAAGGCTGTGAGGCCGGGCTGGGCTCCCACTGTGCTCCTGGGGGAGGCTGTGAGGCAAGGAGCCCTGGACAGGCGTGTTATTCTCACGTCACGTGTTTCCTTCACATGTAAATCACACGCCTCCTGTGTTCCCAGGGAGAGGAAGAGGTAAGACTGGGGAGTGGAAAGTTCCAAAGGAGAGGAAAGTGGGTGATTGGGATAGAGATGGAGAAAGAAGAAATCGGTTATATGCTGACAGGGAAAGTATAGCAACTGGAAAAGAATAAGTGGCCTTGAAAATATATATATTTTTTGTGCTCTCCAAGACTCTTCATTACAAGAGAACATAAAGCAATCTAGTATGCACATTTTATTGCATATTTCCAACTTTGCAGAATTCTGCATTAGTTCATCTTACAGTAAGCACTCTTCAGGTTTAATATGTGACGTGTTCTACCTACTGTAAGGTACACTAGTGTAAAAACAGCCAACTTGGGACCTGGGACTGAATGTTTCAAATCGTAGTTCTGAAGAGACCTGCTTGTTCTCATTTTGTATTTGGTACTGCAGCTGTAAATACACAGTACATCAGATAAGCTTGTTTTTATTTTCTAATCAGATGGCTGAACGGTTAGGGAATCGGGCTAGTATTCTGAAGGTTGCCAAATAATGCCATTACCAATGGATTTACAGTTATTTGACTCTTTGGGTTAAATCAGAGCAAGAATGGTCAAATTACGGTTAAATAATATAAGCATTTTATCATATTGCACATGAATGAAATCAATGAAAGTTAACTCTTATGCCTACTCTACCATGATTATTGTAAACCAGAGATAGAAAGCAAGAGTGAGGAAGAAGGAGTAGGACAACCTAGAGCTGAGGAGAACGTCTCAGGAGATCAATAATCCACAGAACAATGCTTCACAATTCCTTGAGAACAACTACAATCACACCAGAATATTGACCCTTACTTATCAACATGACTAGCAATGCTACAGTAAGTTACACAATGAGATGTGAGAGCCATCGAGTTGAGACTCCATCCAGTAACTCCACATTTTACCATATGAGAGGTGGGGGCAGGTTGATAGCCTTACAAGATCAGCCTTTATTCTTCTGCCCTAAGTACATCATCGCTTGGTCAGAATAGAAATTCAGCAAATTCAACAATCAATATTCATATAGGTTGTTGTTCACAGGTATAAGTTATTTATCAGTTCAGCATGTAGTATTCGCCTACAATAAAATGAACATCTCACTGTATACAGCATCCATGCCCTGTTGTCAGTCGAGGCTACAATCCCAAGCGTATAAGCAAAATATGCATTTCCTGTTCGTAGTATGTTTTTTAATGTAATATAACATTGAACATGTTTTTAAGTTGCATTAAAACACAGTTTGAAAGCAAAAGTAAACAGCTCACTGTAAGTGAATAGTGAAATGTGACATTCTGATCTCTCTGGTCACTCCAGATCAGTTTGATTGTTTCAGAGTTAATGCTGCACAGCCAGAGAGGGAGCCAATGAAAAGTACATCTGGAAAATATCTGATATCCTGGCTGATATCCATGATGGATACAACCCTACATCCTGATACCTTATCATCTTGTCTGACCTTTGACCTACTGTAGGATCTACAGATACAGCAAATCATCACTAATAAACACTAGCAGATATCTTTTGACTTGCTTTATTAGTCCAGGGACGTGATTCTTCACCTCACTCCCTCCTAGCTGGAGCAGCAGGGCTGTACTTCTGGATGCTCCAGATGGTCTCAGTCCTAACACTGTCCTGACAGGGGGAGTGGCCTCAGATCTCAACCTATCAGCACGCTGCACAACCAGAAAACATCAGACACACTAGACAGGGGCTCTTTAGTGTGTTTAGCAGAGTGAATACTTTCTTTTGTATGGACCTTCTTAAAACCTGAGGATTCAGAAGAGCTCCCGGTCCCAACACAAGCTCTTCTCCTGTCTGGTCCCCCAATGGTGGAATCAACTCGCCACCTACATCAGGGACACTGACTGTCCCCCCACCTTCAAGAAAAGGCTCAAGACGCACTGTACTCCGGGAGTACAACGGCTGAACCTGATGTTAGTTTCCTCCAGGATCACAATGACTGTTATCGAGATACTTATTGCTCTTGGCCGGGTTTCCCAGATTCGCTAAGAAGCTCTTAGCGTTAAGAGCTTCTTAAAGAATCAGGGAAACCCGGCCCTTGTTGGTTTGTTGTAACTGTCTTAAATTATTGTACTCGCTGTCAAAATATATTATTGTTGCTTGCTTTGTCCACAGGTACACTCTTGCACTTTTGAGAATCTTGCTGTTTAATTTTAACTTGTCTAACTACATGCTCTTATTGTTCTTCCCTTTGGGACTTATTGGGTTTCACAATGTGTGCTTCATGTTTGGCTACCTGCAATGTTTGGGAATATCTCGTTGTTATCATCAGTGACCTATGCATATTTGTAAAACTCTCCCTTGGAAGTCGCTTTGGATAAAATTGTCTGCTAAAAGCTCAAATGTAAATGTAATGTCAAACCTGTATATCTGAAACACAAACAGCAGTGAGGACTACAAGAGGTTGACCTGATGAACATGAGATCATCATGGCATTTACTGTTAGTCTGTCTTGAAAGCTACAAATACAATGTGTCTAAACCAGATCCAGCCTGCCTGCTCCATGGCCGTGAGAACAACACTATGGCCATTAACAAGGGCCCAGGGGGATTACGTTGTGTCAATGATTTGTCTTCCTTTGACGTTAGAAAGGCTCATTAAGGACATAAACACACGCTGCTACTTTAAATAGGTTAATTAAGACTGTATGATGGCAACACACGATGGCATGAAAGCAGTCTTTGTCACTAATTAAAATGTGTTTGGTCCCCCATTTACCAGCCTCATAATCCTACCTCACCATCTTTCGTTTTACAGGCTCACAGTTGTTTCAACAGCACCTGGAATAGCGGGGTACGTTTCTGTGCAACTTCTTCACAGATTGATTCTATACCAGGGCTCACAGGGTCATGTACAGATGTGACATCGCAGCTCAAACTATGAACAGTTCCAGTCCTGGAACGCTGGTTTTCAGTCTGTGGATCAGCCTACATGCTGTGTGTATCTACAAACTACTTCCTGTAAGCCCTTTCTGCTTGAAGAGACCGAAAGATCATGTGTAGGAACACATGCAGGAAATGTGCTGACATCACCAGTCAAGAACATCCAACATCCAGGGTGGGGTCAAAGGTGAAGTCACATCTCCTCATTTGTACCTTTTACAGGATGCAGACAGAGTCTAGCTGTTGCACCATCAGGCTCCCAGTTGCTGCCAGCGTCTCCAGGCAGGTCCACACACAGGCACAGCAGGTCCACACACAGGCACAACAGGCTGGTCCACACACAGGCACAGCAGGTCCACACACAGGCACAGCAGGTCCACACACAGGCACAACAGGCTGGTCCACACACAGGCACAGCAGGTCCACACACAGGCACAGCAGGTCCACACACAGGCACAGCAGGTCCACACACAGGCACAACAGGCTGGTCCACACACAGGCACAGCAGGTCCACACACAGGCACAGCAGGTCCACACACAGGCACAACAGGCAGGTCCACACACAGGCACAGCAGGTCCACACACAGGCACAACAGGCAGGTCCACACACAGGCACAACAGGCAGGTCCACACACAGGCACAACAGGCAGGTCCACACACAGGCACAACAGGCAGGTCCACACACAGGGACAACAGGCAGGTCCACACACAGGGACAGCAGGCAGGTCCACACACAGGGACAGCAGGCAGGTCCACACACAGGGACAGCAGGCAGGTCCACACACAGGGACAGCAGGCAAAGGGACAGCAGGCACAGGGACAGCAGGCACAGGGACAGCAGGCACAGGGACAGCAGGCAGGTCCACACACAGGGACAGCAGGCAGGTCCACACACAGGGACAGCAGGCAGGTCCACACACAGGCACAGCAGGCGCAAGGACAGCAGGTCCACACACAGGGATAGCATCAGCAAACTGGACTGTGTAAAACCCCTCACACATTAAGAGGGGTCAGGGATTATTCTTCAATCGATTGAAGAATTGAACATTTTTAGTTTGCATGGTACTTTGCTTAGTTTCCATGCACAACAGTTGATGCATATTAAATACTTCATAAATGCAAATCAATGGCTTTAAAACTATTTCAAAGGCAGCCAAGAGAACATTTATGTAAGATGTTAATGGAAAAAACCTAAAAACTACTGTCTTGATCTCTTTCCCAGTGCACACAGTGAAAAGGCGCTTTTTGGTATTCCATATTTTCCACAAAGTATTTTGAATAACAGTAACAGCCTCCAGAAGCAGCCATATGCTCACCGAGAGTGGAAGGAGTGTTCACTTTGCTGGGGGGTAAACGCCATCCAATATCAGCTCTGATCAAAAAGCATCACGTCAATGCTAAGCCTCCTGGGTAGCATGTGCTGCTAATCACAGAGACACACTCACCCAGTGGCTCTGAGGGGAGGAGGCGCTTGTAGAAAAGGCCATGTAGAGCAAAGATAAGAGAAATGCCCTTGATGGTGTCACTCCATGATGCGGCAGTCTCCGGGCTGCAGCCCTCCTGACACTGTGAGGTTCCGCTGACTCTCAGGAAGACTGGAGGAGGCTGGTGTTGGGGAACCAAACCCAGACACATGTTGGTTATCAAGGACTTGGCGTCAACATCGTTCCTTTATTATTTCTAGATGATATCAGAACCAATACAATGTTACAACAACATTATGAAGACAGGCTAGCTAGCAGTTAATTAGCGATATCATTCCAGTTGTGTACATGACCTTGGGAACCATTTGCACTGATTCGTCCAGGTTAGAGACTGAAGAGGGGCAAGTCTGTGGTATAGATCAGCAAACGGAGTTGTTGATGAATTGCCTATTGCCATTTGAGTTGAAGAAGTGTACATCCTAACATCCTCCCCATTCCTGTCCTGTTAGGCTTCACTTCAGAGCCCTGCCACGATCTACCCAGATTCATGTCTGGTGCATCACCTCTGTTAAAATGCTGTGATGAAGTCAATATAAGGGACTAAAATGAATCACAGAAAAGATGTTAACCTATATTAACATTCATAAGCAGGGCAAATCTCTCACATGAATTCTCCTTTGAATGAATGCCTTTTGTTTTATTTATTGTGTCCTAAACCTCTGTAATTATTTTTGCCATGAATTTGTTATTGTGAAATTCCTCTCGACGTGCCCTAGTTCTCTTGCAAATAACCGTCTGAACACCGGTCTGCATGGCTTTTCTTCTGAAAGAACAGTTTGTGACAGTCTTTGTTTTACTACAAATCTTCCATCCTCTTGATACCCATATTATTATAAGAGTCATTTCTGAACTGTTGTGGGGAATTCTGCCCCATGTGCAGTGGGGGTAGGAGGGTAGGAATGGAAGAGGTCAGGTGTTCTGGGTCACAAGCAGATGTCGAACAGCAAAAAGAAAGAAGACTTTATGAACTGAACCAGGTTGTTATTCAGAGACATGAGTCTCAGAGATGAATGAGAAACAAAGTCATTACCCTCCTTGCTCCTGGAATCATTTTAATAAGCGAATCCTGAGGATGCTCTCGGCCGCTGGCTGTGGAGGAAACGGAACGAGGGAACGAGCCTTGCTCAGAGAGGAGAGAGAGGGAGAGAGAGCCTCGCTCAGACAAGAGAGAGCGGGAGTGCGAGCCTTGCTAAGAGAGCGGGAGAGAGGCAGGGAACGGCTGTGTTTGAGAGAATGACAGATATAGTTTGCAGCATTTTAATTGCCTGCAAAAATGTCATATGGTGTCCCCTGGATGGGTTAGTCATTCTGAGGGAGCGGAGCCTCCCGGGGTGAGCCATGTCCTGTCGGTTGGGGGCAGGACTCCGGTCTGTTGGGGGCGGGGCTCCTGTCTGTTGGGGGCGGGACTCCTGTCGGTTGGGGGCGGGACTCCTGTCTGTTGGGGGCGGGGCTCCTGTCTGTTGGGGGCGGGACTCCTGTCGGTTGGGGAAAGGGCTCCTGTCTGTTGGGGGCGGGACTCCTGTCGGTTGGGGGCGGGACTCCTGTCTGTTGGGGGCGGGACAATAATGGAGTTGTGACCCAGAGAGAAAATGCACCGAAGGGAAATGACTAGGAAGGTCAAAAACGAAATGTCTTTCAAACGATGGATGGCAAGCTAATGGTTCTACCAAAGGGACAATCCTAATGATCTTTCATAGCAATGATAGTTTGGGGGGACAGACTGTACATTATGTATTTAAACTACAGGCAGACATAATCTTTTGGAAAACCTTCTGAAAAAGAGGTTAATAGAGAGACATATAGATGGCATATTATGAATGTAAATTTTTTTCAACGTGACCCGCACCTTGCCATGCAAACTGATGTTATCTGTCTTGAGCAGATACAGGTGTTTGATTCATGTGTTTATACAGTGCTCATGGCAAATCATGTATCTTGCTGTTACTTGTAAAATGGAAAGCCCTAATCTTACAATTATTTATAATCCTTTCTGTAAAGACGTGTATATTAATAATAATAATACATTTTATTTTCCAAGGCGCCTTTCAATGCACTCAAGGACACCGTACTACAGACGTATAGACAAAACATTAAAAGCAGCAGAAAAATTGAAATAATAGAAATACAACAACATTAAAAACAACAGAAGGAAGCTGTGCAAATAACAAAGAGTGTTTATGTGTTAATGTTTTTTGAGTTGCGATTTGAAATGGGGGAATTAATCAATATTTCTGAGTTGGGGTGGTAGTGAGTTCCAGAGACGGGGAGCAGAGCGGCTGAATGCTCTACTCCCCATGGTGGTGAGACGGGCAGAGGGGCTGAATGCTCTACTCCCCATGGTGGTGAGGCGGGCAGAGCGGCTGAATGCTCTACTCCCCATGGTGGTGAGGCGGGCAGAGCGACTGAATGCTCTACTCCCTATGGTGGTGAGGCGGGCAGAGCGACTGAATGCTCTACTCCCCATGGTGGTGAGAGGAGCAGAACGGCTGAATGCTCTACTCCCCATGGTGGTGAGGTGGGCAGAGCGGCTGAATGCTCTACTCCCCATGGTGGTGAGACGGGCAGAAGGGCTGAATGCTCTACTACCCATGGTGGTGAGACGGGCAGAGGGGCTGAATGCTCTACTCCCCATGGTGGTGAGACGGGCAGAAGGGCTGAATGCTCTACTCCCCATGGTGGTGAGACGGGCAGAGGGGCTGAATGCTCTACTCCCCATGGTGGTGAGACAGGCAGAAGGGCTGAATGCTCTACTCCCCATGGTGGTGAGACGGGCAGAGGGGCTGAATGCTCTACTCCCCATGGTAGTGAGACGGGCAGAGGGGACAGACAGGTGTATGGAGGAAGAGGATCTGAGGGAGCGGGAGGTAGTGGGACCCTGGAGGAGATCAGACAGGATATCAGATCAGTATAAGGTTGATGGACTAAACCAGACGTAATAGAAGGAAACCACATCACATCCCATAACACTCATCAGCATTGTGCATGTTACACTTCAACACTCCCATTAGCATTGTGCATGTTACACTTCAACACTTCCATTAGCATTGTGCAAGTTACACTTCAACACTCCCATTAGCATTGTGCATGTTACACTTCAACACTTCCATTAGCATTGTGCATGTTACACTTCAACACTTCCAAGTATTTTATTTGGTGACTCATTGTGTTATATGACAGTGAAAACTGCACAGGAAGTTAAATAATATATCCATAAATAGCTAATAAGGTCGTATTATTGCATTTTGGGATTCAACCCTACTTACTTCAAGTAGCCCGAGCTACAGTCAGAGAGAAAACAACAGTGTTTCCATCTGTAGAAGGTAATGCACTTTCAAAAAGTGTCTTACTCGCCATTGAATTAATTTGCCAGTTTCTCAAGCCTTGAGGACCATTTAGCAAATCCTCTTTTGATTCTAAGTAGCTTCTTAATGCATCGGCCCCATTGTGGACCGGCCATTTTCAATTAATCCCTTTGCATAATGCATGATTACATTAAATAATCCAATGAATTGATATGGAGTCTCTGGCTGGGAGAAGACTGTGTTAATGGATATAAGATGGAGTTACAGCATCCTGGGTGAATTCATTACTACACTCAGCGTGGCGGAGGTACAACACCACTCACAGTTGTGTGAGCGTCCTTTTTCTGTCATTTTTATGTGGTAAGAGGTCAGTTATGTGGGGTGGCAGGTAGAGAGGGGCTTGTGGTTTGGTATTTATTCACCGGAAAAGTGTATTCAACTCTAAGAGATTCCTTAGAATAAATGTTTCTACTTTGTAATTGTGTGGCTGATTCTGTGTCCTCCTTTAGACAGCTACAGCTGTCCACTGTGTTTAAACATTCGTAATCTGCTAATATGGACAACAACAGTAATCCACTAATATGGGGGTCAGAGGGCTGAGCGGTTAGGGAGTCGGGCTAGTAATCAGAAGGTTTCCGGTTCAATTCTCGGCCGTGCCAAATGACGTTGTGTCCTTGGGCAAGGCATTTCACCCTACTTGCCTCAGGAGGAATGTCCCTGTACTTACTGTAAATCCCTCTGGATAAGAGCGTCTACAAAATGTAAATGTAATATGGACAACAAAAGTAATCTGCTAATATGGACAACAACAGTCAAGCATTTTCCTCAGTTGTTTTTTTGTCATGAGTCAAGTAGCCGATCATCTGAATGTTAAAGTGTTGACGCTCATCTTCATAGAGACAGTCGTAGTGAGACAGTCGTACTGAGACAGTCGTAGTGACACAGTCGTAGTGACACAGTCGTAGTGAGACAGTCGTAGTGACACAGTCGTAGTGACACAGTCGTAGTGGTCCTCTCTGCCAGGTGGGTGGATGTCGGGTGCATACAGAGCAGGGTCAACTACGCCCTTTAACATGACTGACTCTGCCTGCTAGCATCCCCCAGGGCCCCCTAGCACTATTGTCTTGGTTACTATGAGTGGCATCATTAGCATGGATCACAACTGATCAGAGTGAGGAGAGAGAGGGATGAGGGGAGGGAGAGAGAGAGAGGAGCGGAAAAGAGGGCAAAGAGAGAAAGACAGAGAAGGAAGAGAGTGACAAAGAAGGAGAGAAAGAGAGAGAGAGGGAAGAGGAAGGAGGTAAGAGTGTGCTGGTCCTAGCAGCAACCGAGCCTCTCCTCCAGCCTCCCCTCCAGCCTCCAGGCCATGTGAATCAGCTATACTCCTGTCTCCCATCTCATTAGACTGCTCTCCACCACTCTCCCAACTGCAGACTCCCTCCTCTTATACTTGAGCTGTTAGGGCTGCAGCTCTGGACAGTCTGCCAGGCCAACCGCAATCTAGTAGAACGCCTTGGTGCTGTGGCTATACTGAGGCATGAGCAGGACTGAAACAATGTTGAAAGTGAGCGGTGAGTCCTGCTGGTAAAGTTCCGATTGATGAAGAAGGGGGATTAGGATGGTTTAGTGAAATGACTGGGAATATAAATAGGAAAACTCATTGTATCTGAGGTTAGTTTAATGTGATCCGTGGTGATTTGAGGTAAAGGACGAGCAGCTATAACTCAACCTAGCTGAACTGTTTGTGACCAACTGTTTGTGACCTGAATGGAATGTGGACAAACACACAGACCATTCCTCTCATGCTCAGAAGCCCCTCAAGGCAGAGGTTATCAAAGGAATTGAAAATGCTTACAAAAGGACTAGCATTTATGAGAGCTGTACTTTTGTGTGTAAAATCTGTGGCTTTAGCACAGAAACACATTCACTAATGGACGAGCCATTGGACCAGGTTTAAAGGCTGCTCAACCATGACAGTTTTGTTGGCCTGCTCTGGGAGTTATGAGGAGTTATTAGGAAATCATATAAATTGCATCAGCGCGCAATACTCAACAGCATGATTTGTTGCCCCAGAGAGCACAAATGCAAACAAATCTTTCTTTGACCAGACTTGCAACATAATTTTGCTTTGTGTGAAAATAATATGTAAAGCCACAAGTAAACATCCACTGAAGCAATTGGTGGAGGTTTCATCTGTTTGTCTTGTCTCTGTTTCCATCCAGTCTCCCGGCCATCCATCCATGGCTTTAATAACCTGTCGGTTTACGTTTATTCATCCATCTGTCCTGACACAGAATGACTCACTTGTTTGTAGGCTGATTCATGGCTTGCAGTGTGACTGAGAGTGTCCTCATGACGGAAGCAGCGTCCAGAGCTGCAGCCCTAACCCTTACCTCCAGAGGAGGGAGACACCTGTGTTTTGGTGTGTGTGTGTACTAGTCTGTACAGGTCTGCCATGGACTGTGTACACAAAGTAATTTTAAGGACCCAGTGCCCTTTACATTTTCCTTACATCCGCTCTGCCGGTCTGTCCATCAATAACTCAATAATAATACTGTGTATTTATTTTAGCAGACCGCATACACGTTAAAAAACACAAAAACATTCCCACAATTCACTGATCGGTCACCTGAAAGCAGGGACAAAATAGCACCTGTGACGACAGAATAATTACTCCACATAGTTTTGTAGACACACACCTTAGTGGTACCCTTCTGCTCAAACATTAATAACAATGATAACGTTAATAATGGAAGTGAATTAAATGGGCCCTCAGGAGCGTGGTTTGATTGTGTGTAATGAATTCTGTGGCGTTAGCGATTGTTCTGGGTAATGAAAAGGGAGATGACAGTGGAGCGGCAGAGAAGAGAGATTAATAGATCACATGGAACTGAACTCACTTTTTTTTGTTTTAATGAGCTGTCAGCTGTGTTCCAGAACAATAGTTTGACTGAACTCGAACTTTGCATTCAGTTGTTGGTTGAAGACAGTAGGAGGGTTAGAGTTGGAGCTGGTGGAGGGAGGAGCTGGGAGATGTTGCTGGTGGAGGGAGTTGGGTTTTAGTAATGGTCCCCAGGTTGTTGAAAACAGATCATTGTTGGAGTAAACCTAACCCTGACCACATTAACCATGAGCTTTTTCCCTTTCAAACACTTTTTACTAAAGTGATCAAATAAAGCCAGACATTTGATAAATATATTCACATCAAATGTCCATTTCCTCAGGCTTACATGTACAAATCTCTGCCATGGAAAAGCCACAAGCGTCTCGTCGGTGATTGAATTCCAACCCCAGAGACTCTCTAAGGCCTGGGTCCAACCCCGCGGTCAACGGTCATGGTTCAGACACCAGGATGGATGTCAGTCTGAACCAGACGGTTATGTTTGACCTTCACCAGCCACCGTCTCTATTCCAGCGCACCAGGTGTAAGAGGAGACGCCCCTTCAGACAAGGGCGAGGGCTAAACTCATCATTCATGTGATGTAATTCATCCCCGTGGCGTCCAAGACAGAATTAATTAAACCAGGAACTCTTCTCAGAGGGAGGGTAACGAGGAGGAGCCCTCCTCCTGCCAGAAATCACCAGAGAAATCTGCATCTTCAACCAGTTCATCCGAACACCTTCATGTAGTCTCCTCACTTTCATAAAACGGTGTCGACGAGTTGATCCCTTCATCATGTTGCTGTGACCTCGTATCTTCATCCTACCAATGTGTTCTGACCATGTTCCTTCCTGATTTAGAGTGGGCTGTTATCTCATGACCAGCCTGGCAGCCCACAGCAGTGCCAGGATGGGTCAGTACAGGACACAATGGTTGAGGGGCTGATCGGCCTGTCAAAGTGGCCAGTAAAGTAATTGGGGTAAACCAAGTACAGCTCTCTGAGCTTTATGTTAGGCAGGTCGCAAGGAAGACCCAGTCCATATTGGCTTCTACTGACCATCCCCTGAAGAGGGAGTTTGAGCTCTTGCCTTCAGGAAGAAGGTATAGAGCTCCCTCACAGAACAAAAAGATTCGGGGACTCTTTTGTTGTTTTGCTATTGGGAGGCTAAATGTGCATATGTGAATGGCATGAAGTATTCATGGACGGAACTTATACTTGTTCTGGGTTTTCAACATTAAGTGATCCTTGTACTGTATTTTACTGTATTGTGTGTTGTCTTTGTGTGGTGTCAGGTATGCTGTATTTGTTGTATTTTATGATGGATTGAATGTGTTTTAATACCTGTCTACAAACACATTTCCCCTAGTGG
Organism: Hypomesus transpacificus; assembly: GCF_021917145.1. Lineage (NCBI taxonomy): Eukaryota > Metazoa > Chordata > Actinopteri > Osmeriformes > Osmeridae > Hypomesus > Hypomesus transpacificus. Next base: position 2,242,883 of record NC_061082.1, on the reverse strand, counting down.
GATCAATAAAATTGACTTGTCTTGACAAAGTAACTTTTGTGTGTTTTAGTTACTAAATCAATCATTCACTGCTAAATCCCCTTTGTGAGATCAATAACACTTTCTTTTCCGGAGCAAGTGGGAAGTGAAGAGGATGGTGGCACATTTCACAGAAACCTGCGTCAGCAGCAAACCAACCCAGCCAATAAATATGACTTTCATCTGTCACTAACTATAGACTGTGAGTTGAGATCTGAGAAATAGATTCACACTTACTCATTGTTTTGCTAACTGAATCTTTGTTGGAATTCAATATCCTGCATATCGCTCTCACAGATGATCCTGTCTTCACGTTCTAAGATGGTCAGGAAAGACTTGATGCGCTTCACAGGTTTTCCTCCGAAACAAATACTGTTGTCCTCCCTCCTGGGATCTGAAGCTCTTAATAGCAGCCGTTAGGCATGGGGACTTGATGAAAACTATGATTAGCATCATAGCACTTGGCCAGGGCCAAGTACCATGGAGCAGAGAAGAGGACTGTTACTCAGAACAACCGTTGTGAGAGGAGATTTCTCCAGAACAACTTTACTTAACCGCTAAGACCCTCACTACTAGCCTGTGTCTATGGTACAGATGTAATACCCATCGCACAGATAAATACATCTCCATGAATAATATTCACAGCTGGGTTAGGAATTTGGAATTCAAACATTTTGATTAAAACGGGCCAGCGATATGGGCAGGAGAATGGTCTGTTCTGTGTGTCTTTATTGAGGTTCTTTGCGGAGGACCTCATGTGAGCACAGGGAGAACATGCCAACTCCACACAGACAGGCCCAGGAGACACCTGAGCACACAATAGTTCCCCTTTCAGGAATCAAACCAGAACTTTCTTTTTGTGACGCAACTAAGCAAGGCACTCTGCCAACCATTCTGTAGTAGGGTACAACGTCAGCGTGTACATTGTACAGACAACCAGGGTGTCCCCCACCGTAAACAGAGGAGGGGTGGACAATTTTGTTTACCCCGGTCTGTAAAATAAATTTACAATTAGTTCAGATTGATTAAGAGATTAGTGTTTTCAGGGATTACTTGAGCTGATAATTGTGATTTGGCAGAAACATGGAGTGGAGACCAGTTTTTGTGAGCCTTTTGGATTATCCGCTCCGGAAATGCCAAGAGACTAATTGGTGGTTTATCATCTTCTCTGAGAAGCTTCTGAAGTTTGTTTGTGTCCTTGTTCAATTGCCCAATCCTCAGTCCAAGTAGCAGACTTGTCCTGCCTGCTGGAAAAGCCCAAGTATCACACATGCAGGGCGGAGCAGGGGAGGGCAGGTCAGGGCAGGGGAGAGCATGACAGAGTAGAGCAGGACAGAGCAGGACAGAGGGGGGAGGGGAGTTAACAGCTAGCAGGGGTCAGATGGCTGAGGGGTAAGGGAATCGGGCTATTAATCAAAAGGTTGCCGGTTTGATTCCCGGCCGTGCCAATTGTCGTTGTGTCCTTGGGCAAGGCACTTGCCACGGGGGAATGTACCTGTACTTACTGTAAGTCGCTCTGGATAAGAGCGTCTGCTAAATGTAATGTAAATGTAGCAGGTTTTTTGGATGTATTATTTAATGAGGCATTGGCATAATCACAAGGAATCACAAAACATTATTTCCAGCTGCGGTCTGTGTTATCATCATACTAGATTTTCTTCATTTTTTTGCCACACAAATACTGCACACGGTGCGGTGAGTTCATGCTGGGTCACATGGACCACAGCACCAACGAACAGTGGGTGATCAAAGACAAAAAATAATCTTTAAACCGTGCTGAAAACCCCCTGAATCAGAGGCAGCCATGGAAATGGTGGCAGGGATGTTGTATTTAATTGAGCGGGCAGCGAGGGCAAGGTAGGTGGTCGTGGTGCAGGCTCTGATACACAGCCACAGGGGGGTGGGGAGGGTGGGGGGTTGAGTTGGGGGCGTTAGTCATCCCAGATGGGCAGAGTTCATCATAGGAAAAGAGGGAGAACACCTGCTGAGCACACACACACACACACAAACACATATACAAACCCACTCACACATATATACACACACACACACCATTACACAAACATTAAACCCAGAAGGAGAGCGAGACACCTGTCTGTACTGATGCGCCTCATGTTTCCAGGTCTAGCTGGTGTTGGAGGCTGAAGGGCTGAGAGATGCTGTAAAACAGCACCAGGGTTAGGGTCATCACCACCTGTTAACCACCACCGGGGTTAGGGTCATCAACACCTGTTAACCACCACCGGGGTTAGGGTCATCAACACCTATTAACCACCACCAGGGTTAGGGTCATCAACACCTGTAAACCACCACCAGGGTTAGGGTCATCACCACCTGGGTGCAGGTGTGGGGGTCAGAAAAACCTATGTCAAAGGAAGGAGGGTGGTATGCTTTTATTATCACTACAATGGTAAAATAAGTATTTTTAAGTAAGTATTCAGAAGAGACTGGTTAGATACAATGTATTCAGAGAGACAGGTGTGCTAAGTATTCATAATTACAATCCATGGTACATGGTAGAGAAAGAAGGAGCGTATAAGGTAAGGGCCATATATAATGGCTGAGCGGTGAGGGAGTCGGGCTAATAATCAGAAGGTTGCCGGATTGATTCCCCGCCGTGCCAAATGACATTGTGTCCTTGGGCAAGGCACTTCACCCTACTTGCCTCGGGGGGAATGTCCCTGTACTTACTGTAAGTCGCTTTGGATAAGAGCGTCTGCTAAATGAATAAATGTAAATGTAATATAATAAAAGGAATATATAAATATAATATATAAAGTTAATACGTTTTTTAAGTATTTTGGGGGAGGTTAGGGTTAGCTACCTCGTTAGGGAGAACGTCTGAAGCGCCACTCATGTTCAAAACTAGACAGACAAGATTATGTTTTCGTTAACACACAATAAAACCTTGGCTGTGGTGAGCTTGGAAGGTTACAATTATGGAGTTTTGATCTGAAGTGAAAAGTAGATTTTCTTTTCCCGAACCAATGACACAGCCACACAAATCACCATAATATTAAACAAACAACAAATATTTGCCTGCACTCCAAGTATGTGTGATCAGCACTAGCTATGACTAACATACTCTCACATAGCAGCAGCTTTCTCTCTTGTTACCGTGGAGAGGTTGTAACCATGAGCATGACTAAAGCCCCATAGCAACAGAGTCCTATGTTCTGGGTGGGAGGGATCCCTCACTAAAGTTTTACTCTTGTGGAAGTTCCTGTAGAAATCTGGTTGCTTTTGGGATCAGCAGTTTTGTCTGTCATCACAATGTCTAGTAGAGTCAGCCAGTCCTCACGAAGTGTCTCAGGGCAGTGCCTGATGCTGTTCTTGGAGATGTCGATGCTCTGAAGATCGTGCCGTTTCATGATGACATGATGACAGTACAGATGATTCTGTGTACTGAAAACTAGAGAGCACCTGAAAGGAAGTCCAGATGCAGTATTTTCTAGTTTTGCTGTTCTGACCAGCCTGACCTCCGAAGCCAGCAGGAGTGAGTCAGGCTGGAACATAGCAGTGTGACCTGACTGGACACAGAGCTCACTACTGTATTGAGATCACTGGCTAAAACCAATGAGAACCCATGGGAGTGAACTGATTTTAGGATTTTTCACCTCTTTTGTAATAGTTTTCTTTTGTTCATATAATTGGAGTACTGTACCTTGAGATGGCCTAATCAGTATCTTGTTTTTGCCGGTGCCCTTTGAAGATATGAGGCATCGGCAGTTGTAAGCAACCATTGTTACCAATGTTGTAATGCCCTTCTGTGTGGATGTGTCTGTGTTGCTGTATACTGTAAGAAGCCTTGTAGTGCCAGAAGAAAGATTCTGTTGTAGCTCCCTCCCTCCGCCATCAACACAATCCCAGTATTGTGTCATTTACCCCCCTACGCTCACTCCACAAAATCTAGAAGCTCCCGGAATCTGCATCACACACTCTCAAATGTTCCTCTAATGGCTCCAGTTATCCAGACATGGGCCTGGGGGCTGGTGCATTAAGAAGTAACCAAGAGATGATGGAGGAGACCAACCATCACGCTCCCCCTTGCCAGGAACCAGGGAGAACCAGGGAGACCCAGGGAGGACCAGGGAGAACCAGGGAGGACCAGGGAGAACCAGAGGCAGCCATGTCTTTGGGTCACTGCCAGTTACTTGACTCACATCTGGACACCTTGGGCACTGTATGGGTGGGCAGAGAGAGACGTATTTATAATCTTCTGTCCTTCCGTTTTGAATGGTGTCAGCGTCACACTGTGGAGTGTGTGTATGTGTGTGTGAGTGTGTGTGTGTGAGTGTGGGGGTGAGTGTGTGTGTGAGTGTGGGGGTGAGTGTGGGGGTGGGGGCAGCCAGTCCCCAGCAGAGAGCCCGGAGCATGTCATTAGCCCGGAGCATGTCATTAGCCTGGAGCATGTCATTAGCCTGGAGCGTGTCATTAGCTAACTCACTGATCTTCTCACAGCCAGATAGTAGGTGTGACAGCATTAACGTTTGGGTGAGAGAGTATACACAAGACAGAATTAGTCTGGTTGGGTGAAAGATTGTTAAATGGTATTATATAGGTCATTAAACGCTTGACAGAGGGATGGTCAGTGCCATTATAATGTATAGAGCAAAGACAGATGCTGCAGGCAAGCAAAGCAGAGACACAGAATGTCGTTTTGCGTGTGTTTATTCATAGCAAGCTCTCCAATCCAAAGTCATTATGTGTTCGCTTCCTGAAACTAAAAGATAGGTTCCCTTGTCTAGTTTAGAAACCACGTAATCAATGACGATTATAGTGCTTAATAGATCTAGAATATTCACTGGTGGTGTGATTCAGTCTTTTTAATGATTACATTCTGTTAGTCTCGTTAGATGTTGTGTGTAGATTATAGATTAATTAAGTTACCCAGCTTATGCAGGTCAAAATACAGGCAGGAGTGTCAATATAAACATAATCAATTCTCTTCAAAACATTGGACATTTCTGATATGCTTCTTGACAACCGGAAGTTGTGTGTTTTAAAAGGCTAATGCTAGCTGGAGGTCAACATGGGCTATCATAGGGTTACTACCCCAACCCTATCATAGGCCTTTGGCAACACGGAGGCGAGGCAGCAACAGCAGGCAGCTTGTGGTTCCTCCTCCATCAGCAGGAGGGAGAGACACATCCACACAGCAGGCTATCCAGCCAGACTCCTGATTCAGAGCATGTAAAGACAACTGGTCTAGGACCAGATTTAATCAATATCACACTGTGCCTTTTTCCTCTCCCCAAATCAATAGTGAGGAGGAACAAGAGGCATGATGACAGTCCCATGTCCTTTTGTTCTGCCTCTAATGCAGTCAACATAACAAGCTCTCAGATTTAGATGTGAAAGATGATTCATTTTTCAATGGTGTGAATGTGACCTTTATTGTGTAATATGCGCCTCTACATAGACTGTCCAATCAGGTGCCCTCTAAGGAGCTGGTCTGGAGTGATCGGTAATCAGTAACATGGAACTTCTTGATGACGACTGGTTTCTGGTTGGCTGTGAGGCTGGATGCTTAACCCTTCTCATTGCAGGATAATATGGTTTTATTTTACTGCAGATAATTCCTTGATACTTTTATAATTTTAACGTAATTGAGGGTCTTTTAATTCTAATAATGTTAATTCGAGTGACCAGACTGTTTTGTCTGAGCCTCTTCAAACAGTTTCAACATTTGCAGCTCATGTTTGTCGCAATTTAAAAATACTGCGCTGCTAAGTCAATCTTTGTCAACCAAATGCCAAAGGCATTTTATACGGATGAAGCTCAAATGTGCTATCACAGATCCACTCCCTGAACAGACCTCCACTGATAACAGCATGACACAGAGACAAACAGCAGGAAACTGGAAAATAAGCTGACACACAAATACCCATACCAGTCCTGACCTTGTTAGACTGGGTTGTGTATGTGTTCTAGTGTTAAAAACCTACATGCTGAACGAGCTAGTATCACTTACGATTGGTTTATACTACAGGAATATTAACTTACAATTCAAGTTAATCGACATAAACATTTAGATATGACATATCACCCCTTCTGCTCTCAGAAACCCCCACCAGAGGTCCTGTCCTGGAGGGAGCTGGCCCAGGTCCCTGCGAGCAGCTGGGCGGAGCTGCTGGGCGGAGCTGCTGGGCGGAGCTGCTGGGCGGAGCTGCTGGGCGGAGCTCCCACAAAGACATGAAGGTGTCTGAGACAAATGAATCATGTTGGAATCTGTAAATAAACCCTGAGGCTTGATTTTGCCATGGCTCCAGCAAGTCATTTAGATCAGACGAGAATCCATAAAAATGACAGATGAAGAAATGATCTGTTGTGAGGCCCTCACCTGTATTAAAGCTATATGTGGCCCATCCATTTGTCTTTATCTCCTCAACCCTAAACAGTGATAAATGCCTGTAGTAGCAAGACAGAGACCATGTAGAAATTAGATGGTTATATAATAATATTCTACTGCATATGTACACAAACATAAGTAGGCCTACTTCAATGCTAGAAATAGTAGTTGAGAATAGCATAGCCAAACAAAAGGATGTTCTAATGTATTGATTAACTGAGAATGATGGCATACTGTTCTGACATTCTGCCAACCATCAATATGAAAACAGTGACAGTTAAAAAAAAAATCTGATATCAAATATCGAGGCTCACACAAGGAAATTGTGCAATGGTTTTGATTTCCTTTGTGGGAGGATTTCTAGAAATATGTCAATACACTTTCTCTCCTCCCTGTGGCCTTTTGAATTGCCTTCTTCACATGGGCCTGTACTGTAATAAATTTAGCTTGACGTCTCATGTTGCAACGCTTTCCACAACAACACAGGATAAGAACCTCAGCTATACTGTACCAAACCATTTGACATCAAATGCTGTCAAACTTTTTTGAACTATTTGAATATTTCAATATATATATGTTTTTATATTGATGGTTTCTACAGTCAATTAAAAAACCGTAAATAAGTAAGGAAACTTTCTTGATATGCAAATGTTTTGGAGTTGGTATTTGGGTTTAATCTTCTGAAAACACATCTGTCTCAAACTAGGCACCTCACATGTGTCCTCAAAAGACTTGTTTCCAGCTGTCAGATACTGTTGCAGCAAAGTAGTGTAGTAGTGTAGTGTCAGGGTGTCAGGTGGCTGAGCGGTTAGGGAATCGGGTTAGTAATCAGAATGTTGCCGGTTTGATTCCAGGCCGTGCCCAATGACATTGTGTCATTGGTCAAGACACTTCACCCTACTTGCCTTGGGGGAATGTCCCTGTACTTAATTTAATTTGCTCTAAGTGTCTGCTAAATGACTGAATGTAAAATGTAGATTGAAGCAGATCAGAGGACAATAGAATAGTAGAGTATAATAGAATCCTCATAAATGATGCTTTTTTTTTTTCAAATACCTTTTTCAAAACTTAACAACCTTGACTTCACGCAATGGCACAGCCAACCTCAATGACAAACATGACGGAGATGTCTTCAAAGGCTTTCATCCGCTGTGCTGCTAGCTGCACTGGAAACCCTCAAAGGGATGTTGAAGAAGACAGCCAGGGAGAAGAAAAAATCTGTAAGGAGTGTCAAAATCAAACCAGCCGTGAGAATATCTCTTCAGAGTTCCCTATGCTGTTCCTTCACCTCAGCAACCTATTTTATAACTTTTTTCCAAAACCCACCAACAAATCATTCCTGGTTAATTCATGACACAGCATGAAGATGAATAAAAAATCTGGTTGATGTTGATGTATTTTGTTCACAGTTAAGGAAATAAATCTGTCTTACAACATTTAGATTGACATCCATTCCAGCAGGGTAGGATTCTCCTGGGAACAGGGTTTACAGTGTATTGACAATGCCATCTGATTCATTTTCCTTGTAAATATTATTCTACAGTCATATTGAAACATGAATTCATTTGTGTGACATCTGACAGCTGATGTTTGGGTTTATTGTCGAATGAAACCATTTAAATGTCAGTCCTGCAGCTGTAACTAATATCCCTTCAGTTGTGGAATAGCAATCCCAGATGTTATCTTACATCAAACATGGGGCTCTGTCCTGATGGCACAAATAAACCAGAGCGCACACCAGACACTCCCACCTCCAACAGCTCCGTCGGAGGATTCCAGGCATGGACGGATGCAGACATAAAGGAATGAGGATTGACATTGAAACACAAATAAAACCATCAACATTGGAGGGAATATGCTGTGCACAAAATTAGCAACAATACAAGACATCATTCTGATCACTTCCTCTTGTAGACCACCATTACATGAATGAATGATGTCTTTATAAAACTTATGGTTACTAAGGGGTGCACAACATTTTATGTGGATAAATTGGGCAAAGAGGTAGCAGACATGATAATTATGACCTTTTCACCTGACAACCATCAAAGTCCATGCCTTCCTCTGTCCTTTAGAGCAGAGAGTCTACTGTGCCAGAAGACCCTACATCCTGCCTCTCTGCATTCCGCTAGACTGTCGCTGGGGCTCCATGCTCCTTTCAGGAACACACACTGTACTCTGAACACACACTGTACTCTGAACACACACTGAACTCTGAACACACACTATACACTGAACACACACTGAACTCTGAACACACACTGTACTCTGAACACACACTGAACTCTGAACACACACTATACACTGAACACACACTGAACTCTGAACACACACTGTACTCTGAACACACACTGAACTCTGAACACACACTGTACTCTGAACACACACTGTACTCTGAACACACACTGAACTCTGAACACACACTGATCTTCCCTCCTTTTCCCAGTTTCTCTCTTTCATTCTCCCTCTTTTACTCTCTTTCTATCTCTCTCTCTTTCATCGTTTCTGTATTTTTAAACACACAAAAACATCCTTTGCCTCTTTGTCTCCTTTGCCTTATATGATTGTCTATATCTCTCCTCTTTTGTCCTCTTTTGTTGCTAAATGTGTCCAACTTTATGGTAAAGATCTCTTCTTTCCGTGCGCTTAGTCTCAGTTTAACCTATTTGACATTTGACCATTCCCAACTTTCCTAACTTTTGTCTGTCGACTTGTGGCATGTGATGTGTTGGGCAGAATCCCAATGCTGCCAGTTAGTGGGGGTGTCTCCATGGTCTGTCAGCTGAGAACGTTAAAAAAATTAAATCACTACATTATGACTTGATAAAAATGTTGGCCAATGTGCTGTAATTAAACACAATTTGTATTCACCTCGCACATCACATGCACTGTTATAACAGTCACGTTTCAGTGGAAACTGATTCTACATGGAGCTAGCCTCCAAACTCTAGACATCATTCCTACCTCCATACTGGTTGCTGTTTTGTTTCCTTACCTTCCCTGTCGCTGGAATGTGTCATGCATACATATGAATGATTAATATTTAAGACGCCACAATTAATTTGAAACAGGTTCATTGAATTTCACAACAGCGCTTAATTCTTCAGATCACGTCCTAAAGTATACAGAGAAAGCAATTTCCACATATTCTTGTGGGAACCATGGCTGGGAATTCATCTGTAGGTTGCCCCAGGCAACGCAGAGTGAACCCAAATGTCAAAGAGTGAGTGAAATATTTTGTCACAATTTGAGCTTTAAGCAATCACTCAACTTCTGTCAACCTCAGGTGTCAACACTCAGCTATGGAAACATATTTGGATAGATGAATATTCAGTCTTAGTGTGCATGAGTATCATGTCAGTATCATGTCAGTTGTAGAATGTGGTTGTTAATTATGCTGAATCCTGAAACTCTCATGTCAAGCAAAGGTTTGAATTAAAGTTTGAATTAGTTTGAATTAAAACTCAAACCTTAAAAAGGTAACGTGATGGAATTCAATTGAAAACAGTGCTCATTTTAATGCATGTGATAGTCTGACTCTGAATCTGAAGGTTGCCAGTCCGATTCCTGGCCGTGCCAATTGACGTGTCCTTGGGCAAGGCACTTCACCCTTCTTGCCTCAGGGGAATGTCCCTGTACTTACTGTAAGTCGCTCTGGATAAGAGCGTCTGCTAAATGACTAAATGTAAATGTGTTTCCATAACATCTATTTTGAATCAGTGTATATGTGGCACTTTATCTCAAAGCTGACAGAAATGTTATACTGAAACATAATCTTTCTTTGGTATCTTTCTCTGGTATCTTTTAGTGCTTCTACTCAAACCAGCTCAATAAAATGAAAGTCTTGAAAACAAAAGGAAATATTTGAAAGTAGTGAAGGAGGTGAAGCAAAAGCTTTAGAGGTCTGTTGTATGTCTATTTTAATGAATGATGACTTCTGTTGGGTATCAACATCCAAGGCCAATAGTAAAACCTCTCTGACTGCATTGTTCTCTTGCTCCTTGTTGTAGTTTTTGTCCATCCATCTGTGCTCCAAATGTCCTTTACTGCTGTTGTTCTCCTTCTGCTCAGGCTTGTCCCATCACTCCACCAGGGTGCCGTTTCTACCACTCTCCAACACTGCCGAAACCCTGACACCTGCTACCAGTACTCTCTAGTTCTCTCTTCATTCCTCTCAGTTTTTCATCCCCTTCTCTCCCCCCTCTCGCCTTTCATATACCCCTCTTCCTGTTGCTTCCTCTGCCTCTCCTTCCTCTGCCTCTCCGCAGGACATCCACCCCTGTCTGTTGTCTCCTCCATCTCCTGCCTCCTCTCATCTCCTATTATTCGTCTTGAATCATTTGTCTGAATAGTTTACTTGTTTAGAATTTTTGTCAGGATTATCAAAGTCTTTTTAATTTCAAGACAATTTAAAATATAACATTAACAGTGTAAATACCATGGCTGGGAGAAGATGAGGGAGGTAAATGGATGCTCACTGTGGGAAATGTTTTCACCTGCTGTGGAGCAAATGTTTTCCTCCATCTTCATGTGATGGTTCTCTAACACTAAAATACTACGAGAGCATCTCGTTCCTAGGAAGGAAATTGACAGAAAATAGAGTTGTATAAGATGGGATAGAGTTGCATTTTGGTGCTGCCCTGGTTATCTTCTGAGAGTAAAACTTTCTGTGTCTGACCCTGTGGTTCGCCAGGGAAATATATTGTCTGTCAGGGAAGGACCTGACTTCAGACAGATGGAGTAAAAGAGCTGTCAACTCTGGGAATAGAGGTCTGATTACTCTCATATACCCACACCTGGGACTCCTGTAGACATACACCATACAGAGCAGCCACACTCAGCCTCACACACACCTCTGCAGGCTGATACGCGTACACACACTCAGGCCTCACACACACCTCTGCAGGCTGACACGCGTACACACACTCAGGCCTCACACACACCTCTGCAGGCTGACACGCGTACACACACTCGGCCTCACACACACCTCTGCAGGCTGACACGCGCACACACACTCACAAGATAGAACAGACACTTTATTAATTACTAGAAGGAAAAGCGTCTCAATTCTCCACAGTAAAGCAGAACTTTTTAACAATGCCTGCTCTGTACAGAAACCCAGAGCCACACACGCACGCACACACACAAACACATTCACACACACACACATGCACACACACACACACACACACACACACTGAAGCACATGCTGTACAAGGCACACCAGAGAACAGCATTCCAAATAGTGTTTGTTTTCCATCTAATTCTGACAGTGACTGGTGTATTTAACTCACAGGGACAAGCTCCACTTCTCTTCCAGATGGGCACCAGCATAATTATACTTTTCACCAATGATCCAGAAAGCACCAGTTCCCTTCCAACAGATTCCACAGTTTGGTCTACAGATCCAGTCTGCACTGACAGGGATGGATCTGACTCAACGACAACAGCAACATACTACAATCGATTGAGTAATTGGTTGTCAGACAGTTCAAACTGACATACGTATGTAAGAGTTTGAATTGAAATCAATACCCCTTACTGAAAACCAGCAATGAATTTACTAAAAAAAGAAAGTGGACATTTCCAGCTCAAACCATGTCAAAGCATGTTATGGCAACTCACTGAGGTTCAATATCAGAAGATATAAAAAAATGCAATGAGATTAAAGCGTTCTTTACCTCCTACTTTGATCCATATAAAGAGTTCACCACAGATGGGAAGAAAGGCCACAAATACAAACCCTTTGTAACACTAGTTGGACCGCAGCTCTCACAGTGCGGGCACAACACAGTTCAGCGTTCAGACTGCAGCTTCAGAGCAGCAGAGAGCAGGAAGAACCTTCCTGGTGCGGCGCCAGGCAGCAGAGAGGTCTGTAACTGAGGGATTCAGGATTAGATGAACCCTCCTTCCTACACCCGCCAGCTTGGTAATGCACTATCTGTGTGTGAAGATTCTGCAAATGGCTGGGAATGAGTGCCTAGATTAAACACCAAATTGTGAATAAAATAAGACCAACAGACAACATAATGAAGTCTTCAATATATTTATGTATTCATATCTTCTCCAGAATATAGCAAATCATATCAATTAAATCTTAACCTTTTTGTCTACATGCTGCATATTTGTCTAGAGAGCATGCAGGAAACAAGGATGTAATAGTACTACTGAAGTTTCCTTCAATGATGTTTGCATGATGTGTGGATCATGAAAGGAGTCACTGGCCTCCACAGGCCTGACATTCCTTTTTCCATCTGACAAAATCACACATTTAATTGTCAATGTATTATATACACTTTCTTTATTCCTCAAATAACGTAATGAAACTGAACCATAGTCTTTTACACATATACTGATACAAAACACACATTCACCACTTTCACTACCCCCACCACAACCCCACTACACATTTAGTCATTTTTTTAGCATTTAGCATTTAGTCATTTTCTACACACACCTCCCTCTGCACTGTGGACTAACCCCTCCTCCGCCTCCCTCCCTCCCTCTTTCCTTCCCTCTTTCCCTCCCTCTCGCTCTCCCCCTCACCCTCCCTTCTTCTCACCCCACCCTCCCTCCTTCTGTCCCCCTCACCCTTCTTCTCTCCCCATCCTCTCTCCTCTTCTTACCTCTCTCCCTCTCCCTTCTCCTTCTCTCACTCCACCCATCTGAGGTTCATTCTCCCGTGGTGTTTACGCCGCCGGAACCCAATTATGCCTCACCAGCAGATGAGCCACCATTAGCAGGGTACCAGGGTGAATCAGCGAGGGGGAGGCAGTAGCTTTTCTGCCAGCCTGAGTTTCCTGCTCACAAAAACACTGATTAGCATAGCCGCTAATGTGTGCTAATGTAACATGCTGCTGGCTTTCTCTGCTCGCCCCCACGTCCCTCCAGTGATGGAACCGGAGGTCTCTGTGGGTCAGCGCTATCCTCTACCCTCCAGAACCAGGAGAGGGGTGAAGACACAGGACCAGGAGAGGGATGAAGAGCTACAGGACCAGGAGAGGGGTGAAGACCTCCAGACCCAGGAGAGGGGTGAAGACTACCAGGACCAGGAGAGAGGTGAAGACACAGGACCAGGAGAGGGGTGAAGACACAGGACCAGGAGAGGGGTGAAGACTTCTAGGACCAGGAGAGGGGTGAAGGCACAGGACCAGAAGAGGGGTGACGACCTCCAGGACCAGGAGAGGGGTGAAGACTACCAGGACCAGGAGAGGGGTGAAGACACAGGACCAGGAGAGGGGTGACGACCTCCAGGACCAGGAGAGGGGTGAAGACACAGGACCAGGAGAGGGGTGACGACCTCCAGGACCAGGAAAGGGGTGAAGACCTCCAGGACCAGGAGAGGGGTGAAGACACAGGACCAGGAGAGGGGTGAAGACACAGGACCAGGAGAGGGGTGAAGGGTGATGAGGATACTGACTGAGGTGCACTGCTGGTGCTCTGAGGAGCATATATCTGAGGAGTTACGGATCTGAAGTTAAATTGAAAAGCAAAACCATTTGGTCACGTGATCGTTCAGAATGTAGGTATGTAATCTGAAGCAGCAGTGGTTGACACAGTGTTGCATAAGAGGTAACAACTTCCCTCCACATCCATCAGTCATGTCAACAGTGATGACAGGAGGTCACTGATTCCTGCCTAGGGCAGGTCTCAGACAAACTGCAAACAGACACCACACACACACACACCAAACTCAGTCATGCCAAGCTTGTGAGCCAGATCTGTCACCACATGTGGGCCCCACACATGTACCATCTCCTTCTCCTGGCCCGGAGAGCCAGACAAGATCAACAGGAAGTGCCAGGCAGCAGGAGGGGGACAGAGAACAGGTGCAGCCCTGGGTGAGAGTCAGAGACACAGGCCCCACACTCACGTTCCTTAGAAAACCCCAGAGGTCATAATCTAGGTACGCATACAGCAGTCTCATTACAGCCTTCATGGAGAGCAGTGGTGGACTCGCAGGTCGCCCCGCCTGGTGCCCTCACACTACCAAAGTGCCCTCTTGGATGCCCCTGAGGTAGATTAAACACGATAAAGGGTCCTGTATGGTGGCCCAGTGTGCAAGAATACATGATAAAGTCCCTTCGGGTTAGGGTTAGTCATTCGTAAAATGTCCCTAGAAGCTGCGCTTTGAAAGGAATATGTTAATAATGTATAATTGTGTCTATAGCAGGCATTAATCACTGAATGATAAAAGTTAGCAATTCTTCACTTACGATATTATGATGTAGGTTGAATTAAATTGTGTATTTTCCTGATAACAGTCGTAAAGTGTTCCAGGAATCATAATTTCTCCCCATCTCAGATTACATTCACAAGTCAGCATCCAACTGGCCCAGGTGTTTACCAGCATCACATGCATGTCTTCTAGCCCACAGAAACCACCAGTCTTTTCCCTAAAACATAATAAACTTGGATTATTGTTTTATTGTCTCCACCCCTCTAGAAAAAGAACTTCCCCCTCAGTTGGCAGTAGCTGTGCGAGAGAAGATGCACCTAAGAAAATCATTTTTCTTTATTTCTTTGTCCATCTGTACCAGTCATCTTCCCACCACAGGCCTTTCCTGTTCCCCTCTGGGCCCACAGAGAAGCACACTAATCAATACACGCCTCCCCCGGCCTCTGCCGTGTAGATTTCAGACAAGTTTAGGCTAAGGTGATAACAGTGATGGAACAAAGTCACTTGAAAGTAATTCCAACTTTGCCAGAGGCCACAGACTGTCTGACAAGTGAACTGAGAGATTCACAGGAACAGGAGAGGAAATATAGGGTCCAAAATGGTTGAGTGGACTGACAACACATTTTCGATTAAGTTGATTTTGTAAAGGTTCTTGACTTGACCCTGATGTGGGGTGTGTAACATGCTCCATGCGGTCTCCCTAATGTGGGGTGTGTAACATGCTCCATGCGGTCTCCCTGGTGTGGGGTGTGTAACATGCTCCATGCGGTCTCCCTGGTGTGGGGTGTGTAACATGCTCCATGCGGTCTCCCTGGTGTGGGGTGTGTAACATGCTTCATGCGGTCTCCCTGGTGTGTAACATGCTCCATGCGGTCTCCCTGGTGTGGGGTGTGTAACATGCTCCATGCGGTCTCCCTGATGTGGGGTGTGTAACATGCTCCATGCGGTCTCCCTGGTGTGTAACATGCTCCATGCGGTCTCCCTGGTGTGTAACATGCTCCATGCGGTCTCCCTGGTGTGGGGTGTGTAACATGCTCCATGCGGTCTCCCTGGTGTGTAACATGCTCCATGCGGTCTCCCTGGTGTGTAACATGCTCCCACCGCCCTCCTCAACCTCGTCTTCACTAGGATAGAGGAGGAGGAGGTGTGGTTGTTGGACCAAATGTTCTTCAAAATGCAACAAAAACAGTAGAAGAACATACCTATTGTATAAAACTTGATGAATCTAAAATTGCATTTTCTAAAAAGAGGAAACTCCTTCACCATTCGCTGGAGGCATGCAGCGTGGAGGCATGCAGCGTGGAGGCATGCAGCGTGGAGGCATGCAGCTGGAGGCATGCAGCGTGGAGGCATGCAGCGTCGAGGCATGCAGCGTGGAACCATGCAGCTGGAGGCATGCAGCGTGGAGGCATGCAGCGTGGAGGCATGCAGCATGGAGGCATGCAGCTGGAGGCATGCAGCGTGGAGGCATGCAGCTGGAGGCATGCAGCCCGGTTGGTGTGGCCCTTGGTGGTACTTACGGAGGTCAAGCCCAGGCCTGTAAACAAGTCATCATCCTCCTCGTCCCTAGTAAACGGCCCTGGCTATCAATTACTTAGTTCAGGAAAACCACGGAGCCCAGACGTCAGGACGAGGAAGACGTCTTCTGGAGATAGTGTGTGTGTGTGCGAGGGTGTGTATATGTGTGTGTGTGTGTTTCTTCTTTTACTCCCTAAACAAATGACACTCTGAATGTCTCCAGTGGTTGTTTCCGCTCCTAGATCATGTTTTGGTTTGATCTGCCTGATCTCTGCTGTACTCTGGACTAACTTGGACGGAGTCGATTATCCTCCCTGTTTGTCTTCAAGGCACTTTTAGTTAATTTGTTGTCCTAATCATAGACATGTATACATGTCTATGGTCCTAATCACTTCCAGCCATCAACTCCATGGCAGTTTTCCCCCAAATTGGAGCATTACAAATACTGCTCCATGGAGAATAAAAGAATGTCCAACATTAATGTTTCTTTCAGAGGAGCAGATTTTGACAAAGGCAGATTTTCACTCTTTTGTGGATGATTTTCAGCCAACAATGACTCCTTGCCAAGAAGTTTCAGATTTAACTTTCCAAGAGCTGGATATGGGTTAAGAATGTAATCTCTGTGCAATTGGAAAGGAGAGAATGTTGAGTTGGACGATTATATCTCTTATTGTATTTGTTTATTTTGCGTCTATGTATGTGAATGTGTGTGTGCATATGAGGAAGTATGTTTGTGTGTATAGTGAACACTGACAATGCTAGATTCATCTGTATCTGTGTTTAATTATTTCCTTCAGAATAAGTGTGTGTATAATTGTTTATGTACAGCACACACAGGATTGTTTTGTTGAAGGAAGAGATATTTGAGTTTAAATGTTATGGAATTGAAAATGCAATTTGTATGTTCCCGCATGGGAACTCACCTTTTGAATCCTGGACCATGTGTCCAATTATTCTGAACCACTGACAGAAATTCAGAATTCATGCCCCAGTATACCATCTACCAGTGTCAAAACTACACAGCAACAGTGTATTGTGAATTATTGTCCTATCGATCGGTTCTGCAGTCTGAACAAGCCAAAGCAGTCTCTGTTCAGTAGTGGGTCAGTGTGTTTTTCCCCAGTGTGTGTCAGAGAACTGGAGGGATCAGACACTGTCTGCATTCACCCTGGAATCACCTGCTGTTTAGCCCAGGAACTCTAATTAAATTTGGAATCCAATTATGGGAATGGCAATGAAATTTCCAAATGGGGAAACTCGTTATCTGTTCATTGAGGTGTTTAATTACAAGCGGGTGTGTGAGTTGGAGATATGTTGCACCACTGGATTTAGAGGATCGAGGGAAGGGTGTGTCTAGTACCTCACTGTGTGTGTGTGTGTGTTGTTTTCTGAGTTTTGTCTGTGTGCGTGAATAAGAGTGTGTTGTCCATGTTTGTTCTGGGTTTAAAGTGTAGTTTATGATTGTGTATACAGTATGTCTAGTTTATGATTGTGTGTACAGTATGTCTAGTTTATGATTGTGCATACAGTATTTCTAGTTTATATTTGTGTATACAGTATGTCTAGTTTATGATTGTGTATACAGTATGTCTAGTTTATGATTGTGTGTGTGTAGTTTATGATTGTGTGCGTGTGAGATGGAGCTTTGAACTCAGACACAATAAGAGAAGAGATGGTGACTGACAGGGGGTCATATGCCCCACTCTCCAACTCTCTAACATCTACAGGAAAAAAGTGAAAATCAGCAATGCGTTCCAGGACCTGCTGAATACACACGGCTGCTCTCAGAGTGGGACCATGATGGGCCTGTCTTCTGTAATGAAGCTGCTTATCTAGTTGAAGGGACTCCAGAGGTGTGGAGAAGGGATGAAAGATGTGTAGTCAGCAGCTTGATCACCGGGACAGTAATGTTTCTGACGTGATGGCGATCTTCATGATCTATGGAAGCTTTCATCCTGCTTCACCCTGCCTACCTGGGGATGGAAACACTCTTTATAATGTAAAGCAATCAAGTCAAGTATAGGTAATTGGGTCACAATTTAATCACATTGCCAGAGTTTTCATAAACTCCAGGATAACTTCAATTTTGCATGAAGAAGAGAGATTTCCCAGCTAGTGATCAATAAAAAACACCTTAGGCAGAGTAGGGAAAGTTCAGTAACGTAGGAGGATGCAGTCAGTGAGGGTGCAGGAAGAGGTGATGGGACCCCAGTAGGACCCTGTAGATTCATGCTCTACTGACAACAGTGTCTGTTCCTCAAGACTGGACTATTTTATGAAGAGACAGAAATGTTTCAATAAGATATCTCATTGGCAGTTTTCAAACAGAGAAGTGTATGAGGAGGGGAGCCTCCTCACCTGTTCCTTACTGCTGCAGCAGGGCTGGGGCTGTTGGCCCTCAAACAGCTGCAGGAAGCTGCTGATGCTGCTGACCACTATGCTGCAGACACACGCCTGCTTTACACAACTCCCCTATGCAGTATCAAGCCACCAAAATGTGCACACACTCCACTCACAACGGCTACATCACACAAACACACACGCACCCACAAACACACACACACAAATCAAATCAAATCAAATCAAATTTATTTGTATAGCCCTTTTTACACGCAAGCATGTCACAGAGGGCTTCACATGCGCCCATAGAACTGCCCCTCAACCAACCTAAACCCTCAAGGAAGACAAGGAAAAACTCCCAGAAAAACTCCCACCGGGAGAAAAAATGGAAGAAACCTTGGGAGGAGCAATTCAGAGAGGGATCCCCTCCTCCAGAGACGGTTGAACACACACGGTTGAACGGTTGACGGTTGAACACACACAATCACACAATCACACCCACACATAATCCCACACACTTTCCTGTTGGGAGTGTGTATTCCTCTGACACCAGTTGCTTTATACGTCTGAGTACAGTGTCATTATCTGATAGCATCCTTATGAGTTTGATCACAGCATCATTAGACCTGTGGTGGTGTGGTTCCAAGAAATGTAAACCCTCATGTATCACCGTCTGTAGATTGTGTCAAAGCCACACTGGTGATGGTACTGGATGGAGCTGTTCACAGTATTACTGGTGGTGAAACTCAGAAAGATGGTGCGGAGCTGGAACAGTAACTTGAGGTGTCAACACACGCGACAGTCACAAGTACAGTTCATTAGACCCGATCAGACGGCCAGACTGCGGGGTGTCTTCCACCCTCCCAGACGCTGGCAGACCCAGCAGCCCTGGGGACAGAAGTCTGTGAGCAGAGACGTCATTAGCAGGGAACCCATGCAGAGACCAGGAGCACAGAGGCAGTCCTCCCTGGGATGTGACCTTCTCACCAGCCCCTACAGGCCTGCTGCTGCCTCATTACTGCACAGGCACTCCCCCGCTCGGCCAGGGACACAGGCTGTCGTCAGCCCAGCACTGCTACGCACAACAGTTGTCAAGTCCACTACTCCACAGCAGGGTTCTGGTTCTGGTGATGGAGTGTGTTTTTTTTGTTGAAGTCAGTATTGCCTTTCAGTCGATAAAAGTGACTCAGTATTGAATGAACAAAAGCAGCAGGCAGTTTCAATATTCTAAAATGTATTTCTTAATGTGCGTGCAGGCAAGATAATAGCTTGAGTCATGCTGACTGTGCGAACTGTCCAACCTTAAACAGCTCCAGCTTCATCAGTCCAACAGCACGGCCATCATGTAACACAATCACACATCAGCAGAATGTGGCCAGAGCTGGCCTGGCTGCACCAACACGCCCTGTGACCTTTCACCCCTCCTCCATGGTAACACACACCGACAGATGACTCCCTTGGCAGCGCCAGCCTCCAGATTTGTAACAAAATGGATGATTTATTAATACATTATAGTAATTATGAGGTAAAAGAAATCAATCATCAGATATACGATACCAGGGTAAGAGTTGCTCAGGAATGCTCTCTCAGGAGATGGTGTGCATTTCAGCAAGTCAGAAATGTAATTAGCCCTCAGCCCGGGGGGGGGGCAGGCTACTGAGAGGACCTCCTCCCCACGCCTCACGTCACACTCTCACACCAGCCTGGCCCTCCGCCAACCCAAACTCACAAGATGGACAGAACTGATGTTTCTCATTTTGCTGGTGGAAATCATTTAGTATTTACATGAACATCAGGGTCAACTCTCACTAAATGCTGAACACGCTCTGTAGACAGGAGAAGTGGAATGAACTAGAACTAGCTGACAAGTGGGTCTTGGTATTTATTACCTCCTCGACATGATGTCCTCAGTAAGTGACCGTGGGCGTACAGTATTTGCACGTCTAACGCACAAGTGAAATGAAATGAGGTGAAGTGTGTAGCCAATTAACATGGCACACAGCGATCTCCATCCCTAAACATTTAACACGCTGAATCAAGTCAAACGTGACCATTTCCTCTCAACCGTTACAACTTGTCCTTCAAAACATCCTCAGCTGTATGTTGATGACAGTATTTGACACACCATTAACATGTCTGCAAAACTCAACCACCACTCTCTACAGATGACGTTACAACACCTTTTAGCTGGAATGTGTCCTCTGTCTAGTTGTTGACGGGCTGTCAGGGTCGAATAACAACAAACACACTGACCCCCTAAAAACGAACCTGTCTTTAGCACACAGATTAATGCAAAGACAAAACATGCTCCTCCCCCAGCTAACGTGATTCAAATATCATCTCCTCAGTAATCAAATGTATGTACAGTAGCAGGATCCAGCAGGTGTACACAGGAAATATCATGCAGTTTGCATGCATGGATACACATGTCCACACACGTGTCACTTGCAATAGGGGTGGACCAAATGAGCTGGTGTGCAATGATTATCACTCTTTCAGTCACTCAGTCAAACACACCAGCACTGACACGCACGTGTCGTCATTATTTACTTCTGATTAGCCACTACTAGTGCCTTTTATACTGTGTGTCAGTGTGTGTGTGTGTGTGTGTTTCGAGAGAAAGGAGAGAGAGAAAAATATAAAATGAATAGTTTTTCCTGAAAGAGAAATTATGGCCTTGAACAGATAAGTAATGCTCCATAGCAACCTACCCAGGAAACACAATGATATGAGTCATGTGGTTAGAAATTCAAATGTGGATTAAGGTTCATTCATAATGATACAGATGTAGCCTACATGGATTCGGCAATGCCTAGTTTTTGTAACCCAAGAAAATAGAGAACTCTGCCAAATCTTACCCTTCATAGCAAGCACAATAAGGGTTGCCTGTTAATTGAGAACTTAAGCTTTGCTTGCTCTGTCACGAGGTCAAAGAAGTTTGGCACAGTTTAGAGGATGTGTTTGGGTGTGGAAACACTGGCCCGTTTGTGCTGTTCTGTTCAGGGGCTTTCCTGAAACTCCAGGCCTTTAATTTGCTCTGTGAAGAGTTGAGTTAAGAGCCTGCTTGAGTCGTCTAAATAATAAAATACTACATCGCCGACAGTTTATCAATTATGTGGGACCAAATGCTGCTCTCTGAAGACTTTAATGCCTAAAACATATAAACAGTGTTGGGGTTTTAAAATTGCTCAGAAGGCATGAAGCATGACAGGTTTCGTATTATTTCAAAGTAGAGCAATTATCCAAGCTGCAGCTGGACAAATCGATTCCTGCAGGCTTTTCTGAAAGGCTAGTGGCCAATTACACTGCGAGCGCACTCCGCCTATTGCCTCCCCGGTTCCGCTGTGACTATGATGGCCGCTACTCGCAGGAGATGGGCCGTGAATAGGTCGGTTAATACTGACCGATGCACCGGGCCAAGGAGACAAAACGGTCTGACTGTCCAATTCGCATTCCTCTCTGCTCCAATCAGGACTCTATAATTACCCGGACCCCCTCCCTCTCGGTATTTTGCATCCGACGCCACGTGATCATATCCAGGCTGGAGACCAGCTGCTGGTGTTCGCATCTCAGACGAGGAGCGTCTGAAAGCACCGCTCACAACTACAGACGGAGCGCTTGGCATAGGACACCGTGGGATTCTTGGATATTACAACAGCATCAAACGTGTGGGATATACACATTGGTTCAGTTTAGCTTACTTCCCTTCACCCCTTTTCTTTTTCATCTTTCTTTTCTCTCCTCATCGTTGAGCATCCTTACTGCCCGTCCTTCGCTGATTTACCTGGCTAACTTTCCACCAGACCCGACATCATCCCCCACCCTCCATTTCTCCTCAACCTTCCTCAAACCCCTTTTAAATTGCAGCAGCATATTTCCGTTCGGGCGGAAACCGTTTGATAATCTACGGCACTTCATGGGGCACGTTTTCTTGCTCGGAAAATGTCCCTTTTCTGGTCACTAAGCGCTTCGGTGAAATTGCCAACACAAGGACCGGAGTTGTTGGTGCGTGTGTACGTATTCTGCTCACCTCGTGTGTACTGTCGGGGGTCGCCTCTGAACTGAGATGGGTCTCTTGGTGGCGGTGGAGGTACCAACGGAGCCACGACGTCCGTACCAGTGGAGTCGGACAGTGGGAGGTTGGGTCTGGATCGCAGTCGTTGCGTTTCTCGCCACTTTACCTGTGGAGCAACTGCGCGCTTTCCCGTCTTCCCTGAGCGACTGTCAGACGCCCACCGGATGGAACTGCTCGGGTAAGAGCACCGACGAGTCGGTGTGTAGGGTAGTGGCCAGGCTAAGGTATTCTCGTGTTCTTACCGTATTGCAAAATAAAGTTTGCAATAGCCAAATGTTTTAGATGCTGGTAAAGTATACCTGGCATTCTGGGATCATACAAAGTTTATTCGAAAACATTTGCTATCATTTCGATCATTAGACAAATGTGTTGCTGTTGATTGAAAATTAGATAGGCCTATACGGAAAGAAAATACGTTAAATAGATGTCCAGCATATTAGCCTATTGTTAGATTTGTGCAAAAAAAAGGCCTATATTCACTCGAAGAATCTAAAAAAAGAATCCTCACGAACCAAAATAGGTACTGCTCACACCCTCGCAGCCAGTCTTTGTTCTATTGTTTCCATCCGTTCTCTGCCAGTTTCTGCCACATTAATAAGCAGCCATCTGAAGACCATTTGACTATGCAGTCGCATATCGGTGTGCAAGCACCACGTCACCATCATTTGCAATTAAGCTTACATATTGGCTATTTCCCCTAAGTAATTTCACCCCAGTGACCGCCTGAAACCTCATTTCATTTTGTTGTTACATAACCTGGAGTGTTTATGAATGCGCCAACTGAATGTGCAAAGGCAAAGTGCGCAGGCTGTTAACTCAAGTTGCAAGTTGTTTTTCAACTGTAGGTGGAACATATTTCATAATTTTTATTTTCCTGGCGCAATTCCCTCAAACTCTGGAGTTTCATTTAGTGTTGCCCTGTATGGACTTCACCGACGCTTTTATAGTCCGGTACAGTAAACTTGTTTTTCCTTTTCGTTGCCAACCCGATAAAACAAGCGCACCAGGCTGTAAAGCACGTCGCGCTTTGCCCGCCTTTCTCTAAATCATCGGACTGTGCCGCCGTATATTTCACTGTCGCGTGTTATTAAGTTTGAACCCCTTAAACAGCCACCGTCTGGTCTTCCACACGCTGAAGAACTGTAGACTTTGCATTTCTAGGTGTGTGCTCTGTGGCGAAATATAAAAAGGAATAACTTTCATTTTGGCTATTCCCAAAATGTGGCTATTCCCAAAATTAATTCTGTATAGGCTTTTATTATATAGGCTACGATCATTTTGTATACAAGCTTTTATTATATAGGGTATACGTAGCATATATATTAAAAGCCTGTAGGCCTATACAAAATGAATCAAGACATGTAGCTATATGAGTCAGAAACTATATTCCTCATTTGAGGTCAGTTTACCGTCCTGTAAAAAGTTGATTAGGAAGTGTTAGAAAGAATGCAGTCGTCAACAGAATGTTGATGTTTTAATAGGGGCTTGCTTCTTCTGCAACTATTATTAGACTATGGGAGTTCTATTTCATGTGTGTAATTTAGTGCGCATCCTTCTTTATGTAGGCCTAGGTAGCCTATTATTTCCATAAATAATCTAAACTTATCTCAAGATAAGTAGGCCCCCTGTTTTTGTTTCAACCCCGCTATTGCATCCTCGGTTTCTGTCCAATAGGGGACCCGCCGGGGGACGATTAACACGAGTTTTATCGTTGGGCAGATCTGGCTGTTGACATATCGCCATGTCAATTTCGAGGGCTCTGTAGAACGTGTATCTTGACTGAAGTACATTGGCTGTGGTTTAAGGTGGACGTTTCTCCATCAATAAAATAGATTCAGTTTAAACATGGAACATCGAGGATGTTGATTTAATTGTCCAAATCCTCACCGTCTCTGTATCTCCCACACTTAAACACACCATGCTGTATGCACGAATGTCCTCACGTTGCAATCCGGACATTAGAAGGCAGCAAGCAACGCATCCATCACGAGCTTGAACACTAATCCACTCTAACAACACTGAACTCCAAAAGCAGCGAAAGTGAAAGGCCTGGATCGTTTTCCTCATCATGCAATTAACTGCCACTTTAATGAAGGGACGTTTTCAATATCCCGATAAGAGGTGAGAACGACTCAAAAGGGTTTGATTTCAAAGCAGCATATGGTGTGGGAATAATGTACATTTGGGACACATTCCCAAAGCCAAATTGTTTTTATCCAAATATCATATTTCAACAGGCTTCACATAGAAACGTTTCTCCAAATACAAAGAGAAACATCATGACTAAACAACTAATATATATATTGTTTCCATTTAATTAGGAGTAAAACAGAAGAGCCATGGGAATAATATACATATATGATAAGGAATGTGTGCCCTGAAAAGTGATTAGATAGCTGAAGTGAAACATAAGTGGAACAAAATTGTGAAGTACAGTGTCTGACATCCTGAATCATATCTGGCTCTGCTATAATGAATCATCATGGAACACTGAGACATGTCACTGAGCACACATAGGCCAACCTGAGAGCTTCTCTGCACTCCGGATTCTCTCTCCTCTCATGTCTAAATATCTTGAGGCATGAATCTGACAAAGCTGCAGAAACAGATGAAAAGAATACATTGATCAGTGTCTGTCTCCTGAACACTGACAAGCGTTTAGTTGAAAGGTGGTTTTGATGATATCTGGTTGACTGATTTGACTGAAATCTGTGACCTGAGTCACCTGTTCAACCATCTTCATTTAGAGTGAACTATTGAAAATGGCAACTTATTCATGTATAAGAACTACATTAAGAATGATTCAGGTCATAAACTAAATAAATATGATGAAACATTATTTAAAGCTCAAGGCTAGACATTTGGGGAACATCAAATACTGTCATAATATCTACCTTCCAGGCAACTTTAAGCCTTAGTAGCTGGCTTGCAGCTGTAGTTTTGTAGAGAAGTGCTTCATTTGCTGTGTCTTATTCATTGGTATAAGCATCACCTTTTAAATATTTGATGTTTGCCAGCTTGTTTTTGTTAATTATTCAGTAGCACTGTAATCTCCTCCCATAACTGTGAGGGAGCCGGCAGTTCAGCAGGCCTGGCCTCTGACACGGCACTTCTGGAGCAGCGTGAGCAGGCACCCAGAGCCACATCTGTAGCGTGAGCAGTCACCCAGAGCCACATCTGCAGCGTGAGCAGGCACCCAGAGCCAAATCTGCAGCGTGAGCAGTCACCCAGAGCCACATCTGTAGCGTGAGCAGTCACCCAGAGCCACATCTGTAGCGTGAGCAGTCACCCAGAGCCACATCTGTAGCGTGAGCAGTCACCCAGAGCCACATCTGTAGCGTGAGCAGTCACCCAGAGCCACATCTGCAGCGTGAGCAGTCACCCAGAGCCACATCTGTAGCGTGAGCAGTCACCCAGAGCCACATCTGCAGCGTGAGCAGTCACCCAGAGCCACATCTGCAGCGTGAGCAGTCACCCAGAGCCACATCTGTAGCGTGAGCAGTCACCCAGAGCCACATCTGCAGCGTGAGCAGTCACCCAGAGCCACATCTGCTCACCGCTGGAAGCTGAAGGGTTTTGTGGAGGAGGTGTGTAAACACTGGACACGATTAAAGAACATTTCATTTTAATTAAAGAGCACAGGCTAGCACTAATAGTGCATAACTGGTGTCAGTGTGCCACTAAGCACCATTACAGTCTGATGAAGCTACATGCAGTCAGACAGATGGTCTTAATGTCCGAGGGCTTGAAGTGAAGTCGTAAGGAATGGGTCTGGGTAAAGTTAGGAAAACAACATGTTGAACCTAAGATCCACTGGACAACGTTCCTCAAACGTTTGATTTTCTGGGACTGATGCAGTAGCCTATTCCAATATTCCATCTTCAACAGACTACAGCACAGTATTGCTTCTTTGCTCAGCCAAGATGCCTTGACAGCATGTTGTTTTTTGCCACTTAAACATTAAAAGTATAATAAATAAATAAGTAGAACCAAAGTTCTTATGATCTATGTCTTTTGAAGGGAAGACCATTTTAAGCATCTCTCTACTATCTGTTATCTATACTTATAGAACCCGTAAAGATGTATTTCAGCCCAGAAATCGATCACACTTTCCAAAGGCCACAACAGCCACCACAGGATTCTGTAGAAACTCTCAAGCCTCAATTCATTGCTTCTGCTGAATGTTTGTTGTCTGTATCTGATGATGAATGGCTATGACTACAGCACTGTGACTGGGATCCGGAAGCACCTGGTCAGACTCTCATTTGATTGTCTGCATTAAGCAAGTCTTGTTTTCCCTTTTACAGTTTCTGTATTTCCTGTCAACATTAGTTGACAGTAAACTAATTTGAATATTGTAATGTCAATGATGTTTGATGGGTTTTTAACAAGCTGACAAATATACACTTTAGGTGTGATGCCACCTAACCTATGTTGACAAGGCTTTATGAAGCATCAACACTTGTTATGTAATTTATTTGTGCTTAAGTTATGCCATTTGTTGAGGCAGCTCTTTTGCATTCCCAAAGCTATTCTGACAAGTTGGAGAAATTACCACTCTAACCTCTCAGGGCACTGCCAATGCTTCACATCTGACACCTACTTAGCAAATCCTTATTCAGGGAAACTTGCACACCATGTGTGAGAGCACATTGCCCTTGGAAATGCTTGGAGAATTAGAGCCATTTGGGTTCATTTAGTTGGCATTGTTAAAGTTACACTCCAATGTGTAACATTTATCTGGTGAGTTAGACAAACATAGACCTACTGTTTCGAATTAGTAGCCTGTTTTGCTGCAACATTTGCTTGCTGTAGGCAACGTTATAAATACAGGGTATAAAAATGTAGCCAACATGATAAATATGGGGTATAAAACTGAAATGGTTTTCCAGTATGGGTTCAGGGTGTTAAGATGACTACAGCAGGATTTCCAAGGGAAGTAGGATAATGAAAATTATAATATTGACACTGTTGAATTGATCTTTACATTACTGGAATGTCATAAATGGCATTTGTGCCTCATATTTTTGTGTTTTATGGAACTGATTAATACTAGACAATCGTGTGTGGCTCTGAGCTCTATCTATCCAGTTCGCTGGAAACCTATTGCCCCACCCCTCTAACCTCCTCCCATGAGTGGCATTAATCAGTCTCGACTCCGTCCCTTTTGACAGTGAGTGTCATCTGCGTTTCCACCCCCCTGGCTACTCTGACGGACTCTCAGACAGCCTCGCAGGGCCTTCGTCCCATAAGTGCCTCAGACCAGCATAACCGTCCGCCCCACCTGCTCCTCAGCTGTGTGATTACACAGCTCCGGTAAGAGGACAGCCCTGAAGAGCATCGGCTATTGTAGCATTCCAGCTCGCTTCCTCCTGAAGCATCTGAGCTTCTAGCACTTCTAACAAACCAGCCCTTTGTTTACTATGCAGTATGAAAGTGGCATTGCAATGTGTGATCCTCCATCTTTTACCACGCATCATTTGTGGTGACAATGTGCAATGTAGGTTAGCTGGTTCTGTTAAAGCTAGCTTTTATGACCAAAGCTTACAACTGTCGACTCTAATTGTGTGGTTGGAATCAATATTTCTTATTGGTGTGTTAGACATCAGCAAAGCACCATTGTTACCTGACATATATTATTATTATTACCGTCGCCATAACTCGTCCCTCAGTTGTTGCACAACGTAGACATGAAAAGTGTCAAAATGTGCATCTGCTTCCCTTAAACGCTGCTGAGAATATTTACGTTTTTGTGGCGAAGAGTGCCGCGAATGCTAGCCTGGCCCAGAGCCACAGAGAGAGTTGCGTCAACTGAGTGTCAGGAAGCTAAGTGGTCACGTGGTTCATATGTCACGAAACAGTTCCAAACAAAGCCGAGCGGGAGATCTTAACCTTCCCGGCTGGTAGCCTACGCCATCATAAAATCCAACATGGGAGCACACAAGTATATGCAGGAGTTATGGCGCAAGAAGTAGTCCGATGTGATGCGCTTCCTTCTCCGCGGCCGTTGCTTTCAGTACTGTCAGCTCTGCGGTCTTCAACTCTGAAACCCAATGGGTCACCAAACCAGAGCACAAGCACAGGGAGATGCATGGTCTTACATCTGCAGGCAAGTATAGGAGAGGCCACCTGAACCATGTATTATAATTGAAAGTAACTGGCATATAAGTCATTTGTTCTGCATGCATCTTTATTAAAGCTTGCCTTACTATTACTTGTACATTGTTTAATTTACTTGCGCTAGATTACATTACGTTTTTGCTAGCTAGCATGCCATCTCTCAGTAGGCTAGGCTACTTTAAACTAAATGTTAAATGTAGTGGATGGTAGAAAATGAGCTTTTTTTGCTACTGCCATTCGACTGTGATAAGATCTAAGAAAGATTAAACGTGGTGCAAATTTAACTTATTACCTTCGTACAGCTGTTTCTCAACAACGCGGCTGTTTTGTTTGGAACTTTTCAGCAGCCATATTGGAGAAAAAAAACTCACCAACTCCCAACCCGGCGCGCATTAGCAATAATGGATACTACACTAGCTCTACTAGTCTGCGTCAGTTCAGCATTTTACCCTTTTGATTTAAAATATTAAATTAGCTTGGCTACCTAAAAAGAATCGCTACAGTCAGTTGTTTTAACTTGTTTCAAATGAAGTCCTGTCTTGTTGGTTGCTTGGTAGAAATAGACATGTACAATAATGGTGACTCCATTCAAACCTAAATATAGGATGTAAATTCATTCCGGCCATGTTCAAATATACCTCAAAAACCAGGGTGGTCTGTGGTGTGAGGCCGGGGTGGTCTGTGCTGTTAGACCGGGGTGGTCTGTGCTGTGAGGCCGGGGTGCTGTGAGGCCGGGGTGGTCTGTGCTGTGAGGCCTTGGTGGTCTGTGGTATGAGGCGGGGGTGGTCTGTGCTGTGAGGCCAGGGTGGTCTGTGGTGTGAGGCCGCGGTGGTCTGTGCTGTTAGGCCGGGGTGGTCTGTGCTGTGAGGCCGGGGTGCTGTGAGGCCAGGGTGGTCTGTGGTGTGAGGCCGCTGTGGTCTGTGGTGTGAGGCCGCGGTGGTCTGTGCTGTTAGGCCGGGGTGGTCTGTGCTGTGAGGCCGGGGTGGTCTATGCTGTGAGGCCGGGGTGGTCTGTGCTCTGAGGCCGGGGTGGTCTGTGCTGTGAGGCCTTAGTGGTCTGTGCTCTGAGGCCGGGGTGGTCTGTGCTGTGAGGCCGAGGTGGTCTGTGCTGTCCGGCGAGGCCAGGTAGGACAGCAGCCTGCAGCTCCTTGTTCTGTTGCAGACCCATGTGACAGCTGCTGCATACCCATGTGACAGCTTGATTCAATTAGCTATGCTTGGTCAGAGTCGTTTGAGATACCTAATTCAGGCTGAATTTGATCAGCCCCCTGTGTTCTTCCTAACAAAGTTCTCTAAACTCTGTGAGATTACGCCTGGGGCTCAACCTTGTTCCATAAAACAAGACAAGAAGTTCTTCAGAAAAACATGCGACTCCTTGCATAAAGGCTAAATGTGGATCAAGATGCATTACATTCTACAGCTGCTATATGAGTGGTCGAGTATTGAACTCACATTTCTTCTTTGTCTTTGATGGTGCAGGTGCTGACGATGGTGAGACAGACCTGTTCTTGTGTGACATCAACACCTGCAAGTACGATGGGGAGTGCATGAGAATTGGAGACTCAATCACGTGCATCTGCAACTTCAAGGTAAGACAACAATTGTATTCATTAGTTTTTGTTGCAGCACACCTTCTGGGTTTAACAACCCTAACCCTGTTTACACAAAAAAATGAATATCTGAGTTACAATGATTGGATTAGATGGAGGCAGACTCAGTTATCGACTATTTATGCTAAATTACTTACAGTGTGTCCCTTAGATTTAGAGTCAGACCGTGAGCCTGTCTCCTACAGGGGTGTGGTGTTAGGGGCCGGCCTGGTGACTGGACACCCCAGAGGAGGGGAAGGTCTCGGGCTTGACACCCCAGAGGAGGGGAAGGTCTCGGGCTTGACATTGTCTGTCCCCTGGCTGGTTCAACAGCCCACCTCACTGATGGCATGGCCATGGACAGAGCTTTGATTTAAGAGCCCATATTAACACCATAAATCCAGGGTATTATGTTGCTCTTGATAACGACTTATACTTTAAGTTTATGACCGGCCTATTAAGAAACATCTGCAAACCAGTCAGTCGCGTATTGATTTTTGAATGTAGAGCTCAATCACATGAATAGCCTATCTGCTGCCTTGGTGAATGAAGCCAGCCTGTCTACATAGTCCGACAGCATAAACCTGCACTTCAGCCAACGCACTGGGGCTGCCCACTTTATCAGCTCATCCACAACAGCACCAGACCAGCGGACACACAATCAGTGACTTGCTTTTATCTCAATTTCCTTCTTCCCTGGAAGTGAACATTAGCAGAGGCCTGCAGAAAAATGATATTAGCTGTCAGTCTGTCATCCACAGATCTCACCCTGGGAC
The DNA here is from genome assembly GCF_021917145.1 of Hypomesus transpacificus. Lineage (NCBI taxonomy): Eukaryota > Metazoa > Chordata > Actinopteri > Osmeriformes > Osmeridae > Hypomesus > Hypomesus transpacificus. The sequence goes on along the minus strand of NC_061082.1, from coordinate 2,211,917 downwards.
AGCTGACAATCTGAGGGGTTCTCCTGTGTCCAGTCTGCTGCACATGGAGCAAACAGGCCTCACCGCTTTCGTTTCAAATCGAATGCTGCCTTCCCAGGGTCACGGCATGTTAGGGACATGTTGTGTGTGTGTTTGTGTGTGTACATGACGTCAATGCACTTAATTCCAATAGCTGCCAGCTGTCTTTATTTGTATTGTAAAAGTGTTGTAATTCACCAAACATGATCCTCTTAGGGAGACTTGTCTGAGTGGGCTACTCGTCTAGAGCCTCACAAACATACTTACTGGTGTGTTTACACACACACACACACACAGACATACACACACGTTTTCTCTGTCCTTGTGGGACTCAGATTCTGTCCCTTGATGAACAGTATTTGAAAGTGTTTTTGTTTGATTGTTTTGGTTGTGGAGTTTTGTGAGCAGAACACCATCTCTGTCATTACATCACATTCTGTTGCAGTTTTTAACAGTAGACTGGACCTGCTCTGTAATAATGTGTGTTATTACAGTGTGTTTGTTGTGCGTTTGTCTTGTCCTTCAGCCGGTACTGCCGGAGGGATGTCAATGTTTTGTTCGCTGTAAGATATAGATCCTCCTCCTCAATACCTCCTGTTAATACTAATCCCTTGTGTTGGACTGCAGCAGGATCCAGGCTGACAAAGCGCTCATACACACACACACACACACCTACATACCCTCCTCTGACTCCCACCCACACACATAATATCTATGCAGAATCTTTGACTGGACAACCTTAAATCTGAGGAACAGACACCAGATGTGAAGTAACCAACCAGTAACCAAGCCTATGCCTGGACACCAGAAGACTGGTCCATGCCTGGACACCAGAAGACTGCAGAAAGTGCATAGGTCAATGATCATAACAACGAGATAGCCCAAATGTTGCGGGTAGCCCAAACATGAAGCATACATTGTGGAAACCAAAAAGTCCCAAAGGGAAGAACCATAAGAGCATGTAGTTAAACAAGTTACAATTAAACAACATGAACCTCAAAAGTGCAAGGGTGTACCTGTGGAAACAGCGAGCAACAATAATAAACACCAGAAGGACACCAGAAGACTGGTCCATGCCTGGACACCAGAAGACTGCAGGCAGCTTCCAGGAGAGTATCCTCAGAGAGCACCAGACCCCATTCCATATATTTGCATTCATTTATGATCCTTTTATCTGAGGCCATGAGAGCTGCCAGGGAAGCAATACAGCAGGATTGGAGTCCCTGGTGTCAGCGTGTATGTAGAGGACTAGAGACAGGACAGCACAGACCCAAGAAATAACCATGATCGCTGCTCAGTTCATCACTCTTTTGACAGTCACAGAAAATGCTCATATCAAGCTACTTTAGTTTTTGTTTCATCTTTCACTGGTAGTTGGTAGAACAGCACCCTCTGAGATTGCTGCAGGTATCGTATGAAAGGATCAAATGGGTTACTCAAGACATGGCATAATATATTCTAGTCTCTTTATTGTTCATGGCTGAGTGCCCTTCCCTCTTCTCACCCTCTAACACTAGTTTGTCCTTCTGTCCCCCATCTCTTTCTCCTCTGTAGCTACCTCCACCACCTCTCTCTCTCTCTCTCTCTCTCTCTCTCTCTCTCTCTCTCTCCCCCCAACCTCGATAGCCACCTCATCTCTCCCTCTCCTCCCTCCCCTATCCCTCTCCTCCCTCCCCTATCCCCCTCCTCTCTCTGCCTCCCCTTCCTCCCTCTCTCCTCCCTCCTCTCTCCTCTCCTGCAGTAGGATAGCTGCAGATTCCTGAGCCCACTCTCAGCCCCAGGGGCTCTCCTGTCATACCAAGCTGAAAAGCTGATTTCCACCTTTGCATGACAAATGTGCCAATTAAAATCAGTGTGAAGAGTCGGGCCTTACAGCAGCTCCCCTCTCTGCACACACCAGGCCTGCAGGCTGAGGAGAGCTGAACTCACCAGGCCTGAGAGCTGCCAGTCTGGGTGTGCTGGTGGTGGTGATTCTCAGGGGGCTGCTGATGAACATGTTCATTATTTCAGATACTAAAAAGTGTAGATTTTAGCAACATCATCAATTATATTTCAGTATTAAAAATGCCTCGTTGGTGAGGTGACGTAGCTACACAGTGCTGGGAACTGCTACCGTGGCATGTGGTTCTGTGGACATCCTAGGACAGGCCCGTCCCATCTGAACGTGACTCCCAGGTGTTTGCACCCTCGTCTAGAGCCAGTGTGATTTACAGGGCGTCTGGCCTGCGAGTGTGTGCCTCTGTCAGGGAGAGCAGCATGTGTCAGCGGGGCTGGCTGACCTGGCAGACAGCATTCCAGCCCAGCTCCTCTCCAACCAGCACTGGGGACTGTCGTAGGGGCCGCCACACTAGGAGAGCAGCACACTAGGTCCTAATCAGGAGAAGACTGCCACCCGCTGACAGAGCACACCACCCTGTCACCCCTTCCAGCCGTCACCAGGGAGACCAGCATTTGTCCAGGCATCACGTCCCTCCCCTGTCACCCTGACAACGCTCGACACCAGAGGGCTGGAAGAAGACATCACTGTTTTAGACTTGGAACAGCTGGATGTAACTGTATTGTGTATGGTGTATTATAATTGGTGTTGATGTTTTTTCTTGCAGTCCAAGACAGATTTCCTGTTGGGGACCAGACAGTTCTATCTAGATTTTTCTCTGTGTTGTTGTTCCCCACTGATTGAGTGTTGGTCCCAAAGTTGTAGTTATTTACAACAATATTTTACTATACGATATGATATTTTCACAAAATATTGAGGCTTCTCTGTTTCCTCCTTTTACGTGTGTGAAAGTATCATTGTTTTTTTTGTTTTTTTAAGAAAAGTTTCACAAGGTTTTAAAAACATGTTCACCTTTGTTCCAAAAATATTTTCAGAAAAAATATTTTCAAAAATGTATTTAGGCTTCTCTTAGTCCTCTCCTCCTTTCACATGCGTGCGAAAAAAGTATTTTTAGTTAAGGTTGAAATAACAAAAAAATTAAAAAAGTTGAAATAACTTTCAAAAGGTTGAAAACAAAAATTGTCAATTTCAAACAAATATTTTCTAGAAAACGTACACATGTTGTTTGTGATTTGGATTGTTTTTCTTGCTTTGAGGGAGACATTTTAGCTTTAGACTTTATTGTAACTTAAGAAGTTGGTGCCTACTTTTGGATTGACAGCAGCACAGAAAAAGTCATAGAAAGGAGAGGAGGCATAAAGATTAAACTCTTAACGATAATAGAGTTTGGGTCAATACAATTTTTTACTTCAGTCAAACCAGGATACAAACTTAAATTCCATTGGAAGTGAAGGGACATTGACCCTAACTCTATCATCAGCTTAACAACACTGGTGTGGAGAGCGACCCAGCCTGCTCCCGTTCTGAGGGTCGTCCTCATGAACCCCCAGCTCGTCTCCGGCTTCCTGGTGGGAGGTCAGACCTTACCCCAGTGTGGAGTTAATCATCTGACTAAAGTCCCCGATTTTCCGCTTGCCGTCCTTCAAGCTCTGTGCCATGTCAGCTGGACAGCTGACGGGAGGGAGGGAGGCTCTGACACATGACGGACCCTAAGACGAGAGCTTCATCTCTAGTCAAGAGCCACAGGGAGGGAGGCTCTGACACATGACGGACCCTAAGACGAGAGCTTCATCTCTAGTCAAGAGCCACAGGTGCTAACCTCCAGCACAAGCAGTCATCTCAGACAGAGCTTAGATCTTTAACACGAAGCTTGCACTCTTCTGAGGAGAAGTAAGTCATCATTATGTTTCCAGAAGCCTTAAAGAAAGTAAACAAGTTTTGCATGGAGATGATGCTATGTTCTATAGACCGAACTGCTGTGATTCCTGAGAAGTGGAACGTGCCGTGCAGAGTTGTTCTCCTCTGAGACGAGCCCCAGTTCAGACGATGTTTATTATTGATAGGGATGGATGATAGCCGTGGGATGGATTGCATAATCTAGAGCAGACTTTAATGGAGACAGGAAACGGATGAGGCTGGTAGATATTGGTGTGTGTGCGTGTTTGAGGAGAAGGCTGGGCATGTGTGTCCGATACAGTATCTGTGCGCGTGTGTTACGAACTGTCGCACAACAATTTGTCTTCACAGAACAGAGTTAACGACAGGCTGAACCTTCAACCAACGCAGAGGCAGTAGAGGTAGAGCATGTTTTATCCTTCATTAGGAAGAGAACATGGAGAGGGCAGATTCTTCAGGGCTTCAGTCCACCGCCTGGTAACCCAGGCAAGAACTTCAAAGCTTCCTTAGCTGTTAGTCGCTCGGCTCGTTGGTGATTGGCCGGTGATATGGCTACAAAGGTTCTAGTAGCGGCTGATTAGAACGTAAACGTTGATTGCTGGCGGCGTTGGGGAGGTCTGTTGACCTGGCTCTTCACAGGGTCAAACTGAGATGAACAGAGGATAACTCCTGCTGTGAGACAACAGTGTTTGTTTGAACATAGTTTATTTATTTATGAATTCAGAAGAGAACAACACATTTTTATCTATAAAATGCCAATAAATTCAGACAGCACAATCAAACTGGAGAGGTACAGCAGGGAAACTGAGGTGTGCTTGTGTCCTTTGCAGCAGGGTCAGTTCTTAAAAATAAAAACATTTTTCATGGGTGGTTGAAAGGAACTTGTTGCAACCAAATCCATTGATCCACAAAGCCAAAGGCAAGCACACCCAATAATTGTACATATCATTTTTTTATTGTTTTATTGTGTGTTAATTACTACTTATTACAAGAGACACTTCTGTTTGCTATGGATGAACCTTTTTAATATTCTGACACATGTTCCAAGTTCCAGTGTCGTTCAACTCCCTGCTTGGTTTTAGTTGTATTGTTCAGACTCCTTTGTGACAGGAATGAGATCCTGATGATGATCTCATTTTATTCTGCTTGTCTGCCTTTAATTGCTTTTCTCTTCAAACCTCTGTGCCAGTTGTTCATTCTGGCGAAACTTGTACAGACTGGCTTGAGCTTGCTGTTGTTGGTAGGTAAATGAACAGGTAGATGGATATCAGAAGATGGATAAATGGGTTCATGAATCATTAGTTTTTTCTCTTCTCTGTTTTACACACAGTATGCAGACCATAGAGGAGCTGCACTCTCTGTCTGGCCCTCCCTCCCTCCCCTCGCTTTTTATTCATGCATGCACTCTTCCCCTCCCTCCACCCCTCTCTTCCTCACCCCCTCTGTGTAGTTTGAAGCGTGTCAGACACCAGGTGTGTGTGGGGGCTGTTAGGGCAGCAGGAGAGGGTGTGAGGCTGGCTGTGAGGCTACTCTCCTGTGATGAGGTCTGATGGGGCTGTCTGCCAGGCCATCTCACGCAGGTAGACTCCAGGTCCTGTCTGGTGGCCGCTCTCTCCTTAGAGAGGAGGGTGTGAGGAGGAGGGGGGGGATGCGCCAGACAGAACCACAGCAGCCCCTACAGGTTGATTTTGGTAGTGAATGTGGTGAAATGGAAACGGTATGAACAGGAAAATTGTCTCTACGCTTCATGCATTCTCTTTCTCTCTCACACACGGACACACATTCTCTCTCTCTCACACACGCACACACACATTCAAACACATACATATACGGGCACACACAAACACACACCTCCTCCAAGAGGCTATCTACACCCTTTCCATGGAAGATGTCACGTGTTTGGTTGACACTGCTGTGTAGACCAGACTTGGTCTCAGTGGAAGTCTGGTTTTGCTTCAGAGCTGTTTTATAGAGCCCAGCGCAAGCGCAAGAGGCCACGCCATCTGGCCCCGGAACACGGCTTCTGCTCCGTCTGCAGAGGCGGCCGAGTGATCAGATCCTCCCACTCTGGTTCACCTCCTCTCCCACAGTCCCACTCCTGTTCACCTCCTGTCCCACGGTCACACTCATTCTCAACTCTCCTTCCCCCAATCTCTTTTTCTCTCCATCCCCCTGCTCAGTGTCTCTCTCCCTCACTCCTGTTCTCAATCTCTCTCTTTCCCACACCGCGTCTCTTATCCCTCACACTTTCTCCTTCCCCCCAATCTGTCCATCCCTCCCCCAGTCTTATGGAGGGGTAGAACCAGGAGACGGAGGATCCAGCCTCTTCTTTAAGCCTGCTGTCTGTGCCCCCCCCTTCCCCCCTGAGATACAGAGGTTTTAAATCCTGGCTTCTCCTGGGAGAAGAGGGAAACACACCGAGCTGGCCAGACTGCAGCTGTGTGGGAGGAGGGTTTCACTGAGGGCCAGGCGCTGTTAAAGACACTCGCTGGGTCCTGTTGGCCTGCTTTCCCTGGGTTGCATCACCCCTGGCATAAAAGCAGCCTCCCTCAGTCCCTGGCTGTCAGAAGCCTGAGCCCTGCAGAGAGACGGTAGAGACACTAACACCCTACAGTAAGCCACCCAGCCTTCTCTGTTAGGAGGGGCTATCCCTCCCTCCCTTTCACACAACTCACCCTCCCTTTCTTGTCCTCCCTCTTCCCTGGGAGGGGATTTCTTTGTCTGTGTGTTCATCTTCTCTTATCTTCCTTTTCTCCTCAGTCTCCCACCTCTCCTTTCTTTCATTTGCCCTGAAATCAGCTCTGCTTCTCTTTCGCTAACCCTCCTACTCTCCTCTGTGCTGTTCCTCTCCTCCCTCAGACAACCAGTTCTTCGTCTTCTAGCTCCCCTCTATTGCCCCCCTTTCTCTCCTACCTCTCTCCCTCTCTGTTCTGGAGCCAGCCCTCCCCGCATCCTCCCTACTCAGCCAGTTCAAAATGGTGGCCGCTCTGCGACGATCCAGAATCGATGGCATGGTTATTTTTGTGCTGCTTCTGGCAGTAGGCGTGTGTGTGTGTGAATTTGTAGATGTGTGTTGAGGGGGTGTGTAGGAGAGAGTGGGTATTGTACGCATGCACGTATGTCTGTGTGCACGTCTGTGTGTGTGTGTTTGTGTGTCTTTCTCTTGGAAGTCGCTTTGGATAAAAGCGTCTGTTAAATGCATAAATGTGTGTGCATGTTTGTGTGAGTGTGCATGCATGCGTGTGTGTGTGTGTGTGTGTGTGTGTAAGCAAAGACATTGTTCCTCCTGGAGTTCAAGTTCAAGTCTTTAATTTGTCAGGTACACAGAACAACACAAAGTCAGACTGGGCACTGACATTCTTAAGACAAGACAACGCAAGCACCTGGCAGTGTGAATAGATATGTTTCTGCTACCAGGATTCTGATCCAGATTCTGGATCCTTCAGGTGTGTTTCTAATGTAGAAGCCATTTCCACAATCAGGACCACTGACCTAATGATCCAGTATCAAAACGTAGGAAATACCAATGACAGGCTGTGTTTAGTTTCCTGTGGACCCTGATCTCAGTAATGGACACAGCATTTTTCCATCTGAATCTGCATCAGTCGGCGCCGTGGTGCAGTTAGACGCACAGGCCAACACACGGCAACTGAACATCTTGTTCTACTTATGTTCAGTCTGTGCATTTGTGGAGACTTGCACTCAACACCCACGTGAATGAATATAAACCTCTCTAGCACCTTCTGTTCTCTGTTGAGGATTATATTAAGTCATTAGGAGACAGAGTGGATAACCACTGAAATGTTTCAACCTCTTAACATTATAACTGGATGGGCAGTAATCATGGAATGGATGTGAACGAATTCAGCAAATGTAAAATAAATGTGCTTTCCTATAATTGGGAATTCGAATTCATATTTTGTATTCAATATTTATTTCATGAATTAACTGAAATTTACCAAGACAGACCTAAACATTGGCTTCTACCATTGAAACAAAAATGTCTACACAATTCTTAGATGTAAATTCTTATGAATCCTACGATGTGAGACTCTAATGTTAAGGCTGCGTTGAAGACAGTAGCTGGGTGTGGATATTCTAACTGGTGCTCCTCTTCTCTCCTCCACAGTGCAACAATGAGTACGTCCCTGTGTGCGGTTCCAACAACCAGAACTACCAGAACGAGTGCTTCCTCCGCAGGGACGCCTGCAAGCAGCAGGCTGAAGTCCTGCTGCAGTCTGAGGGCAGCTGTCCTGTCGGTGCGTATGCTACATGCAAAACGCCACATGCTAATAACCGACATCATGTTACCATGCAACAGGCTAATACGCTACATGCTAAAATCGCCACATTCTAAAACTCCACAGGCGAATACACTACATGCTAATACTCTAAATGCTCAGTCACTCAGTCGTCAACACCAAAAATGTAAATGCATCTTTTGTGCCTTTGTAAAATATGTTTTACTACTGCAGTAGTCACAAATGTGCTTCAGTTTTGACCCATAAAAAAGACGAGCAGAATAACCTTACAAGAATAACCTTTTGTCAGAGAAAGGAAGAGAACATTCTGGGTCTTATGTGGTTATCAAGCACAGGTGGTGTTCAGTTGGGTCACCTACAGCATGAGGTGTCCAGTGCAACGCAAGTTTTTTGTTGGCGTAGCTGGTAGTGGTCGCGCTTGGGATGTTGGAGTTGCCGGGGGTTTGATCCCAGATGCGGGCGAACGTCAGCCGTACCTCCGACAGTTACGCGACACTAGATATGCGTATAAGTTGGGTATTTCATGGTGGACATTTGCCCCCGTTACATTGACACATTGTTTAGCTTGAGCCATATTAGTGATTGCCTTCATAGTGTCTCACAGTAAATTTTTTGTTAATTTCCGAAAGTTCTGTTCGATAAACTCCTTCTGTCTCTTCCTAGCTTCTCAAAGAATGTCGTTAAGCTCCTTTTGCAGTTAGTCTTTAACTTTAACCTCTTTAGTTACCGGCCCACATGAACATTCATGCCATGTAGAGCAGGGCTAGTCATTCCATTCCAGCTTTTTCTGTAGCATCATTCGTTTTTAGCATAGGCCTACCTGTGAGTGATCAGTCCACTGGACCCAGTGAAGGAAGTGAAGATGAAATGAGGAGATTAAATGGAAACAGGGTATTCCAGGGGGGCTGTTGTTGTTTTGTAAGGATAGCCATCATCTGTTAGTCTGTCACATGGAACCTTTTCCTCAAACTGCTTGTGTTTTAAATGTGTGTGTGAGAAGGGGGGTTAGTTATGTGTGTGTGTGTGTGTGAGTGTGTGTGTGTGTGTGAAAGAGAGAGCAGGAATAAGGAGGTGTGTGTGTGTGTGTGTGTGTGAGAGAGAGAAAGATAGTTTGTTAATGATTGTATATTAGGAGGTATACTATATTTTAGCTTATCATAGAGGTAATCTATGTTCTGTGTACTTATATTTTAGAATTTCAGTGCCCAGTCTGACCCTGTGTTCTGTGCATCTGACAATAAAAGACTTGAACTTCAACGTGAACCTGATGTAGCGTCCGCTGAGGAAGCAGGGGGTTGGTGCGATGATGAAAAAAGAAAGGTTGTGGACGTTAACATATCTCAGGTTTTTGAAGACCCCAGTTCCTCTTTTACTGAGTCACTCAAACATTTTGAAAGAAATGGACAATTATTTATAATGAAGTAAAATCTCTGGCTTCTAGGCACCTACGTGGCTCACTGTGGTATATTTACTTGGATTAAGGTGTGGTCCTCCTCAGCGTCTATTGGTTGAGGGTTGTTAACCAGGTGTCGCTGTCTGTCGCTGGGTTCTGCTCCGTTGACTGTTCTGTTCTATGGCACGCCTCTCCTCATTCTGTTTCCTGTCCATGTTGACCAGATAGAGGCAGTGTTGGTGTTGACCTCAGTAACATGGCTGACAGCAGGTTCCCATCCCGGCGTGGTGTGGGGTGGGACAGCCAGGACAGACGGTCTACTCTGTCTGTCTCCGGCAGCAGGCAGCCAGGACAGACGGTCTGCTCTGTCTGTCTCCGGCAGCAGGCAGCCAGGACAGACGGTCTGCTCTGTCTGTCTCCAGCAGCAGGCAGCCAGGACAGACAGTCTGCTCTGTCTGTCTCCAGCAGCAGGCAGCCAGGACAGACGGTCTGCTCTGTCTGTCTCCAGCAGCAGGCAGCCAGGACAGACGGTCTGCTCTGTCTGTCTCCAGCAGCAGGCAGCCAGGACAGACGGTCTGCTCTGTCTGTCTCCAGCAGCAGGCAGCCAGGACAGACAGTCTGCTCTGTCTGTCTCCAGCAGCAGGCAGCTAGGACAGACGGCCTGCTCTGTCTGTCTCCGGCAGCAGGCAGCCAGGACAGACGGTCTGCTCTGTCTGTCTCCGGCAGCAGGCAGCCAGGACAGACGGTCTGCTCTGTCTGTCTCCGGCAGCAGGCAGCCAGGACAGACGGTCTGCTCTGTCTGTCTCCGGCAGCAGGCAGCCAGGACAGACGGTCTGCTCTGTCTGTCTCCGGCAGCAGGCAGCCAGGCCGCAGGGGGATGGACGCACAGCCCCTCCACTCTCAGACACAACATGTTCCTGGGGTGGAGCGGCTTGTTTTTTCTGAATCTTTAATGAGGTTAGTGTGTCTGCTGTCTCATCTGTGTCCACATGGAGGTCAGGGTACAGGTTTTGAAGGGCTTGGCTTTAGCAGCTTGTTGGGTCGTTGATGTTTTTAATAGTGCTAGTAGAATGGATGATGGGCCATTCAAGGCAATGTACTGGTAGCATTTCTGTTTCCTGGAATACACCTGCCTACAACATCCTACAACAGGAGGGTGAGGGGAGAGGAGGGGAGGGTGAGTGGAGGGCGAGGGGAGAGGAGGGTGATGGGAGAGGAGGACGAGGGGAGATATTCAGCTCAGGTTACTCTCAGCCTGGCTCCTATAATTGCTCCATCGGTATGTCTTTCACAGTCGTATGGTTAAACAGCGCTGTGAGCTTGATATCTGAGGGAAGCTTGACCAGGATCAATTTGTGCTGGCTGTACAGATGGAATTACTGATCAAACATATTGAACAGTTGGAGACAGAAGACACATGTCCTCACACCGGAGAGGTCTGGGTGAGGGGAGGTCTGGGTGAGGGGAGGTCTGGGTGAGGGAGGTCTGGGTGAGGGGGGGTCTGGGTGAGGGGAGGTCTGGGTGAGGGGAGGTCTGGGTGAGGGGAGGTCTGGGTGAGGGGGGTCTGGGTGAGGGGAGGTCTGGGTGAGGGGGGGTCTGGGTGAGGGGAGGTCTGGGTGAGGGAGGTCTGGGTGAGGGGAGGTCTGGGTGAGGGGGGGTCTGGGTGAGGGGAGGTCTGGGTGAGGGAGGTCTGGGTGAGGGGAGGTCTGGGTGAGGGGGGGTCTGGGTGAGGGGAGGTCTGGGTGAGGGAGGTCTTGGTGAGGGAGGAGGGACAGGCTTATCTGGACATGTATTCCAGCACAAACGTTTCCACAACAAGCTTAATACTAATTTTAGTTTACTGTCGTTCGTCAACCCACACACACACACACAACCATTTTGATACATACACACACACAGACACACTCTTGAATGCACACAAGATGGTTAACGTGTGTGTGTTCTCTCACCCACAGATGCTGGCTCCGGATCAGGAGACGACGGTAAGAAAGTTCTGGTGTCTCCTTCTCTCTGCTCTTTCTCTCCTTCTCTCTGCTCTCTCTCTCCTTCTCTCTGCTCTCTCTCTCCTTCTCTCTGCTCTCTCTCTCTCTCTCCTTCTCTCTGCTCTCTCTCTCTCCTTCTCTCTGCTTATGGTTCTTTTCCGTCTCTCTCCTGTCTGTTCCTGTACAGCCTGTTACACTTCTGGCTTCTTGAGGAGACGGTACCAGCAGGGGGCAGTGTGTTTTGCGTCACACACCTGTTCCCCGTGCACACACCATCCTACACACGTGTATTGAGGCAGTGAGACTGTGAACGTGTGCTTGCTGGTAGCTCATACACGCCTGGCCTGCTGCCAACCTCAGTTTTCTGTCCAATCCTGACATTCTCGTCATACACACACACACGTCTTTCCCTCCTGCGTCTTTCCCTCATGCTGCTGTGCGGGGGGGGGGGGGGGGGTATGGTGTGTGTTGTGTACAGGGTGTGGTGTGTGTGGTGTACAGGGTGTGGTGTGTGTGTGTGTGGTGTGTAGGAAGGTGTGTGTGTGTGGTGTGTGTGTTGTGTACAGGGTGTGGGTGGTGTGGGTGCAGTGACCCGGTCTGGGTCACTCACACTTCCTGTCTTGAATGCGTGTTCCCCATGCAGTTTCTTCATTAACTCATGTGAAGATTCTATAGCGTCCCAGAGACAGAGAGTAAACAGATCCAACAGGCCCGCCGCGACACTCGCACTCACAGACGGAAATGAAGAGGCCTGGAGGTCAGTCGGGGACCCAGAGGAGATGAGGCTGACAGATTAGGGGACGAGGGGAAGCAGGACGCACGGAACGATCACGGAGGCTGGGGCGATAGAGAAGGATGGGGGGGCGACAGGGAGAAGGAGGAGGGATCGCAGTGGAGAGATGGATGGATAGCAGGAATGAAGGGGAGAGCACAGGAAGGGGGAGATTGAGTTTTATGAGTGTCAGAGAAGGTTAAAGATGAGAAGTATAAAAGGCTGGGTTAGGGTAGCATAGAGCCACTTGCAGAGGAACAGTCCTCAATAAAAATCAAATGTCTTTTAATGGCTTACGATAAATCCAGCAGAGCCTGTTTATTGAGGTCTGGTCGGTTCAGATGCACAGAGATAAGATTTGGTGATGTGTGGTGTGTCTGTCTGTGCGGATGGAAGAGAGTGTGTGTGTGTGTGTGTTAACTTATTTTGCTCAAGCCAGCTGTGGATAGAGATGCCTTGTGGCCATGTTGTTTCCATGGATCCAGGTACAGCCACAGACAGATGGGGTCACTTGGTCGCAGTGTTCCATGAAGTCTCCCAGTAGAGACCTTCAGGCTGTCCCAAGACAGACACACTTTAACATCCTGAACAACACCAGTCTACACCTGAGAGGCTGTATGTGTGTGTGTGTGTGTCTGTATGCATGTGTGCTAATTAAGGGATAAACACACTATACTTAAGTTAATTAAAATACCATAGCTCAAGTGAGGTAATTTATCAAATAATCATTGTGAAGCTATGTCGATATGGATTTTGGCCTTCAGTTCATTAATTTAAATTAGGTGTAAGACTCCAGAGCCAGCAAATTATGAATCAAGTTCAAACGATCCATAGAAACATGCCACAGGAAGTGGGAGGGGGGTGGGATATTCTTTCTGTACTTTTATACTGTAAGTTGTGTTATAGAAAACAGACGTCCTTTCGAAGGAAGAGTAAAAATAGTCAGAATCAAAATATCTTTCAGCAGCTCAAGGCAGCTCAATGGTTTATTCAGCAGGCAAGATGGGTTCACAACACGTACAAGGAAAAAGACAAAGACCTGAGCCCCAATCTCCCAGTCTTAAAGCCCAAATGTGGATTATTCCCCTGCCCTGGGAACTTCTCTGATGGTATCACACCCACATCCTGCGTGCTTGGTGTTTTGGCTGGAAATATTGAACTTCTACAACAGCTGGAAAATCCCATTTCTACTGACTCCCCCTCACATGTCCCAGGCCTTGGTCCTTGAAGCAACACAACTCCACTTCAACTCTTCTCGACCCAAACTATCCTATCCTTCATCCCTAGGTCTGGCAACCCTAATTACCTACTATTTCCCAATACTTGGTGAATTAACACGAACCCAGCTGTTACCACTTACTTTCTACTGTTCTGGTCTGAACCAGTCAGCAGAGTGGATTGCGTAGTGTTCTAACTGCGTAGTAGTCAGCCATTTTAAGCCCATCACTCTGACCTGGTGTAACCCTGCCTAAGTTACTTGCCTAGCTGTCCCATAATCATTCATTTCCCACGAAATTCAACTATATAATATCAAACCTCGGCTTTGGTCAGGCCTCAGTTTGATATTTCCCGGCATGAACGAATGGTCGAGGTTAGTAAGTTGTTTATGATATGGCATTTTTTTAGCTCTTTTCATTTTGTAAATGAAAATAAATGGTAGGCTAATTGTAGTGATATAGTATTCAGTGATATAGTGTACAGTGATATAGTATTCAGTGATATAGTGTACAGTGATATAGTATTCAGTGATATAGTGTACAGTGATATAGTATACAGTGATATAGTGTACAGTGATATAGTATTCAGTGATATAGTGTACAGTGATATAGTATACAGTGATATAGTATTCAGTGATATAGTATACAGTGATATGTGTATGTGTGGCTCTGGCACCAGTTCTGGGTCGACCAGGGTTGAGCTCCCTTAGGATCTGGACCTCTTTAAGGAGCGCCAGGCCTGACCTGTGGTTCCCACGGTGATGAGACTGACCTGTGGTTCCCATGGTGATGAGACCCGCTGTCCCCTCTCTGATGGGGTCACACTGCCGGCACCATCACCATGGTAACAGAGTTAGAGGTTTAGGAAAGCGAACAAATCTAATCATGCCACCACTGCAGCAGAGATAAGGCTTGACGCTAGTATGTGTGTGTGTGTGTGTGTGTGTGTGTGTGTGTGTGTGTGTGTGTGTGTGTGTGTGTGTGTGTGTGAGTTAGTGTGAGAGAGGTAGAGATAGAGAAAGATGGCAATTTTCCCAGAATGACCAAATAGGATGTATAGAAATCCCTTCACTGCAAAGTAACAGAACAGCTTCCCTCCTAAACCAGCCTCAAATGGTTCTTATTCTACTGGCTGCACTGAGAATGGCCTGCTCACATACCTGGAACTATCCTCTCACAGTGAGAGACAGATAATGACAGATAATGTAATTCTCCATGAATTACATCAGTACTTGTGTAACTGACTTGATTAGGAGGAACGCCTGGGTGTTTCCACATAGTAGATGAGACCAGGCTGTTTCCACCGTGAGCCATACTCATGATGTACGCACATTATATCTTACTGTCACCTCAAATGACTGTGGATCCTCTTGGATTCCAAAGATAGATATTTGGTAACAGTGTTCCTCTGCTGCCTTCCTTCCCCTCAGAAGACCCTGTCCCTCAGGGGGAAGGGTCTGTAGAGGGACACTAGCATGGTTCTCAGATCCTACTGTCTGTCTCCCCTCTCCTCTGCTGCTCTCGGCTGTCTCCCCCTCTGCTGTCTGTCTCCCCCTCTCCTCTGCTGTCTGTCTCCCCCTCTCCTCTGCTGTCTGTCTCCCCCTCTCCTCTGCTGTCTGTCTCCCCTCTCCTCTGCTGTCTGTCTCCCCCTCTCCTCTGCTGTCTGTCTCCCCCTCTCCTCTGCTGTCTGTCTCCCCCTCTCCTCTGCTGTCTGTCTCCCCTCTCCTCTGCTGTCTGTCTCCCCCTCTCCTCTGCTGTCTGTCTCCCCCTCTCCTCTGCTGTCTGTCTCCCCTCTCCTCTGCTGCTCTCTGCTGTCTCCCCCTCTCCTCTGCTGCTCTCTGCTGTCTCCCCCTCTCCTCTGCTGTCTCCCCCTCTGCTGTCTGTCTCCCCCTCTCCTCTGCTGCTCTGAAGGGGTAGCTGGGTTTCACTGTCCTCACCTTGTTTCTGCCCCCTCCTCCCCCTCCCTGCATCATGCGATGGAGCAGGTTCTCTGCCACAGAGCCCTGGTGGAGATGGAGGGATAGAGGAGGAGTTGAAGCCAGCACCGGAATGGTAGAAGGGATTAGTGTGTGTGTGTGTGTGTGTGTGTGTGTGTGTGTGTGTGTGTGTGTGTGTGTGTGTGTGTGTGTGTGTGTGTGTGTGTGTGTGAAGCTGTGTGTTACCTGTGTGAGGAGGAAGACAGATGGAATGATGGAATAGAGGCTTTCAGCATTATGACTTCAAACACTTCCTACCTTATGTGCCTTATGTACCTCCTGCCTGGCCCCCCAGTGGTGGAACAAGCTCCCCACCTTCATCAGGGACACTGACTGTCTCCCCAGTGGTGGAACCAGCTCCCCACCTCCATCAGGGACACTGCCTGACCCCCCAGTGGTGGAACCAGCTCCCCACCTCCATCAAGGACACTGACTGGCCCCCCAGTGGTGGAACCAGCTCCCCACCTCCATCAGGGACACTGCCTGGCCCCCCAGTGGTGGAACCAGCTCCCCACCTCCATCAAGGACACTGACTGTCTCCCCAGTGGTGGAACCAGCTCCCCACCTCCATCAGGGACACTGACTGGCCCCCCACCTTCAAGAAAAGGCTCAAGACGCACTTGTTCCGGGAGTACAACGGCACTTAGGAATGCTTGGCTGGACCTGATGTTAGTTTCCTCCAGGATCACAATGACTCTTATTGAGTGACTTGTTGCTCTTGTAGGTTAGTTATAACGAAGTTAAGTCTTGTACTCGCTGTGAAATATTTTACTGCTGATTGTTCTTCTACAGGTACAGTCCTGCACTTTTTGTGGTTCATGTTGTTTTAATTTGTAACTTGTATAACTGCATGCTCTTATGGGTCTTCCCTTTTGGCACTTATTTAGTTTTTTCACAATGTATGCTTTATGTTTTGGCTGCTTACAATGTTTGGGACTACCTCGTTGTTATGATCATTGACCTATGCTCTTTTGTCAAGCTCTCTCTTGGAAGTCGCCTTGGATAAAAGCGTCTGCTAAATGCATAAATGTAATGTAAATGTAAATGTGATGTTGTCATAATGATCAAGTTAGGCGGCCCACTGTAATACATTCATAGACTTGGACACAGTTCATATGACAATGCTATTCATTATCAAACAATTCATTCATTACATTATGCTTTCAGACCTTTGGTTTCAGTGCCAGATGGATGTTTCTGTCATGACAAACTGTAACTAGGTTCTGTCATGACCAACTGTAACTAGGTTCTGTCATGACAAACTGTAACTAGGTTCTGTCATGACAAACTGTAACTAGGTTCTGTAATGACAAACTGTAACTAGGTTCTGTCATGACAAACTGTAACTAGGCTGAGCTTCTCTCAGCCAGGTTGACCCAGAGGAATGTTGTTTAAATCCTTCCATGTACTGCAGATTACAATCGACTGGTGACCTTTTCTTCATGAGACCCTTTTGTAGCTTCTGTTGACTCCTCAGCTCTATCAGGAATCCAACATGCGTCTATGTGGTCCATTTGGATGACACCATCTCCATTATCTGTAATGGATTTTGCAAAAAGAGCCAGATCATTTTAGTGTTCATTTCCCACGGAATTTTCAAGCTGTAAGGGTCCTTAAGTAACCATGGTGACTGTTCACTGAGCTGGTTCACTAGAGGCAGTGTGTGTTTCTGCATCCTCATGAACCCTCAGCACATGCAGAACCCTCCAGCTATCAGGACGTCTGCTGCTCCTTGTTCAGTCACAACATCAGGACTTCAACGTCTTTTTTTGGTGTATCTAGCTGTTGCCATGGTGCCCCAGTACCTCACTAGGGCATCTGGGCTCTGGGTGACCCTAACCCAGGACACCATTACAGTACCAGACTTGTTGTGGGCTTATACAACTAGGCTATGTTAGCATGGAATTGTTTGTAGCTTTATTCCTTTGTAATGACGATATGTGACATTACAATATAATATAATGACATTACAATAATAATAATAACTTGTCATTTCTATGTTCCTTTTGAAAATATGCTCAGACTATCACATGCTATGTTTTAAAATGTTTTGCCTTCCCATGGCAAATACTGTTACAAACGGAAGGCCAAATGACAGTGCAGTTTATCACCAGAGTATGAAAGCGTGACACCAGGGCCTGTTTAGTTTATCACCAGAGTATAAAAGCGTGACTCTGTTTAGTGAAGCAGGCACCTGAGGATCAAATGGTGTTTACTGTACAGACGACCCACAACCACAGCTAGCAACAAAACCCACCGGAGGTCAGCGAACAGAAGCGTTTTCTATGTAATCTCGCTCCATGACTCATCGTTTCCCCAATCCAGTTTTCACCGGCCCGCTTCCTGCCTTTCATCGATAGCCTCATAAATTGGCTTGTGTGAGTTCTCTGGAGAGCCCCTCGTTAGGGGCTGCGTACGCACATATCTGAAGGCTGTTTATTTCTGGGTTTAGTGGAAATCTCCAGGCGAGCGTTCCCCGAGGGCTGGGGGCCTGGGTCCCACCGCGGAGGGAAGCCTGTGTTGTTAGGTGTTTGTTTACTTTTGAAAATTAAGCGGTTAAGGGATGAAGAGCAAGGGAGGGTAAAATGTGTTTATTTTTTAAATGAGCTTTGCTGGAGTGATGGGTAAGTGTGCTCGTATGCAAACCTGTTTATTTGCATGACAAAGAGAAAGCTGAGGAGAAGATCTAGCTGCTCTTGTGTACGTGTTGGTCTGGGGATCAAGTGCAGCTTCCTGAGCTTCACAGAGCATCAGGATGTTGGCTGTGGTTCAGGAGGTGCTGTTACTCCAGCAGTCATAGCAGGAACTTGGAAATGTTTCCCCAAGTTCATTTTTTTGCATTTCTTTTTTTAAGTAATACATTTATATTTCTTTCAACCTTTTATTTTAAACGACGCAAAAGTGTCAATTTTTTGGAAAACTTTTTTAGTTTTTTTTCCAGGTCAGATTTACCTGCTCCTGAGAGAAAAAGGAAACATTTGAAACAGATGGAGATAGAACAGGTTGCATTTTATTTTTGGGCTCTATCAATAACGGTATGATATAAAAACAAAAACCCTAAAACAATTTGCACAGCCAATGATAGATTTCAGGACATTTTCTCCAGCTTTATTTTTAAATGTGTGTGTGGCCTACTAATGGAAGATATCCAACTGCAGCAGCCTGCAGTCAGGCAGCCAGAGCACAGAGAGCAGCGTCTAATCCTCTCAAAGCACAAACACCAAGTTTGAAGCCTTAATTCCTCCTCTAATTCTCCTCCTTTGAATCTACTGATGGAGCCTGACCCAGTAAGGGGACATGCGAGTCAGCTGGTTCCCCTCCTGCTCAGGAGCAGGGTACCTGTCGCTGGGAACATCACACCAGGGCATTCTGGATTGGAAGTAAAGATTAATTAGATTTGTTGAACTTAATTGACATGATTAAATGACGTTGGATTTTGGAGTAGCAAGATAACAAAAATATGTTATTCAAACCTAAGAGAAATACGGATGTAAAGGCTTAAAATCAAAGGTGTTTTACATTGATTTACGTTCCGGACTACGTTGCTTTATTGTATTATTTGTCTAATGTAGTTCATGATTTTTGTCAGTTTATTATGAACTTTTAGTAATAGACAGGGCAGTGGTCGCACTTCCAACATTAACACAAGACTATGCACAAAGTTCTGCTTGTGTTTTTAGTATATTTGTTGTAGTTTGACTATTTACAGAAAGAAAATATTTGAATCAAACCATCTAATTTAAATCAAAGTCAGATAAATGTATCACCATGTGCACAGTGTAACCCAAGGTCATTCTGGACAAAAGCCTTTTTGTGACATGACCAGCATCAGCTAAGTGAAGCCATGAGCAATGCTGTCAGGATCCTCTGGGCTGCACCTGATGAAGGTGTTTGTTTACTGATGAAGGTGGCTTCTCCATAGAAGACACACTGCTTGATATGTGTCCACAGTGGCTCTGGACCCGCATCTCAGCCTGTTAATATCTCATCTAAAACTTGATACAATTTGAAAGCCAGAAAAGGTTTTGAAATATGTTTCACATAAATGTGTTGGACTGAGATAAATGTATGATCCAGGGCTTTAGGTATTGTAATTGATATTGTTGAATACATACAGAGTATGTATTTGTAATATACAATCGTGTACCATAGAGAAGAATAGGATTGACATGCTGACAGACTAGCCTCAGTAACACTGCTTAGTAAACCTTCTGTGATGTCCCTGGATGATTCTTATGGTTTCCCTGCAGACTATCACCTCCCTGTGGGATATTTGTACATTGTTCTATTTCATTGTTTCTGCCCATGAAACAGCTTAATAGTGTCATTATTTATCTCACGGTCCATTGTAATTCTTGAGCGTCGTGTCCTTTGTCGTTTTGTCATCCTTGTCATTGCTTCTCCGTTTGCCCTTGGCTCGCGTTAGAGAACTTGGATGCCGGCTTTTTTTTGTTAGACTTTGTGACAAATGACTTCACAGAAAAAGCGATACACTGTAGAGAGAAAAAAACAAAACATGGATGGAAAAATTGAATCTTGGCTTGAGTCAGAAGCATCATCTTTCATCTTCTCAATATCAGTGTCCATTATGTTTCTGCTGGCTCCTGTTCCTGGATAGGGCTAGTGTCATGTTCGATGCCCAGGTTACTGGGCCGTTGATAATGTCATTGTGATTGATTGTTTTAATCGTTTAATTGTCAGTGTAGTCGTCTCATAATGTGTCTTCCTGCTGTGAAGACAGAAAGCTGTTGACTGGAGGTGTAGTTCTTCTCCCTGTGTGCCTGTGAGGACCCTCACTATCGCTTCCCCTATCATGTGACCATATCACATGTCATATTACAGGAAATATAACCTCACACCGTTTTCAATCAAACCTGTCAGTGGCAAGGCAAACAGCCTGGCCAAAGGCCTACATATTTTACCAACTTACGTTCCTCCTTGCCACCATAAGCAGGAGGTTTGGATACCGACCCCACTAGAATACAAACATAAAGTGTGTGAATTCAGGAGCGCTGTGTGTGGTGTATAACCTAACTGTGTGTGGTGTATATCCTAACTGTGTGTGGTGTATAACCTAGCGGTGTGTGTGGTGTATAACCTAACTGTGTGTGGTGTATAACCTAACTGTGTGTGTGGTGTATAACCTAGCGGTGTGTGTGGTGTATAACCTAACTGTGTGTGTGGTGTATAACCTAACTGTGTGTGGTGTATAACCTAACTGTGTGTGGTGTATAACCTAACTGTGTGTGTGGTGTATAACCTAACTGTGTGTGGTGTATAACCTAACTGTGTGTGGTGTATAACCTAACTGTGTGTGGTGTATAACCTAGCTCTGTGTGGTGTATAACCTAGCTCTGTGTGGTGTATAACCTAACTGTGTGTGGTGTATAACCTAACTGTGTGTGGTGTATAACCTAGCTCTGTGTGTGGTGTATAACCTAACTGTGTGTGGTGTATAACCTAGCTCTGTGTGTGGTGTATAACCTAGCGGTGTGTGTGGTGTATAACCTAGCTCTGTGTGTGGTGTATAACCTAACTGTGTGTGGTGTATAACCTAGCTCTGTTTGTGGTGTATAACCTAGCGGTGTGTGTGGTGTATAACCTAGCTCTGTGTGTGGTGTATAACCTAACTGTGTGTGGTGTATAACCTAGCGGTGTGTGTGGTGTATAACCTAGCTCTGTGTGTGGTGTATAACCTAGTTGTATTTGCATCTCCTATCTCCTGGGGGCTTCTCTCCAATGCTTTGTCTCACTAACCACACATCAGCTTCCCAATACACCCGAACCCAATACCTTTCTCTGCCTGTGTGTGTGCAGTCCCCCATCTCTTCTGCGCGCAAGCGTGTGTGTGTGTGCGTATCCAAGGTCGCTCTCGTCCTGCTGTTTTCTAGAGCGGTGTGGGCTTCATTCATCATCCTGTGATGCTGCTCCTAGAACGCTCTGAATCTCTCTCCCTCTCTTTTACTCTCTCTCTCTCTCCTTCCCTCTCTCATTTTCTCTGATTCTTTCTTTCACAAGGACTAGTTCTCTCTGTTTTGATCTGTCTCCATCCATCCTACCTCCCCTCATGACCTCTGTTCCAGGGTGTCTGGGGAGAGGGCGGCTTGGTGAATGAGCTGTTCTGTTCCAGGGTGTGTGAAGAGCAGAAAGCAGTCTAATCGTTCCAGTGCCTCCGCTTGTCTCCGGGTTCCAGGAGTAGCAGTCAGGCGAGGGAAGCGTTGTGTTGCTGCGACCTGAGACAGTCTCTGTAGGGGGATCAGACCTGAGACAGTCTCTGTAGGGGATCAGACCCGAGACAGTCTCTGTAGGGGATCAGACCTGAGACAGTCTCTGTAGGGGATCAGACCTGAGGCAGTCTCTGTGCAGGGATCAGACCTGAGACAGTCTCTGTAGGGGATCAGACCTGAGACAGTCTCTGTGCAAGGATCAGACCTGAGACAGTCTCTGTAGGGGATCATATCTGAGACAGTCTCTATAGGGGATCTGACCTGAGACAGCCTCTGTAGGGGATCAGATCTGAGACAGTCTCTGTGGGGGATCAGACCTGAGACAGTCTCTGTGTGGGGATCAGACCTGAGACAGTCTCTGTGCAGGGATCAGACCTGAGACAGTCTCTCTAGGGGATCAGACTTGAGACAGTCTCTGTGTGGGGATCAGACCTGAGACAGTCTCTCTAGGGGATCAGACCTAAGACAGACTCTGTGTGGGGATCAGACCCGAGACAGTCTCTGTAGGGGATCATATCTGAGACAGTCTCTGTAGGGGATCAGACCTGAGACAGTCTCTGTAGGGGATCGGACCTGAGAGTCTCTGTAGGGGATCAGACCTGAGAGTCTATGTAGGGGATCAGACCTGAGACAGTCTCTGTGCAAGGATCAGACCTGAGACAGTCTCTATAGGGGATCAGATCTGAGACAGTCTCTGTGCAGGGATCAGACCTGAGACAGTCTCTATAGGGGATCAGATCTGAGACAGTCTCTGTAGGGGATCAGATCAGAGACAGTCTCTGTAGGGGATCAGACCTGAGACAGTCCCTGTAGGGGATCAGACCTGAGACGGTCTCTGTAGGGGATCAGACCTGAGACAGTCTCTGTGCAGGGATCAGACCTGAGACAGTCTCTGTAGGGGATCAGATCTAAGCACTGCAAGCCCTGTGCTGCTCTGTAATTGGCCTGCTTTGCCCAGTTGACAACTGGGTATGTCAGTTCTATGTGCTCTGTATATGAGCTAGGAGGCAGGAGCTATATCATGCTTGAATGCCCTGCGAGTACGTGTGTTGGGTCTGTACGTGTGTGTGTGTGTGTCTGCTCCTAGAGTGTGTGTGTGTGTGTGTGTCTGCTCCTAGAGTGTGTGTGAAGGCAAGAGCCCGCCCACCTGAGAGAGGGTGTGAAGCGGACCATTTGACAGAGTACAGAGGCTGGGGAGCAGTTGAGGTTCTCTCAACTGTGTGTGGTGTATAACCTAACTGTGTGTGTGGTGTATAACCTAACTGTGTGTGGTGTATAACCTAACTGTGTGTGGGGATCAGACCTGAGACAGTCTCTGTGCAGGGATCAGACCTGAGACAGTCTCTGTAGGGGATCAGACCTGAGGCAGTCTCTGTGCAGGGATCAGACCTGAGACAGTCTCTGTAGGGGATCAGACCTGAGACAGTCTCTGTGCAAGGATCAGACCTGAGACAGTCTCTGTAGGGGATCATATCTGAGACAGTCTCTATAGGGGATCTGACCTGAGACAGTCTCTGTAGGGGATCAGATCTGAGACAGTCTCTGTGGGGGATCAGACCTGAGACAGTCTCTGTGTGGGGATCAGACCTGAGACAGTCTCTGTGTGGGGATCAGACCTGAGACAGTCTCTCTAGGGGATCAGACCTAAGACAGACTCTGTGTGGGGATCAGACCCGAGACAGTCTCTGTAGGGGATCATATCTGAGACAGTCTCTGTAGGGGATCAGACCTGAGACAGTCTCTGTAGGGGATCAGACCTGAGACAGTCTCTGTAGGGGATCGGACCTGAGAGTCTCTGTAGGGGATCAGACCTGAGAGTCTATGTAGGGGATCAGACCTGAGACAGTCTCTGTGCAAGGATCAGACCTGAGACAGTCTCTATAGGGGATCAGATCTGAGACAGTCTCTGTGCAGGGATCAGACCTGAGACAGTCTCTATAGGGGATCAGATCTGAGACAGTCTCTGTAGGGGATCAGATCAGAGACAGTCTCTGTAGGGGATCAGACCTGAGACAGTCCCTGTAGGGGATCAGACCTGAGACGGTCTCTGTAGGGGATCAGACCTGAGACAGTCTCTGTGCAGGGATCAGACCTGAGACAGTCTCTGTAGGGGATCAGATCTAAGCACTGCAAGCCCTGTGCTGCTCTGTAATTGGCCTGCTTTGCCCAGTTGACAACTGGGTATGTCAGTTCTATGTGCTCTGTATATGAGCTAGGAGGCAGGAGCTATATCATGCTTGAATGCCCTGCGAGTACGTGTGTTGGGTCTGTACGTGTGTGTGTGTGTGTCTGCTCCTAGAGTGTGTGTGTGTGTGTGTGTCTGCTCCTAGAGTGTGTGTGAAGGCAAGAGCCCGCCCACCTGAGAGAGGGTGTGAAGCGGACCATTTGACAGAGTACAGAGGCTGGGGAGCAGTTGAGGTTCTCTCTGAAAGCTGCAAAAGTTTCTCAGAACAGGAAACGGTTGACAGTTGGAAATGAGAGAAATTACATTTGTGTCAGCAGTCTTTGAGGTGAATTTGCTAATTCAATCAGTAGCAGTGCCATTGTTGACAATCACATCAACCCAAACCTGGGATATAAAAAGAAACAACATAATTGAACTGTCAACTAGTCTATGGATCTCTCATTTGAACTCTCCATTCTTCACGCTGCTTCTCATTATTTCCTTGTAGTTTCAAAGGAGAATTACTTGATTTTGGGAGTCTGCTATTATGCTTTTATTATTTATGTACATAGATGCTTTGCATATTTGGACTCAGTTGAAAAGCTGTGCTTGAGTGGAAATCGGAAAACTCAGTGGCTCTAGATTGGAAAACTAGATTATAGAGTTCTGAATAGAGGTTTACCAGTGTATTCAGTGGTAGAAACATTCATTGTTTGCCATTGATTGAGCCTGGAAAGATAGTCTGCTAAATGTTATTCTGTATTTTGTAATAGGTTGGAAGGGGATGTATTAACTCATGTAATGAGTTATCCTATACTACAGCCCCAGAAACAAGAATGTAAACCAGACCAAACAAAACCACAACAAACATCGGCAAACAGCAGCAGGCAGAACGAGGTCCACATGGCAGAGCTCCAGAGAGAACAGCAGCACCGTGAGCACGCCACCAGGAGGAAGACTAATGACCCTCACAGTCATGTCAGGAAGAACAGGCTCAAGCAGGCACTAACCCAGGACAGAAGCAGGGTCCCGTCTCTCCACATGGGGTTTCATATTCATCCTCCAAATCCCAGGAGATCCTGACAGCAGGAGGCGGGGTGGGGGCTGGAGCATGGGGGAGCTCAGCTCCACGCCTGGCTGGGGATGAGAAAGGATGTGACACGGGGAGACATACCTCTTCCTGTTCCTTCATCTGTTCTCATGGGCCCCAGCTTTAAAAATAGTCCCCTGTAACAGAGGAGGTTTGGGGGGTAGAGAGGGCGAAGGATTCTCAGAGGGAAGGAAAGCAATTTGAGATTGGACAGATGGTTTGTCCCCCGCCCCTAGTGAGACGGGAGACGTGCTGGCCAGGCCTGAGCCACAGAAGATCACCACCACCCGGCACACTGGGATGTGGAACACTGCCACCCGGCACACTGGGATGTGGAACACTGCCACCAGGACACACTGGGATGTGGAACACTGCCACCAGGACACACTGGGATGTGGAACACTGCCACCAGGACACACTGGGATGTGGAACACTGCCACCAGGACACACTGGGATGTGGAACACTGCCACCAGGACACACTGGGATGTGGAACACTGCCACCAGGACACACTGGGATGTGGAACACTGCCACCAGGACACACTGGGATGTGGAACACTGCCACCAGGACACACTGGGATGTGGAACACTGCCACCAGGACACACTGGGATGTGGAACACTGCCACAGAAAAAAAAATAATGATGAAAGAAAGGAAGGATAAGCGGGAGATGTCATACGGGCACACACAGAGAGAGAGAGAGGGAGAGGGAGAGGGAGAGGGCAGTGGCAGATCTAAGGCAGCTGCCACCCCAATAAAAAATGCTGCCACCCCATTGCCACCCCGAATGAACATCTCTAGATCCGCCCCTGAGGGAGGGAGAGGAACAAGTGAGGGGACTGGAGGAAGGCAGGAGAGGAGGGGAGATGGTTGTGTCGTGGCTTAGTGTGACGTTCCAGGGCACACAGGTGTACATTTGTCACGGTCGTTGCAGCCATGATTTGATGTTGCAAGATGGAATGTATAAATGTATAGGAGAGACTGTGAGTGAATGTATAAGAGAGAGAGTGACTGAATATATAGGAGAGAATGTATGATTTGCAAACATGTTGGTCTACAGAAATCCAAAGTCATCGTCTTTGAATACAGAGGTGACCCATCTTTATCCCTCTCCCCCTCTCCCCCCCCCCCTCCCCCCTCCCCCCCCCCCTCCCCCCTCCCCCCCCCCCAGGAGCAGAGGGCTCGGCGGAGGCAGGACAGAAGGAAACCTCCACCTGTGACATTTGCCAGTTTGGGGCTGAGTGTGACGTGGATGCAGAGGATGTCTGGTGAGTCAGCCTCACAGCCTCACAGCCTCACAGCCTCACAGCCTCAGAGCCTCACAGCCTCACAGCCTCACAGCCTCAGAGCCAAGATGGCAGTCAGACTCACACACACACAGTCAGTCAGACAGACAGACATGCAAACCGATAATTGGATAGGTACTTTATTTATACAACAACTGATGGGTTGGGTCATTAGAAGACCGTGGTCAGTTTTTCTACTGAGCTTGTACAACCAAGGATGTGATTCATAGAAAGTTGGAATACACTCTACAGTATATCATATTCTGACTGCGCTCATTTCCTGTCATGCACGTAGCTAACCCACTCTGTTATTGATCAATGATTGTAAAAAGACACATTGATGCTCAACCCTAACGGCGACTGCATCATTAGGCCTTTCTTGTAAACCCTTACTCATTTGGACACTAAAGCCCAGATTTCACCTTAGAAACCTCCAGACCAACCTATACTGTCTGTTAACCAAGCTGGCTGCCCCAAAAGACCCACCACCACCACCACACACACACACATTTAAAGGACAGTGTTTTACCAGCTCTAAAACATTTTGATACGTTGTTATAGAGTGAACAGGAATGTGTGTGAGGGCTCAGTGTGCCCCCCTGCAGACCTCAGGGACTCATCTTCAGGGGTAGTAAGATGTAGAGGACTCACCTTCAGGGACAGTAGGATGGAGAGGACTCACCTTCAGGGACAGGAGGATGTAGAGGACTCACCTTCAGGGACAGTAGGATGGAGAGGACTCACCTTCAGGGACAGGAGGATGGAGAGGACTCATCTTCAGGGACAGTAGGATGGAGAGGACTCACCTTCAGGGACAGTAGGATGGAGAGGACTCACCTTCAGGGACAGTAGGATGGAGAGGACTCACCTTCAGGGACAGGAGGATGGAGAGGACTCATCTTCAGGGACAGTAGGATGGAGAGGACTCACCTTCAGGGACCGGAGGATGGAGAGGATTCACCTTCAGGGGTAGTAGGGTGGAGTGGATTCACCTTCAGGGGCAGTAGGGTGGAGAGCCACAAAGCACTGGAGGGAGGGGGAAAGAGCTCTTTATCTGGCTTAAATGGGCTCACACACCTCTCCTCTTTCACAGACAACCGTCTCCTGCCAATTGGCCTGGGTGTGTGTGTGCACATCTTTGTGTATGTATGTGTGTATGTGCCACGTCAAAAATAGAGTCCTGCTTCAATGCCCAAAACGCTTCACTGCTTCAGCTTTCACAACTCTCTTTCTTTATCTCCTTCCTTCACTCCCTCCCTCTCTTTGTCTTTCTCCCTTCCTCTCTCTCCCTCTTCCTCTCTTTGTCCCTCTCTCCCTCTGTGTCCTTCACTGTCTCTGTCTCTCTCCTTCCCTTTCTCTCCCTCTGTGTCCCTCTCTCCCTCTGTCTCTCTCCCTCTGTTTCTCTCCCTCTCTCTCCCTCTGTCTCCCTCTGTCTCTCTCCCTCTGTCTCTCTCCCTCTGTCTCTCTCCCTCTCTCGCTCTCTCTCTCTCTCTCTCTCCCTTTCTCTCTGTCCCTCTCTCTCTGTCTCTCCCTCTGTCTCTCCCTCTGTCTCTCTCCCTCTGTTTCTCTCCCTCTCTCTCCCTCTGTCTCCCTCTCTCTCTCTCCCTCTGTCTCTCTCCCTCTCTCGCTCTCTCTCTCTCTCTCTCTCTCTCCCTTTCTCTCTGTCCCTCTCTCTCTGTCTCTCCCTCTGTCTCTCCCTCTGTCTCTCTCCCTCTGTCTCCCTCTCTCTCGCTGTCTCTCCCTCTCTTTCTCTGTCTCTCCCTCTGTCTCTCCCTCTCTTTCTCTGTCTATGTCTCTCTGTTTCTCTGTGCTTGGAGGGATAGTCTGAAATATGAGGCTGGGGATTATGAAAATCAATGTTCTATTCAGCAGCAATAATGGTTATAGCTGTGGCTTTGTACACAATGTGATTGAGGCTAGGAAAATAGTCTAGTCTGTGTGTGTGTGTGTGTGTGTGTGTGTGTGTGTGTGTGTGTGTGTGTGTGTGTGTGTGTGTGTGTGTGTGTGTGAGAGAGAGAGAGATTCTGCATGGTAAAGCATGTGTTGTGTTGTCTTCCAGGCAAGCTTGTGTCTTTATTCTGGGTGTAGTGTGTGTGAGGCTGGAAGTGGCAGCAAGAAACAGGCAAACAGGAAGTCTCCTGGCAGTCTTGGGGTTTGGAAAAGAGACAAACCACACACCAGATCAATAAGACTTCCTGCTTAGAAGTGTTTCTCACACGCAGGCACACGGGCTGTTAAAACGAATCAAACTGGCTCTGTTAGAACGAATCAAACTGGCTATGTTAGAACGAATCAAACTGGCTCTGTTAGAACGAATCAAACTGGCTCTGTTAGAATTAATCAAACTAGCTATGTTAGAACAATTCATACTGACTCTGTTAGAACGAATCAAACTGGCTCTGTTAGAGCGAATCAAATTGGCTCTGTTAGAACGAATCAAACTGTCTCTGTTAGAACGATTCATACTGACTCTGTTAGAACAAATCAAGCTGGCTCTGTTAGAATGATTCATACTGACTCTGTTAGAGTAAATCTTTCCTCCTGGCTGGCCAACACCCCGCATGGCCTCTGGCTCCTCCCACTCCTGCCTGAACACCCTCTGGCTCCTCCCACTCCTGCCTGAACACCCTCTGGCTCCTCCCACTCCTGCCTGAACACCCTCTGGCTCCTCCCACTCCTGCCTGAACACCCTCTGGCTCCTCCCACTCCTGCCTGAACACCCTCTGGCTGAGGAAGTGTTTGTCCACAGACAAACCAAGTTGCAAACTATGTCTGTGAGCGTGTGTGTGTGTGTGTGTGTGTGTGTGTGTGTGTGTAGGTGTGTGTGTGTGTGTGTGTGTGTGTGTGTGTGACCCTACACACATTCAGAGGACTTCCACTTCTCAGCCTTAATGTGTGTGTGTGTGTGTATGTGAGGGGGAGGGGATGGGTGAGTGTGTGTGGTGTGTATGTTCTCATGACCTTATGCATTTGTTTATTCCACATATGTCTTAAGATAAGCCATGGATGTGTGTGTGTTTGTAGTATTCAGAACAGTCTAGAAGCACATAAGCAGGTCAGTGTATTGTGTTGTCTCAGGCTCAGATCCAGGGAGGATGAAAACACAGCAGAGAATAATGACACATTTCTAATGAGGGTCTGTTGTTATGTCAGAGACTTGTGGTGTTTCCCCTCGTGTCCCCTCACCTGTCCCCAGACCTCACCTGTCCCCAGAACTCACCTGTCCCCAGACCGCACCTGTCCCCAGACCTCACCTGTCCCCAGACCTCACCTGTCCCCAGACCGCACCTGTCCCCAGACCTCACCTGTCCCCAGAACTCACCTGTCCCCAGACCGCACCTGTCCCCAGACCTCACCTGTCCCCAGACCGCACCTGTCCCCAGACCGCACCTGTCCCCAGACCTCACCTGTCCCCAGACCGCACCTGTCCCCAGACCGCACCTGTCCCCAGACCTCACCTGTCCCCAGACCTCACATGTCCTCCTCCTGTGTTCTCCAGGTGTGTGTGTAACATCGACTGCTCCCACATCAGCTTCAACCCGGTGTGTGCTTCTGACGGCCGCTCCTATGACAACCCATGCCAGGTGAAGGAGGCGTCGTGTCAGAAGCAGGAGAGGATTGAGGTCCGGCACCTGGGACACTGCCAAGGTCAGAGGTCACACACCCCAGGCTCCTGGGAAGCTGGCTGGATTCTTCCCCATCTTATCACCCCACCATACAACCATTTCTCTTGTGACAATAAGAGCAGCCTCTAAACTACGGCAGTTCGATGAATTTAAAAGTCAGAACCTTTTACTTCAAAACAACCAGCTTTTTCCAATCAATTTGATTCAATAGACTTGAGTTTTGAGAGCAATAATCTCTCGCTGCAACCTTTGACAAACTCATTCATTGATTGTCTGGAACACTATGCAAAGATAATGCTTGAAACGGTGTTGCATCCAATTGACTGTAATCGTGGCTGTGCTACAATATGGCACGGACATGATCTCATTCTAATTCCCTTTTCTAGGTTAGCTCCTTTTGCTTTAGGTGGCATATTCAGTTGCTCCAGAAATCCAGTTATTTCCAATGATCCCTAGTGTTTTCCATCCTTAGATTTAGTCCTAATGTGATCATCTCCCCAGGAGATGTGGACAGTGTAGTCGTTTAGATGTGGACAGTGTAGTCGTTTAGATGTGGACAGTGTAGTCGTTTAGATGTGGACAGTGTAGTCGTTTAGATGTGGACAGTGTAGTCGTTTAGATGTGGACAGTGTAGTCGTTTAGATGTGGACAGTGTAGTCGTTTAGATGTGGACAGTGTAGTCGTTTAGATGTGGACAGTGTAGTCGTTTAGATGTGGACAGTGTAGCCGTTTAGATGTGGACAGTGTAGTCGTTTAGATCAGACCAGCTTGTTGAGCGTGATGTCAGTCCTGAGTGACTCCACCATCCTTCCTGTACAGGTGACATCATGACTGGGACCAAAGCTGGAGATGGACACTATGCCAGGACCGATTATACAGGTAGGGTGTGTGTGTGTGCAAGTGCGTATATCGGTGTGTGAGTGTGTGTGAGTGTAGGTAGGTGTGTGTGTAGGTGTGTAGTGTGAATATGTGTGTGTAGGTGAGTGTGTGTGTGTGTGTAGGTGAGTGTGTGTGTGTGTGTAGGTGAGTGTGTAGGTGAGTGTGTGTAGGTGTAGTGGTAACCAGGGAGCTCACTCGTATGACTGAGGAAAGATGGCCCAACCAGGGCCAGTGTAACCAGGTGGGACTTCCTGCTGGAGGGGAAGGTCTGCTGGCAGCCCCCGGGGGCTGCTGGGGGGTCTGGGCCAGTCTAAAGAGGAAACCAGGTGAATCACCTGTCGGCTGGAGCTCCGGCTGTGGTTGCTCTCTCCCCTGCCTCCCTGTACTGGTCAGCTGACATGCTGCGGCTCCCCTGGTAGGCTGACAAGCTGCAGCTGTGGTCCTCGTAAGCAGCTGGGGGGCAGGACCCTGTGGTACTCCCCCTGGATCGCATGACCCTGTGGTACTCCCCCTGGATCACATGACCCTGTGGTACTCCCCCTGGATCACATGACCCTGTGGTACTCCCCCTGGATCGCATGACCCTGTGGTACTCCCCCTGGATCACATGACCCTGTGGTACTCCCCCTGGATCACATGACCCCGAGCTCCAGGGTTGCCACAGTGTGCATGTGTCTGTAACTCACATGTTTTACAACTATGTTGTAATGGGATCCATTCTTCCTCTGAATCAACTAACCTCTCTGTTTTGTTTTTGTGTATTCCTGTGTGTGCGTGTGTGTGTGTGTGTGTGTGTGTGTAGAGACCAAGCCAGACATCAGAGATGAGCTGGTCAGAGGCTTGTACATCCCCTGTCCAGAGCTCTATAAGAACTACTGTGTCCACGGAGAGTGTGAATACCCCAGCATGTCACAGCCCTCCTGCAGGTACACCCACACACACACCTATACCCCCACACCCAGGTACAGTCAGGGGCTGTAAACCCTCTCTAACCTGCTCCTTCATCCTCGGTGTCCCCGGGGCTGAGGAACCTGTCCTCTAGACAACCCCATTAACCTGCCGAGCAGCAAGCTGGAGACACAGGGCTGGACACCTCCTCTCTCCTCCCTCCTCTCCTTTCCTCCCTCCCCCCCCGGCCTGCAGGTCTGCCATACTGAGCAGAGGAACCCCATGTGGTGCTGAATGGCTCCAGCGCCCTCTGGTGGTGGATGGGGGTGGTGGTGGGTGGTTTGGTGGTGGTTGAAGGAGCCAGGTGGTGGGTCTGGTTTGGGTTCAGGTGATACTTGGGAGCAGCACAGTGTGTGCATGGAACCCAGAAACAGTTGATGAGGCCTGGTATTCAGATGTACTAGCTCCCCTCTGCCTGCTAGCAGTGTGTGTGTGCATGTGTGTGTGTAAGAGTTTCTAGTTCCATGTTCAAGATGGTTTTCCATGTGTAATAAGTACAGGCACTCTTCTGTGGTCCGGCGCTGCGTGGTGTTCCCTTGCTGCCCATCGAAACCCCCAACAAACACTGGAACACCTAACCCTAACCCTAACCTATATGAGCTCCTGTACTTAGTGTGTGTGTGTGTGCTCCGGTACCGAACAGGAATCTGCAGGTGTTAGTGGGTAACGACCTCCCCAGAGAAAGAGGGAGAGGGGAGAAGGAGAGACTGATTCAAATGGAACTATTTTAGCTCAAGTACCAAGAGACCCATGCCCCTGCATTACTCTCCCTCTCCTCCCTCCACCACATCAGCCCTCCCTCCCCCTCTCCCTCCTATCTAGGTGCTTTCAAAGGCAAGCTAATTAATTCCTAAAGCATAACCACCTGTGCTGTGCTAGCTTAACAAGATTGGCCTTTTGGCTGTACACACTGCAATGATGAATGTGATAACAATGATGAATGTGATAACCATGATGAATGCGATAACCATGAAGAAGATGATAACCATGATGAAGGGGGTAACCATGAAGAAGATGATAACCCTGAATGAATGCGATAACCATGATGAATGTGATAACCATGATGAAGGGGGTAACCATGATGAAGATGATAACCATGATGAATGTGATAACCATGATGAAGGTGGTAACCATGATGAAGATGATAACCATGATGAATGTGATAACCATGATGAAGGTGGTAACCATGATGAAGATGATAACCATGATGAATGTGATAACCATGATGAAGGTGGTAACCATGATGAAGGTGGTAACCATGATGAAGGGGATTACTGGGGATGCACCAAAATTCTGTCTGCTGAAAACCTTCAGCCAAAAATTGCATTTCCGGTTTTTGGCTGAAAGACAGAAAAGGTTGAATACGTCCCGAGTGCTCCGATTTGAGTCTCGTTCGATCGAGCCGTTATCACGCCACTACCCAGCTGAGGGGATCATGTCAGCGGTGTGGAAATACTTCAGTTTTAGATAAGGACATCAAATTTGCAATCTGTAGTTTTTGTTCTAGTCATTTCAAGAGGGGGGTTGTCGCCAAAATTTAAATAAATTGAAAAGTCTCATTAATACAGTTAGACAAAAAGTTTACAAAAAATTGGTGCATCATTAGTGATAACCATGATGAATACAATGATGAAGTCAATGATGGTGACATATATCACTGACACCAGTGTGACGCATGACATGTCTGTGCCTTTGTGTGTGTGTGTGTGTGCGTGTAGCTGTCACTCA
The DNA here is from genome assembly GCF_021917145.1 of Hypomesus transpacificus. Taxonomy (NCBI): domain Eukaryota; kingdom Metazoa; phylum Chordata; class Actinopteri; order Osmeriformes; family Osmeridae; genus Hypomesus; species Hypomesus transpacificus. The sequence continues at coordinate 2,178,617 of NC_061082.1, read as the reverse complement.
GGGTTCAGTGGGCCTCAGTGTGACACTAAGGACTACAACGTGTTGTACGTGGTTCCTGGTTCAGGGAAACTGCGATACGTCCTCATCGCCTCCATCATCGGAGCTCTGCAGGTGGCCATCATCTGTGTGGTGGTGCTCTGCATCACCCGGTGGGTCTCTCACACACACACACACACACACACACACACTGACACATCTGCACACATGAAAACACACATACATTGAACACACATGAACGCACTGAATGCCAGGATACACACCCTCACACACACACACACTACACACTCTCACACACATACACACATGCATTGCCTGCAGCCACTACACCCCCGTCTGACCTATGCAAAACATGACATTTAATAAAGTTTTTAAAGACCCATCACCAAGATAGCACTCTCCTGAGAGGAGGGAGGGTGGGTGGGTGGGTGGGTGGGTGGGTGGAGGAGATGAGGAGATGAGGAGAGGAGGGAGATGAGGAGAGGAGGGAGGGAGAGTGGAGGAGAGGAGTTGAGGAGGGAGGGAGAGAGAAGCTGCAGCTGTGAAGCCCAGCTCCAGACAGCAGTGTTAGAAGGTTACATATCCTGATGAAGCCAACGTCTCATTTATCCTCTAATAATCCTGATGTTCTATGTAGGTTAATCACGTTACCAGTGTCAAGTGTGCAAGTGTCCCACTTCTGTAAGATGTAGCAGACTACTCTACTTTCTCATGGATCCAACCTGCTGTAATTTACACATCTTCTAAAGATGATGTCCATGTTGCTTGCTAGCATGTATGTGTTTGGGGAGGTGGCACTAGACTAAAGGCAGTAGAGAATACTCTCTTTCTAGAATGTTTGGTTCATTGAGGATGTTACCTGTGGTGAGTGAGTCTGTAACAGACGTCATGCCCTCCTGCCTGACCAGCATCAGACACACATTCACACTGTCAGCAAGTGTTACTGCAGCATGTGTATGCTTAGCAACCAACAGTTACTTTTAATGAATAATTTATTTATGTCCTTTTCAGCAACACTGCTGCTTTTTCCACCAGGTGGCAGCAAAGACCACTTTAAAGTTCCTTTTGAAGCCACTGCAACATTTGTAATGACACATATTGACAATATAATATATATGGTTTCCAGACATAAAGGTCATTTTGGAACCTTGGAACGAAACTAATCATTTAACAGCACATTCCTCCTCTCCTCCTCCCTCCCTTATTACCGTGGTTTCCTGTCTGGGCAGGAAGTGCCCAAGGAGCAACAGGATAAACCGTCAGAAGCAGAACGCCACACACTACAGTTCAGAGAACACCATGCGAGCATCCACACGTCTCATCTGAGGTCAGGAGGGAGGGGCACCCGACGCCCTCTCACCCCGCCCCCTGCCCCGCCCCCTGCCCCGCCCTGCCCCCTGCCCTGCCTTGTAGTCTCCCGTAGCCCCAGAACTCAGCCTCAACTCTCCCCTCCTGGGAACACAAGCCCAACCTGAACCTCCTGGGAACACAAGCCCAACTCTCCCCTCTTAGGAACACAAGCCCAACTCTCCCCACTTAGGAACACAAGCCCAACTCTCCCCTCTTAGGAACACAAGCCCAACTCTCCCCTCTTAGGAACACAAGCCCAACTCTCCCCTCTTAGGAACACAAGCCCAACTCTCCCCTCTTAGGAACACAAGCCCAACTCTCCCCTCTTAGGAACACAAGCCCAACTCTCCCCACTTAGGAACACAAGCCCAACTCTCCCCACTTAGGAACACAAGCCCAACTCTCCCCTCTTAGGAACACAAGCCCAACTCTCCCCTCTTAGGAACACAAGCCCAACTCTCCCCTCTTAGGAACACAAGCCCAACCTGAACCTGAACTCTGGGTGGGGGAGGGGGGGGGGTGCCTCCCCTCCCCTCCCCAGATGCCGCCTCCACCCCAGGACTGGTGGAGGGTGTGGTCGCACAAGGATGACTTGCTCATCACCACCCTCCCTATCTACCCCGCCTCCAACCCTCACACCCTCCCCCCAGGAGAGGGTGAGGTAAAGGAAGGGGGTGAGGGTTAACTGGTGCTCTGGAGGTACGGAGTGGGGTTGTGTGAAGGAGGGGGTGGAGGGAGATATAGATGGGCGTAGCTGTCTGGTTGTTAGTGTGAGTGTTTGGGGGGGTGGGGGGAATAGTGTTGTTTATTTGTAGAGGGACAGCAGAGTGGGGTTAGTGGGAGGGGGGGTGTACACATGATGCCTTGCACCTGTGGTAGAGAACACAAGGACATGCTCTCACAACTGTATCTTATGACCATGTATTACCGGGGTCCATTTCCAGTAGTTACTATTACATTGTCTTGATGGGGTCTTTTTCTGTAAATGTAAATAAATAATTTATATCACAAAACGAGTTCATCATTTTTTGATACAGTTAAAATCACAGACAAAGTGAAGACCCTCTCTCACACTTAGCTAGTTCTCTGATCTGCATCCTGTAGGAGTTTGACACCATATCCTAAACTAGGAAGGCTGTGTTGCCAAAACCTGAACATAAATGACTGTACAATTTTTGTAGACGCTTTCAGGTAAGTTCAAAATTGAATTGTTTGCATATGATTTGAAACATGACTCCTTCATCACTCTGTATGACCTGTATTCTTCATGTCGACTGTACTGTGTACACACACACCTGGGCATCTACACACACACCTGGGCATCTACACACACACCTGGGCATCTACACACACAGTGTTACAGGTTGATCAGTTGTGCAGCGTGTCCACTGGGGGGTGCTGGTGCTGTCCTCCATGGAACCCCATCAACTTAAGAAAAAGGTCAACATGGACTGTTTCCTGATAGCTATGTCAGTATGCTAAGTCTGAACTAAAGTGGAATGTGTTTGTCATGTCAAGTACCAAGGGGAAGTGACAGCTTCTGTGACATCACTAACTGGTCCTTTAAATGATGTTACGCATGGAACTCCCCAAAGCGAAAATTATTTTTGTACAGAAAACTCATCAGAGCTTCTGGATCTCCCAGACCACACAACCCAACCACATTCCTTGGAGAGGGGGGAGATCACTGTTGGATGGGCGGGGCTTCTCCTAGTTTAACCGGAAGGCCAGTGCTCACACTGGCTGTCTTCTTGTTCTCCAGCTGGAGGGGGCTCAGGAAGCTGTCTGCATGTCTGCCCTCTGACACACCCTGAGAATGTTATCTTTATCCCCCTCACAGTTCTCTTCCCACTCGGTCTCTCCTCCCTCCTCCCTCTTCGGGAGAAGGAGCAGACAGATGGTAAATGGGAACAAAAGTGATGTGATCTGATGAGAGCTGGTGGTGTCTCTCATGGCGCTGTGTTCCTCGTCCAGTCGTGTTCTGCATCAGCACTGTCGTCCCTTCCTAGTTTGGTGACCAGACAGCAGAGGGCTTTGGCAGGTGACAGGGAGGAGAGAGATGACACATGCATGGATGGAACTACCATCACACACTGATGTGTGAACACTATGAAAACACGAATTATTTCACTACAATCTACATCTTCTCAGATCACACGTGAGGGAGTCTGGGTTGTGTCTTGAACCCAAGATGAGCTCAGAGGCCCAGAGGGGGGGGTTTGCCCCTGTCTAGACTGAGATGCACACACACACACATATCCTCTCATTCACACACACACATATGGAAACATGCACACACACTCACATATCCTCTCATTCACACACACACTCACATATCCTCTCATTCACACACACACATATGGAAACATACACATACATACTACCCTTACTGTCGCCAAAATGTGTCTGTGTGACCAGGTCACTAGGAGTGACCAGTGTGACCAGGTCACTAGGAGTGACCAGTGTGACCAGGTCACTAGGAGTGACCCGTGTGACCAGGTCACTAGGAGCCACAGCCATCTGTTGTGGTTCCAGCAGGTCATTTCCTCCCCAGTGGGACCCTCCAGCAGCCTGCGGACAGACTATCAAACACATCCCAGCATGTCCTTGTGCCATCATAGCCTGGATCACCTTTGAATCTGGGTTTTAGGGGTGATGACTGCAGTTGTACAACAGAACAGAAAAGCCACCAGAGGTGGTCAGGTGGTCAAACATAATAAGGGTTGTTATCAGCATCTATGTGGAGAAGTCAAGCTCCACAGACCCAGTCAGCAGTCCTCTGTCGAGGGTTCAGAAGGAGGAGAGAGAGATGGAGGAGACTGGAAGGGAGGAATGAGAAAAGAGAGAGATGGAGGACTGGAAGGGAGGAATGAGAGAGGAGAGGAGAGAGAGATGGAGGATGGAAGGGAGGAATGAGAGAGGAGGGGAGAGATGGAGGACTGGAAGGGAGGAATGAGAGAGGAGAGAGAGATGGAGGACCGGAAGGGAGGAATGAGAGAGGAGAGAGAGATGGAGGACTGGAAGGGAGGAAGGAGAGAGGAGAGAGAGGCTAGACTGCACTGTGCTGTAGACAGTCCCAACATGGTTCCTGAATCTTAATGAGGTGTGTGGTTTGATGGGGTTATTTATTACACGTCCATAGATTAACTGCATTGTTCATAGGCAGTGGCCAGCTTCACCCTGAATCAACAAAACACCTTTCAACAACTATCTGGAGCTCCTATTGATTTTCTGTATCCAACACAAGGAAGATGGGAAGGATTGTGTTCACACAATGGACCGTACACAATGTAAATGGATCAATTGTAAAGAATTTGTAGGAAAGTTGACAATTAAAGTTAATGGTTGAAAAGTTCAAACTAAAGGTAAATTCACAGGAACTTTGTTTTAGAACTTTCCAAAGACATTACCTGTTGAATGAGCCCTTTCTTGCCATTGACTTTAAAAGTTCTTTTTTATATTGACAAATAAAAAACCTGCTCATTTACCAACTTGCAAAATCTAACCACAGTAAGAGCTGCCAGCCAATGGGCATCTGTTTCAGGCAGGCCTCGCCCAGGTAGACAGGAACTGACACGCTAATCACTGCAGCCTGTTTCAGCATGTTTGTTTACGACACTGGAACTGAAAGCTACTATTGCTACTGAGATAGGTAGTGAACTGGCTTCAAAGGTACAACATAGTTCCAGAGAATTCCACCAACCAGAAATAGGTAGCCTGAAGTTGATTTAAACTTTCATTGAAATGTAACTCTGTCGTGCCTGTAGCCTTGTCTTGGGAACTGTTTCCGAGTTGGTCATACAGGAAGATAAATCCTGCCTCATTACAGCAGCTGTGAAGTGTGGCTGAGGACACTGAATGTAGTTACACTCCTTGGTCAGCAGGTGGTGCTCACACTGTCTCAAGTTCCCATCACAAAACACACTTCACAACCCACTGAAGTGACTGGGAGCTTCATGTGACTACTGGAGTCTTTCTGTGAGGAGTGTTTTAAAGCTAGTGTTTTGGTGGGGTGAGGGTATTTTGAAGAGAGTGTTTTGGTGGGGTGAGGGTATTTTGAAGAGAGTGTTTTGGTGGGGTGAGGGTATTTTGAAGAGAGTGTTTCGGTGGGGTGAGGGGGTTTTGAAGAGAGTGTTTCGGTGGGGTGAGGGGGTTTTGAAGAGAGTGTTTCGGTGGGGTGAGGGGGTTTTGAAGAGAGTGTTTCGGTGGGGTGAGGGGGTTTTGAAGAGAGTGTTTCGGTGGGGTGAGGGGGTTTTGAAGAGAGTGTTTCGGTGGGGTGAGGGGGTTTTGAAGAGAGTGTTTCGGTGGGGTGAGGGGGTTTTGAAGAGAGTGTTTCGGTGGGGTGAGGGGGTTTTGAAGAGAGTGTTTTGGTGGGGTGAGGGGGTTTTGAAGAGAGTGTTTCGGTGGGGTGAGGGGGTTTTGAAGAGAGTGTTTCGGTGGGGTGAGGGGGTTTTGAAGAGAGTGTTTCGGTGGGGTGAGGGGGTTTTGAAGAGAGTGTTTCGGTGGGGTGAGGGGGTTTTGAAGAGAGTGTTTTGGTGGGGTGAAGGGGTTTTGAAGAGAGTGTTTCGGTGGGGTGAGGGGGTTTTGAAGAGAGTGTTTCGGTGGGGTGAGGGGGTTTTGAAGAGAGTGAGGGGCATTTGCTCAGCAGAGGAAACCCTGCCTTAACAAAGCAAGAAAAACAGAAGGCTTTAACACAACAGACACAGGACATCTGACCAGCACAGGGCTCAGAGGGGCTGGTGGCTCCGAGAGGAAGATCAACTGGGGGGAGAGACAGGGAAAGGGAAGGATGGAAGGAGACATTTAAAAAGGGAAAGGGGGACATCAGGAAGTACGACAGGATGGGAGTGGCACTCCACAGGAAGTTGAAAAGTCAAAGGTGAAATAGGAACAGAGCTAAAGCTGTGGTGTAACCTGGGGGATCTAACAGAGCTGCTCCAGACCCAGGTAGAGAGTACTCCTCCAGACTACCTCATGGATGAACTCACATGACAAGGTTTTTAAACTTGATAAAAACACAGATGTACTAATAGGATTAGACTAATAGATTCAGCACAGAGACAGATCTAAAGAGGAAGTACCTGAATGTTTAAAGAGAATCTGATGAGCAACGAGTTACACAATGTCTCTCTGTGTGGTGTGTGTGTGTATGTGTGTGTGGTGTGAGCGACACAGAAAGAACAAGAGGATGTGTGTACTATTGTGTATATGCATACATCATGTGTGTGTGTGTGTATGGATCCTGGAATGATGCCAAATCACGGATGAGCTCATTGTTCACACATGGATTTCCACATTTCCATGTCATAGTTCCCTCAACAGAGCACTAAGCACAACACAAGGAGACCTATACGGGGGGGGACACACACACACACACATCCACTTACACACACACACATACATACACACACACATGCACACACACACACAAGCACGTGCACAAAAACGCGCACACACACACAGAAAACCACAGTCACCTTTTCATGTTCACATTGACATGAAACAGAGCTAACACACAGGTGTCCTCAAGCCATACAGCTCTCTAGCTCTACCTTTCTACCTTTCTCCTCTTCCAGACCAAACCGCATTCAGAACGAGTACTATTCACAACTGACACGTAGGCATACTTTAGAAACGCATTCACGCATGCACTGGGAAGCACAGTCACAGGAACACAGTAGCAACCTCGGCCTCTTTCTATGTCAATTTAGGGCTAGCTCTGTTTCCACAGCAACCAAGCCCCTCCCTTTGGCTCGCAGGGGAGGTGTCAGCAGTATGCGTGTGTGCGTGTGTGTGTGTGTGTGTATGTGTGTCTGTGTGTGAAAGAGAGAGAGAGCTGTTTGGAGTGGAGTGAAAAGGGGAGGCGCCCAAAAAAACAACTAGAGGTGCAAATCTTTCCTCCTGTGTCATTAGTCCTCCACTGGAGCAGCTTGCAGCACCTACACACCTCCCCAGACCAACGCTCGGGATACTTAACTCCTCCACAACCATGGGAGAGGACGCGTCTCATGCCGAGCGTAGCAGCAACAGCAGCAGCCCGGCCAGTCCCGTGCAACAACAAGAAAACACGGAACTTCTCATCCCTAGCTTTAGCCCAAGTTCTGCCCCATCCTCCCCCACGAACACCCTCAGTCGACTGGGCTTGAAAACCCCGACAAGCCCCTCTCCAACTAGCCCAACCGATCGAAGCCAGGTGAGCGCTATCACGGTCGTGGCGCTACTCGACAAACTCGTCAACATGCTCGAAGCGGTGCAGGAGAACCAGCGGAGGATGGAGCAGCGTCAAGCCAACCTGGAAGGTGCCGTGCGAGGGGTCCAAGGCGACGTCACCCGCTTGTCCAAGAGTCATAGCAGCACCTCCAACAGCGTGAGCAAGCTGCTGGAGCGCTCGCATAAAGTCAGCGGAAGCCTGAAAGAGGTGCGTGAGCGCATGGACAAGCAGGCTGTCCAGGTGAAAAGACTGGAGGCGAACCACAGCCACCTGCTGAAGAGAAACCACTTCAAAGTGCTCATCTTCCAGGTAAGGCGCTTAGGAAGGGGGGAGGGGGGGTAACCTGGGGGCGAGGGGAAGACGTGCAGTAGTCTAGACAGACAGGCAGGTTCAGGAGTTAAGGTTAGTCTTCAGAGACAAGGATGATTTGATTGTTTTATGTATATTGTTCATGTTGTTTACTGATAGGCGTCGCCTACGTGTATATGCACGTAACAGAATTAAGAGTAAACTAAATGTGCCACGAAAGTTGTTATTTAAGCGTTAATTCAACTTTTCCTGTCAGAGAAAGGGATGTGTCCGCTATAGGCTTCTGATTAAGTTTATAAGTGCGCAAGTATGCGTAAATGTTGCAGCGTGGCCCCTTCCTCGCACGGCCTCTTCCGTGAGATAATGACGTGGGAATGAATGTGTGTTGAGCATGTGCTTTAAGGAGAGTGAAGGGGTGTGTTTGTGCGATTTGCCTGTTCAAGGAAGGGTGTGTCTGGGAATGGAGAAAAGAGGAATACAATAATGGACATCTCAGACACACACACACACACACACACACTATGCTATCATAACAAATCTGCATTTGCCTCAAGTACTAAAGACATTAAAGTGAGTCCAATGTCTTTAAGAACAACTTGATGCATAATATCAAAGCACATTCAACCAACATATAACGTATTTTTGTTGCCAAAACCTTGAAGAGTGCATGAGGCCCCTGGTGATATAATGTAAAGGTCCAAATGATTCCCGATGGTTCAGCATGATCTTTAGAAAGCAGGCAAGCTGCGCTCCCTCAGTAAGAGGGTGTGTTTGTTGACAGAGCGCTCAGCCTCTGGTCCTATCTGCTCTTCCAGGTACAGCCCTCCTGACCCAGTGTTTACACAGCTCTACCAGCCTGCAGGACCACACACACTTGAGGGACGTTACTTAATTTGAACGTGATTTTATGGTCCGTCCTGTTCACACAGCGATGATGATGATGATGATGAAGAGGTTTTATAGGGGCTTCTGATGTGTTTCATCTCAAGCTGCCAGGCAGGCAACCAAACAGAACGCTTTCTCCATGTTTATAAGGCTGTTTGGTGTATTTTTAACTATAAGACGGTTAGCAGAAGAGAATAGGAGAATAGTATATTCCTTTTCTCATCTCCTCCCTGCCTCTTCTTTCTCACATGTGCACTCGCGAGTACACACACACTGTGCTGCTGGTTCTGTCTCTTGCTCTCTCTGTTGACCCTGATTGACTCTCTCATAACCCAGCTGTGTTCTCTCTGTGAAACTACAACGTTGCCCTCCCTTTTTCTAAGACCTCAGATGTTGTTTCACACTGCAGAAACACCACAACATCTCTCTCCCTCCAGCTCCATCTCTCTCCCTCCAGCTCCATCTCTCTCCCTCCGGCTCCATCTCTCTCCCTCCGGCTCCAGCTCCATCTCTCTCCCACTGAGGATGACCCTTACTTGGACCAGCAGCCAATCTCTTTCTCTCTGTTCTGTTGTTGTTCTGGTTGTTGGCACAGAGGGCTTGTTTCCGTTGGTAAACTAAAGGAGGATTCCTCCGCTGTGTTGATGGAGAACACATGCTGCCCTGTACGTGCCACCTGAGGTGGAAAACCACGCTGCTGCAAAGGACTCTGGGTAAATACCAAGCCCCGCGTCCAGAAAGAGAGCTTGCGGCCCCTGACAGCCCTGCCGCTCGTCTGCACTCTGCTCCCTAACGAGCCCTAACGAGCTGCCGGAAATCAGGGCTACTCAGTTGGCATGGTTCCACCCTCGTTTGTTTGTGTTTGTTCCCCAGTGTTTTCTCTGTCTATCCCCCCCTCCCTGTACCCATCCCCCATTTAACAGACACAAACGGGTACCGTACTGATTCCTCGACCTTGGAAGATTTCCGAACACATTAGCTACTGGAGGGGCTGGAGGGGCTGAGGGGCTGGAGAGGCTGGAGGGCTGGAGGGGCTGGAGGGGCTGGAGGGGCTGGAGGGGCTGGAGGGGCTGGAGGGACTGGAGGGCTGGGAGGGCTGGAGGGCTGGAGGGCTGGAGGGGCTGGAGGGGCTGGAGGGCTGGAGGGGCTGGAGGGGCTGGAGGGGCTGGAGGGTGGGGTGGGAAGTTCTCAGATAGTTGCTGTTTATGAGACTCCTAATCACAGCGAGAGAGGGTGGGAGGGAACACAACAACTAGCTCTATCAAAACACTCAGATATAAACCAAACATGTTGCTTTGTGGGGGGGAACATCCCACATTTCTTCTAACAGTGTTTTGTCAAAAGATCAGTATTGAATTGGTGACACAGAATTGTTTTGAGAAGCATTTGTTTTCACAACTTTTCAAGTGATGGCTGACTTTCCAGGCTTGCTGCAAATGAGGATATTTTCGTTTGAGTTCAATCAAATTCAGCCAAACATATCTCTTAAAGCATGTTTAACTCCTTGGGCTAGGTGCGTTACATTTACATGAACATCATCTTTAGAGTAGTTTGGAAGACGACTTCTGAAATACCAGACTGTTACTGGTATACATTCATACACATAACTGTTTACATTCATACCAATACTTCAGACACAGTTATGACTCAACTATTGATCAAAGGTTAAGATTTGCCATATGTTCCTATCAATGGCAGTAAGGTGCGTTTCCACAGCCTCTGTGGGCATGCCAGGCCAGGGAAAGATGACATGTCTGCCCAGCCCAGCTCCTAAAACATGGCTCTGACCTTCTCCTTACATTGTTAGGAGCATTTACTGTTTCGTGACGATTATCTAAATGGTACACATCAATCTTGGCACTTATATTTAGTGACTCCATTATACATTTTATGCATTTGGACATGTTGTAGCAGGCGTGTGGCTTTAGGGTGCAGGGGGAATGTGTGTGTGTGTCTCAGTTTAGTTGCAGTGGGCTCACTAAGCCTGGCTTGAGGCATGGTGATACCTCTGGGATATTAACACACACACGCACACCTATTTAGTTGTTTAATCAAGTTGGAAGAGACCAAATCAAACTACATGTTATCATTGTGCCCTTTGTTGAAGCTCATGGCAGAACAGTGATCCGCTTGGCTGAATGTTCCTTCACCAGATGACCCATGAGTCTGCCTTCAGGCCTCTCCCACCCTCTGTCTGTCACAAGGCCTTAGAACCATTATCCTGATGGTGATCCCAACCTTTGAATGTCAGAGGTAACACATTCTAACATAGATTTGTGAGATGGGCGGTTACTCTCCATTACAAAGGTATTCCTGCTAAAAGAGCGACAACTGTCAGAGACAGAGAGAGAGAGATTTGACTATAGTTGGAGGAGTGCTGGTGGCTCTTTCACATTTCACCACATTCAGGTTTGGCAACTTCTTTCAGCCTCCTAAGTCAGTTTCAATCAAATGACTGCCAAACCTAGATATTCATGGTGTGTACAAGGTTGGCTTGACAACTTCAGTTGACTTTCAGTTCTTTGTACGACTGTATGAAAACAACTTCCAACTGATGGTATCAGCAAAGCAGAACGCGTACAGTGGCAACAAGTTATCATAAGATGTATTTAAACTTTCTATAGACTTGCATTTATTTTTTATCAAATCCAATCTAAATAAATTGAAATGCTGTTTACTTATTTTGCAGTGTTGTCAAAGAAGAATTAAACTGCCCCCACAAATACAATGACACATATAGGCACATACATGTATACATTCACATGGCAAGATATTTCAGGAAAAGCATGATGTGTCATTGGGTGTGCGCACAGTTGGTTGTCATGGTGCCAACCTAACTCAAGGTCTCACATTGTGATGAGAAAAGCAGGCCTCAGTCCAGGTCCTCTTCCAAACCTCTAGATATTCCTTCCAAGAGTTATCTACTTCTTTGTTTTTCAGGAACAGTAAGCATCCTTTCAAAACATCCCAAGGTCTGAAAGACCAGGATAGGGAACAGAGAAAACAATAGACGTCATTTCACAGGATTTAAACCAAAAACCACGTTCTCCTGATAATCACTTTCCTTGTCTCTGATGCTGTCAGACTTCAACATTCTTAAACCTAGTAAACATGGTGATGTCGGAAACTGTTTAGTCAAAAGATCCTTATGGCATTTATCCACCGCCCTGTTCTGAACAATGGTGTAGATGCACGCCTTGCGAGCACTGCAACAATGCTCAGAACAGTTTGAGAGATGCCAAGAAAAGGCTAACGAGATTAGCCTGGGTGCCATAGGCTGCACATGGACAGCACCCTAGTGTAGGATTGTTAGAGCATTAGCTTGCTGGGTTGGGGTTGAATTGGACATTGTGTTATTGCACAATCTGGTGAGCTAGTCAAATATGGCCTGTCTCCAGCTGTTATTGAGAGAGGGGAGAAGAGTTACCAAACCTGTTGTGGCATCCTGTATGGCAACCTGGTTTTGTAATTGGCTTGCCTTCATTTGACATGAAACCAAATGTAAATCATCAGTTGACTGATACTGTGGAAGGGCTTGCTGGTCTGCTCATGTTGTTGTACCGTATGTAGTGAGTGACTGTGGCCTGTGTTGTCTTGGATCATGTGGTGGGAGGCCAGTCCCATGAACAAACACATGCTGTATATTTATCTGCTTTTAGGACATAACATGTTACAGGACATTATGGGATGCCAACGGAAAGAAGTTATTTCCTCCCTCCATAGCTGACGACTGTTGAAATGGAAAAGGGCTTACACAACCCTGGGGTCATCCCAGTGGACTCCCACAATGCAGTGTGGCAGGCTATTCAAAGTAGTTGCAGATGAAGTCAGATTTTACTGGGAAGGACTCGGAGTCTGTATTACCGGATCCGGGGGAGACATCACAGGGAGAGGGGGAAGAGAGGAATTAGGTGGACGGAATCAGTGTTAAAATTAGAGCGCAGTGGTTTTTAAGGGGTCTTTTTTGTGTATCAACCTTGAGCTTTCTTTTCTTTCTTCTAATGAGCAACTTTTCAAATCAATCCCAGACATCTGCTCTTCCTCACAAAGGCTGGATCCTCGAGGCAGCATGGGAAAAGTTTCCCATCCTTCCCTGCTCTGTGCTGTCTCCATCTGCTCCTGGTGGCACCTGACTCACTGGGTCAACACACCTGCCTTCTGGCAGGGAGGGCCCCTCCATCTGGCGGGAGCTGCAGAACTCTCTCACACACACACACACCTGCTGCTGGAGCACACACACACACACCTGCTGCTGGAGCACACAAAACACACGCCAACGAAGAGTCGAGTTGAAATGCTCTCAGGGTGATTTACCTCTGCCTGTAGGCTTCTGCTGCAGATACATGTGGAAAGTAAGAGACAGTACTGACATGTGCTGCAAGTTAGTGCAGCTAGTGGATCACCCCTGAGGTATGAAAAGACAGGTAAGGTCATATATACCAGGTGAAGTAAGAGTGGATACTGTTATTTTCCTCTGTGAGGGAGGAGGCTACAGGAGATGGTAATATCCCTACTCAAGTTCATCGTAACCAAACCCAGCTCAACTCCCCCAGCTGCCACACCCTGGCTTCTGTATGGAACTGGAGCCCACATTGTGTCTTCTTACAATGCAGTCTTTACAATGTTCTCTGCAACATTGAGGGTTGGTAGACCAGTGAGGTTGTGAAGTCAGGTAGCTGGTGTTGTGGTGCAGACAGACAGGCTCCAGGATGTCAGCAGCTGCATGTCTTTTCTCACTCTCTCCTTACTGTTCTACGTTGTGTTCTTTCATCTCTATTTCAGACTAGTGTGTGCTGTCACATGCAAGCACATGCACATTCTCACACACACACACACATGCCCCCCCCCCCCACACACACAGCAGTCCTTTTCCTCTGCCTGCATGATGCTGTCTGTGCTGCCGTAGGCTGGGCCTCGCCCCGATGGGAGGTCTGGTGCTGTGAAACACGCATACCTTCACACTTCACACACACACGTGTGGCACAGAGTTGGCACACACAAAGGGGATATGCACACACACACGCACATCATACCAGCTGAAAAGCGGGAAAGGAGTAGCATCGGTTGCAGGGCTGGTTGTAGGTGTGGTACTTCAGAGGTGCCAACATGATTAGACAACGATACACAAAGGGATTTGCTTAGCTGCAAGTACTAACTTGGCTTTAATGCAACATAGATGCGACACACCCCCATATCTTTTCTTTTTGATAAGAGCTGCAAACAAAGAACCTTTTATATCTTGTCTTTATTTACACCTTCCACTTTTATCAAACAAATCGTTTCCTCACCCAACTGCACACTAACTATATCAGAACCACCACAGCCCAGCACTGGGTATTGGCACCAGATGTGTTGGCTAATGTGTGGTTGAGAGTAGTTGAGGCAGCAGAGAGGTCTAGTTGAAACTGGAACTGTTGATCCCAGGTGATATCTCCATTCCTGGAGAGATCCTGTTTCCCTCCCAGAACCAGTGTGCTCTGGGCGGGAACACTGGTTATGCCCACTACAAGGACTTACTTTCACAGCCCAGACATGTTGAGACAAGGGTTTATCTGCTTTCAGGATGTGCCAGGTAAACGATGCATTTTTATCCTAGAATAATAATTACATGGCTCCTTCTTTTAGGTAATCTAGGAAAAAGTGTATTTAAACTAAACATTCAGTAATACACTGATTTCCGCAGAGCAGACAGATTATATAAGTGACCTATCACAAGCAGGTGAACCTGGGGGGAGATTAGCTCCCAAACCCAACTACTTTAAAATAAATACATCAATCTTTGTCATTTCCTTTTGAAAGACATTTGAAAATATACTTGTTACACAAATGTTACACTACATCACTCATCTCTAAACTCGACTCATCTCTATTGCCGACAAACTAGGGAATCTGCACAGCAAACCTCCAGTCCATGGCTCATAAATGAAGGTCTTTGTTCCAGAGGGAACAGAATGACAGATTTACTCCTCCACCGTCACTGGGAGCTGCACATGCTTGGCAGGACACACCTGAGCAGTGATTCACTGCTGGGACTGAGACATGGGCCTGCTGGTATGCAAACAACACGTGTCTCAGGTGGAGCTCTCTAAGACCTACACATTCAGAAATAAACGTCCAAATAGGTCTTTTTACAGTATAATCCTCATGAATGTATCACAAGATACTGATCAAGATTGAGCCTTTACACACTGTTTCAAGTTGCATGTGGAGTTCAAGATTTGTGTAGTCTGCAGAAAAACAGGCATTGCACAACATGCTCCTGGTGTAGTTGAAGGTGTCTGATTGATGGAATGTATAGATCACTGGGATGAGGCAGCTGTGACGCTTTGTACATAATATTCTATACACAAAATATTCTGCTAATAAATGATCAACTAGTCTCACAGATGACAAGAGAACCCTTTAGTCTCTGATGTATGCCAGTAAGTAAGTAAGTAAAGTTGATTTGTATAGCACTTCTCGCAGATAAAATCACAAAGTGCTTCACAACCAAATGCAATATAAAACTACCAATAAAGGATACAGAACATTTAAATAGAAATAGAAACATGAGACAACCATAAAAACCGCTCAACTAACTAAAAGCCTGCTTGAATAGCAAAGTCTTGTTACTTTTTAAAAGCTTTGACAGAAGTTGCACACCGTAGAAAGCCACTGCTCGGCCACTGCTCGGAATGATCGATCCCCTCTAGTTTTAAAATGGGTACAGGGAACCACTAAAAGCTTCTGGCCCAATGACCTCAATTACGGGTGGGGTTATGAAGCTGTATTAAATCAGAAATGTAGGGAGGAACTTCTCCATTCAGGGCTCCTGGTGAAGACCAGGATTTTAAATTGAATTCTGTACTGGACTGGTAACCAGTGAAGTGATGCTAAAACAAGTGTAATGTGTGCTCTTTTGTTAATATGCGTTAAAAGCCTTGCAGCAGAGTTCTGAACGGCCTGGAGAAGGTCGAGCTCCTTGTTCAAACAAGTAAAAAGACTATTACAATAATCTAAATGAGAAGAAATTAAAGCATGAATAACCATCTCCAGTTCACCCTTGGACACTACTTTTCTTAATTTGAAAATATTCCTCAGTTGGAAAAAAAATTCTAACTAATTGTTTAGAGTGATGCCCCAAGGACATAGCTGAATCAAACACTCCACCTCAGCTCCTGAGGCTCAGCTGGACAGTCCCTGGCAACTGAAGAGGGAGGTCGTGCCTCATGAGGGATCAATAACAGCGGATGTGATTGACTGAGGTGATGAGGTGGATGGTACCAGGTCTCCAGAGGAAGGGTGGTGGTGGGCAGGGAGGATGAGGAGAGGGTCATTAGTCTGGTTGTTCCAGTCCTCAGCTATGTGTTAATGACAGCCTGTTAACGCTGACAGAGTCCTCCAGCTACGCTCGGCATCCTGACCGGCTGAAAGCCTTCTGACACGGTGAAACACCACAATGTGTTCTGTAGGACATTCACAGTTCTCTCACAGACACACACACAGTTCTCTCACTTAGATACACACACACCTTTACTTGTCAGGTTGGAATCAGTAGGAATGTGTCAGAAGTATTAATCTATCAAGCATTGCACAGTCAGTCGGTGAACAAGTTTAAGAAAGCTTTATTGCTTGTGGCCGGCCCACAAGGAGACAAAACATCACACCCCATTGTGCTACAAGTTTGTCCGCTAGCATGTTGCGCTAGCTAGCTATTTAAGCAGAACCGCCCTTTACAGTCATTGGTTAAGACAAAGGCATGCAAATGTTCCATTGCTCTTCTTCATTGGCTCCTTGCATAGACCTGGCGCGCGCGTGTGTGCGTGCGTGTTTGAGTGTGTGCGTGCTTGAGTGTGTGCGTGTGTGTGCCTTTTGACCCCTGTAAGCTTGACCACATGATTCACCCAACACAGATAAGGCCAGACATCTTTTATGGCCTCTCCAGTAAGAGAGAGTGTTCAGCCCAGGTCACCTTGTTTACGTATGCCTCATGTTACCCAAAGTCCAGATTTGGGGGTAGGCTTCTCTCTACACACAAGGAATGCTGAACACAGAATCATTCTTATACAGGATAAATGTGTTACATCTTCAATTTCTCCAACAGAATGCAACACTATTATTACGAAGGTAAACACACACTATCCTCAATGTGACGATGTTGGTGCTTTTGAAGGTGGAATCTTTTTTTGTGTCCTCACAATATATTGCTGTCTGTATCAGAGGATTGTGTGTGTGTGCATGCATGCACCTGGGCTTCTGCACTGTGGAAAAATGTAAACCCTGCCTTGCCCACAGGCTGATTCCCCTACACATCTCTACAGCTCTGTAGGGTGCTGTCCAGTCAGGCCTGGTATTCAGGCTGCCTAGACTAATGAAAGGTTCAGAATGTTGATATACCACAACGCATACTGCAGAACATGATTGCATTGTCACAAAGAATCTCACCATATGTTCAGAATGTCACAAAAACAGAAAAGCAGCTTAATGTGTCCAGACAGGGTTTCCCCTTCAGCCTGAACTCTGTAGTGTGTGTGAGAAGGAGCAGGCGTGGGAACATTGACCAGCAGCATCACGTGGAGGGGAAAGGGTGTAAGCATATCTTTGTGCAGAATATATTTTATGAAGGAGAGAAGGATTTAGAGATTGTTTTGAGGAAAGTATGAATGAATGGATAGATACAGGATATCACAGAGAGGGAGAGGAAGGAAGACCAGAGGGATGACACAGGGGAAAGATCAGAAAAGACAAACACACTTACTGGTTCATTGAGATAGTCAATTTTCTCTCTTTATATGGATATAATTGTGTTCATGGATGGAGAGATTTTTAGAGGAGGGAGGGGGAAAGGGAGGGAGAGAGAGAAGAGAAGGGAGGATTTGGCTCATGCAGATAAACAGGTGGACTTCCGCAGCTGTCTCAGTAGTGGAGAGCAGGACCATGTGGAGACTGGTCTCTCCACATGAGCCGCCTGGATCTATTACACTTGAACCTTGACATCCGCTAGTGGCTGCCGGGGCCCACGGCTACAGAATGAAGTCTGTTATGAGACGTTTTACACAGAGCAAACTTTGAATCTCAGGATACAAGAACATCATGATACCATGTCTGGCAATTAATCTGTTTGGGAAGAATCTTTCCTTAGAGCTTGTTGGACTCAGTGAATGGAACTTTGAATCTCTCTCTCTCTCTTGCCACTCTAGGAAGACAACGAGATCCCCTCCAGTGTGTTCATCAAGGACTCCATGAAAGTCCCCCAGCCAGCCCCCCAGCCTGACGAGGAGGCCTCCTCCCAGACCGCCCCCTCCGTCACAGCCCACACCAACCACTCCGGTGAGGAGGTCCTCCAGACCATCAGCCTCTCCTCTGATGAGGATGATGAGGCTGCAGCGCTCCGCGAGCAGGACGAGCTCCTGGAGGGAGAGGCTGCCATGAGGTTTGGGGCCGGCCACTCCACCCTGGAGAGGTCCCGTGCTGAGAAGCTCAAGCGCTCCAGCCTGAAGAAGGTGGACAGCCTGAAGAAGGCGTTCTCCCGCCAGAGCATCGAGAAGAAGATGAGCAAGATCGGCACCAAGATCGTCCCTCCGGAACGCCGGGAGAAGATCAGGAAGAGCTTCACGCCCAACCACCCCAAGAGCCCCACGGCCAAGAGCTCCTCCTTCAAGGTATCTCCCATGACCTTCAAAGTCAAGAAGGTGCGAGACGGGGAGGCCCCTTCTCAGCCCGGGGGCTCTCCTGCAGAGATGGCCCACGTAGAGATCCCTCCTCTGGGCAGCCTGGACGGAGAGTCCACTGAGGTGCACTCCCAGGAGAGTTTGGAAGGTGCGGAGGGGAGGTGGGGAGAGGATGTGGCCAGCCCCTCCGCCCCGGGGAGCGGCGAGGTGGAGTTGACCCTCAACGGAGAGGCGCGGAGCCCCGAGTTTGACCTGGGCCTTGACCGCCCTGCCGAACTAGCGGTCCCTGAGAACGATGAGGTGGAGGAGGAGGTGGAGGAAGAGGAGGAGAAGGAGGAGAAGGAGAAGGAGGAGAAGGAGGAGAAGGGGGAGCCAGAACCAGAACCAAAACCAGAGCCAGAGCCAGACAAGGAAGAGCAGAGTGCTGTGGAGGACTCGGCCAGCTTACCTGCTGCAGCCGTTCCTGTGGAGCCAGCCTCTTAAGCTCACAGCAGTCCGGTTAACTGATCACACTCCCTGTTATGGTGCCACTTTCACCGCCAACATGAGTCAGACCTCCCTGCTACCAAGACTTTCTTACATCTGTTCTGCTCCAATGTCAAAATACATAAGCACACACACACACACATACATGGTCAAATGATAGTCAAATTAACACATAATTTTGTACCCCTTATTTTGAGAAACCAGTTCAAGTTGGACTTTTTCATCCTTAGCCTGATAAATTCCTGCATCTGCAACAGCCGACTAATGTAATCGAATAACCCATTCACATCCCTACTAAACCCTTCTGGACAACCAGCCATCTCTCACCAAGTGCCTCTGCCTCTCAGGGCCTGCCCTGGAGGAGAACCAGGGACTCATAACTCATCACCCAGTGAAACCAGCGCTTGTTGGAGAACAGCACATCTCCAGGACTCCGGGCCAACTATCTCATCTGTGTCTGTCTGGAGCACTCCGTCTGGCTGACGAACGGCCCCTTTGTTCTCATGCCTGGAGGGAGAGCAGCCTAGAGGAGGGAGGGCAGCCTAGAGGAGGGAGGGAGGGAGGGAGGGCAGCCTAGAGGAGGGAGGTCTGGAGGAGGGAGGGCAGCCTAGAGGAGGGAGGGAGGGCAGCCTAGAGGAGGGAGGTCTGGAGGAGGGAGGGAGGGCAGCCTAGAGGAGGGAGGTCTGGAGGAGGAAGGGGAGCCTAGAGGAGGGAGGGAGGGCAGCCTAGAGGAAGGAGGTCTGGAGGAGGGAGGGAGGGCAGCCTAGAGGAGGGAGGGCGGCCTGGAGGAGGGAGGTCTGGAGGAGGGAGGGAGGGCAGCCTAGAGGAGGGAGGGAGGGAGGGCAGCCTAGAGGAGGGAGGGAGGGCGGCCTGGAGGAGGGAGGGCAGCCTAGAGGAGGGAGGGAGGGCAGCCTAGAGGAGGGAGGGAGGGCAGCCTAGAGGAGGGAGGGAGGGCGGCCTGGAGGAGGGAGGGAGGGCAGCCTAGAGGAGGGAGGGAGGGCGGCCTGGAGGAGGGAGGGCAGCCTAGAGGAGGGAGGGCAGCCTAGAGGAGGGAGGGAGGGAGGGCAGCCTAGAGGAGGGAGGGAGGGCGGCCTGGAGGAGGGAGGGCAGCCTGGAGGAGGGAGGGAGGGCAGCCTGGCCGAGGCCAGAATGTTCCTGCAGGTTGCCGGCACCGTTGCCAAGGTGTCGGTATGGGGAGGTTTTCTACTGTGTTGAAAGAGGGTACAGGAAGCTGCTGTCTTGACTCTGAGTTGATGGGAATAACGTGACTAGCTGGGGGAATGGAAGGCAAGTCAGTTGTTATCTAATATTGGGATACAATAATACACTAAGTAGTAGAGATGATTAGGCAATGGAGAGAATATCATTTGAAACTATAGCAGTTCATTTACCATACAGAATAATCTTTTATTGTTGATACCCGTTTTAAGAGTGTGTACTTGTGTTTACTATGAATCCTTTGAATCACGATACTGAATCACATGTATCAATGTAAGTACTCAGACAATGGCCGATCGTTATGTATTTTAAATAAGGCTTTTTCACCTGTTTTTGTGTGCCTTAATTAATTGACAAGATGTTGCACTCACCTGTTTTAAACAGACACAGACACAGGCACACACTACCCCTACACCCCCCCCCCCCACACACACACACACCCCAGACATACATCCAGAGCCTTCCCTCAGACGAGTCCCAGCATGCCTATAGGCCTCCTCAAACGCCTGCTGTCCTGGGGGTGGATTCCTGCAGAAGTAAGAGCTATTCCATTCCTGTACACTCCCTCTCTCTGGATGTCTAGTATATTGTTCCTCCTGTGTGGACCCCACCTCCATGCAGTGTGCTGGGTCCTGGTTACGCTGTCAGAAACCCTAAAGTGGTGCGAAGGAAAACAGAGACCGAGGGCTTCTTGTATTGTGACTGATGAATCCTGGATGTCCCATTCTTCATGCTCTCGGCCCGGTGAGACGCCCAGGCTCTGGCTCACTAGCAGGGAGGGAGGAGGGAGACGAGGGCAATAGAAGGTTCTGCATAGGGGAAGAATACCGAGGACACGTGTATGTGATATGTGCTGAACCAACAGGACAGGGGGTCTGGGTATCTGCCAGGATCTGTTTCTTAAACAGAATCAGAATAGATTAGTAGGAATGTGTTAAGAACTAAAAAATAAGGAACTGTAAAATCTATATGTAAACTGTAGATTTTCTTTCTGTTAATTTTAGAGAACCTTCACCATTAGCATCTCACAGAGAGATTCTTAAAACATATATATATATATATATACATGGCCCTTTTTGCAATGACCCACCACAACACTAGGTGAGATGGCATTTAGGGGGCCCTTACTGATGACTTATAACTAGGTTAGAATCCCCCCTGCTAAACATGGTGACATTCCATACTTGATCTTGAACATTTACAGCCCCAGGATATCTCTGGCCACTAAAAATGTGTTGTAAAGAAAACCTATGGGGGAAGTGCTGTTAGTCATAGTAGAGTTAGTCATAGTAGAGTTCATCATAGTAGAGGTCTAGTCAACAAAGAATGAAATTGTTGTGCGGAAATGTATTAGTGCTTGTTGGGCAACATGTAAGCAGTTGATCTTTCTACAAAATAGGTGATGTAGGCTACTGTGAGCATCATAAATTATGGTGATATTGAAAAATATAGTTATGCATTTATTTACTATATCCAGCTATACACTTTCTATAGGGTGTGAGTGTGCTCTGTTTCAGGGGGGTTTCTTGGATAACTATAGACTGTAAGCCCTAGATATCAGTCTTGAATGTGTCAAATGTGTCAACAGTTTGTAGAGGTCTTGATTTCCATGTGATTGTTGGTTTTCTTATGTTTCTGTCTGATTCTAACTTGTTGACCAACTGCCTTTTAATAGGATTCATAAAGATTTTACATCACATATGATGATATGATTAATTTCAATTGTTTCCTATGTATTTTATAGATTATGTACTGACAATTAATCCAGAGTAAAGTCACTTAAGCCAAAGGTATTTCTCCACACTTAGATTTACTGCAAAGTATTTTCTCCTTCTGAACCCTTGTTAATATGCTTGGATCTTCTCAGAGATTAGCATTTTAATAGACCAATAAATACTTTTAATAACTGTCTGAGTCCTCATTGTTTATTTATTGTCAGATATTTGTAGAATGAACAGCTGTTGAGTCTGGCACCTGCCCCCGCAGAGACGCAAACAGGAAACCAACATGACACAAACAGGAAACCAACATGACACAAACAGGAAACCAACATGACACAAACAGGAAACCAACATGACACAAACAGGAAACCAACATGACACAAACCATCCAACAGCAACTTAGTAGGGAAAGGAGGGGGGGGGGGGGGGGGGGGGGTCTGGACGGTGAGACTGAGAGTATTTGGTCAAAAGAAGATTGGTAACCACTCGGGATTCACAAATATTAATAAGTAGGCCTACTGGAGAAGTGTAATAAAATAGGATGACCAGACGTCCTCTTTTACCCGGACATGTCCTCTTTTTGAGACCTAAAAAATGCGTCCGGCAGGGATTCCTAAATCGTCCGGGATTTTGCCTCGTTGGATATTTGTGTTTCTCTGGGTCTTTGACAAACTAACTATTACGCCCGGCCTTCCAAGTTTTGGAAGGGTAGGCTATCTCCCTTACTTTCCACCTTCTTGCGCGAGCTCTGACCGTAGAGAGAACTGTTATTGGTCAACCGCCTTTTCAGTGTTGCCAGATGCACGATAATTATCCTCCAAATACGATGATTGTGAGCCTTTGGTATGATACCATTTCCAATCTGGCAACAGTGTGAGAACCTTGCCGCCTTTGATGAATATATTAGGAGGACTGAAAAGTGTCTTAATTTTCTTATGTTAATATGTGACCATAAACAATTTATTATTTAGAAATTTGTATTTATTATCATTTTTGCTTTAATATATGGATAAGACACATTAAAGACATTAAACAACCACTGAAAGCCACAGAAGCACTGGACTAAATGCCCCCCCCCCCCCCCCCCCCCCCCCCCCCCCCCTGAGTTTCGCTGTGCTTGCATATTAACCAGAGATGGAAAGTAAGAAAGTAAGTCGTTTCTGTGCTTGAGAAGATTTTTCTGTAATATTTTTGAACATGAGTATCTGCACTTCTACTTGAGTGAAGGATGTGTGTACTTTTGCCATCTCTGATACTAACCATTGTGGTTTCTCCCCCTCCCCCCAAAAAAGAAAAAGGTTTTGGTGTGTATTGGGCTACTTAGCCATTTGCCTCCCTCTAGAGTGAGCAGGCTATATTTTCTTACTCTTTCATTTTGGTTGACTAGATAGATATTTGTGCAAATGAAATTACGTTGAGAATATGCACCGAGCATAGTCTATGTATTATCGAATATTACACCAGTTCGTATGGAAATGTGATTGCGCAAGTGCTTGAATTTTTTTCTGTATAGCTTTTCTTTATTTTAATAAAGTTCATTTCCACCCGGCGACGACGCGTCACGGTGGCCGAGAGGTTAAGGCGTTGGACTCGAAATCCAATGGGGTTTCCCCGCACAGGTTCGAATCCTGTTCGTGACGATCTTTTTAACTAGAGAACGTAAAACTGGTTTTATTATTTTTCAAATAGCCATATGACCGGATGGTGCTAATTCGTACTGTAGGCATACCAATCTTCAAAAGATTGAAATATGGAGCTCAAATAGCTGTGGGTCAAAGCATTGGTAACACACAAATACAGGTCAGAAAGGACATATCTAGTTCCTCTTTGTAATGACGCAGGGATAAAACCTGAGACGCTAGATGATTGTAATACAGACATGAGACACTAGTCAGTAAAGCTTTGCATTTCCAGTATTTACCAGAACTCCTTTTACTTTGGCAGTAATCTGCATTAAAACAACCACGCAATTGTACTTTTGTCGGGGGCGTGGCCAGTCTGGCCACATTGAGCCCTCCCTCTCTGTATATATCTGTCGTTTACTGTAGACTTTACAGTGGTGTCACGTTTACTGTGGTGACAGAGTGAATTATCTTTGTTAGCCTACATATATTTGTAT
This sequence comes from Hypomesus transpacificus, assembly GCF_021917145.1. Taxonomy (NCBI): domain Eukaryota; kingdom Metazoa; phylum Chordata; class Actinopteri; order Osmeriformes; family Osmeridae; genus Hypomesus; species Hypomesus transpacificus. The sequence goes on along the minus strand of NC_061082.1, from coordinate 2,154,671 downwards.
GTATGGTTGTACATTGTGACATTGTATCGCATATTTGTTGTAGGTATAGTTCTCACATTGGTCTGACAGATCCATACTTCTGTCACTTGGCCAGATTGAGAATATAACAAACGCCAATGTGGAATGCACCAAATCCAGCTGTCGTGTATTTTATTATAATTTTATTGTCCAGTTTTGGTTCATTCTCACGATTGTGAAATAGTGGATAAAATACAGTGTGCTATCGTAAATATACCTTTCTTAAGTCACTACTGGCGTGTATTTGTACGGACTACCGTCACACATACCCCTTTCCGTTTAAACAAATTGGACTATTCCATATGTATAAATCTAACCGGCAGAACACGTTGGCGTAGTTGGGGCATTGTTAGAGTTGAGGAGAAATGCGTGGTACTGTCTGGCAGTTTTACTTATGCGTAAGGAGTCTTTAGGTTTAGTGTAGGTATAATAGACATTGCCAGGGTCACCAGAAAGTGTGTTTTTCAAACAACTTAAGCGGCCATAACTAGCATCAGGGACACATAAACTTGTGAAAGCAGAAGTTGGCAAGCTAGCTAGACTTTATCTTGCGAGCTAGCTAGACACTTACTCCTCGCTCACAAAGACGCACAAAACTCTGCAGCTACCTAATATTTTAATACCTAACCTTTTACCAATTCGACAGTAACGCGCCGATTCTTCTGAAGTAGGACAGTCAGCTTTTCAATCAGACTTTAAAACTCATCTTTGACTTTAAACCCCACGTAGTGCAGGGCTCTGTCTTTGTCAAGATCACTATTATAGAACCCTGAGCGACAGATTGTATCAATACTGTCTTAAATCGTTTGTCAGGTAACGGCAAAATAGATACATTTGGCCAAGCTACAAAGTATCTTTATTTTAAACGAAATCGTATGTTTTTAGACGGCCTAATTTCCCGATATTAGCTAACTGTTAGCTAACACCACCAAGAAGGAAAATGGCTAGACAGGGAAGCAGCCGGAGGCAGAGAGTCTATCCTCCCAGTCTTTGAAAAGCGAAAGTAGGGCTAGCTGGCTAGTATCCGTATTAGCGCTAGCTTAGCTATCATTTTTCACTTGGCTTGAGGGAGAACTGAAGTGAACTGCATGGGCAATTAGCCAGGAACGCTAATGTTAGCTTAGCATAACTAGTAGGGCACATGACTAGCTCATTTTAAATGCAAGGGAACCCCGAAACTTGGAAGACTAGTTAGGTAGTCTGGAAAAAGCAGCCAACAAATATTGGACTGCATTGAAATACCCCAAAAGGCTAGCTCTAGGTAACAACTTCAAGTTGGACAGTTGGATGTGTCGGTCAGTTGTAGCTCGATGCTTCTTGTAGATAGCTCGCTATAACTAGCAAAGTTAGTGCTAGCTGCTAGGCTATATATCTAGCATTAGCAGGTTGCTTTGCTTTACTAGCCATTTCAGTTAGCTCGGAGCTGGCCAATCAAGTTCCCAGCTAGCTTGTCCTAACTAGCCACCAAAAATGTCAAATCCGACAAACGAAGCTCTGTTCTTGATAAAAGACGTGAAGCCTGGATCGAAAAATTTGAATATTGTTTTCATTGTTCTGGAAATTGGTAAGTTTGGCAATCAGTTCCTCGTGCGAGCCGGACTCGTTTCCGTTTTCTTAAAGGGACCGCTGTGCAAATGTAGCCAGACTAGCGGCGGAGCGCTTTTAAATAATGAGCTTGTTGGACCCTGAAACGCCTACCTAATACCGATCTGCAAGCAGTAGGGTGTGGCGGTCTTTCACGTGATTGCACATGTTGGACTGTGACTGAAGTGGCATGTTTAATATTACATGTTGTTGAAAAAACGTGTTTATGCGCGCACATTTTAGGCCGTGTGACTAAGACCAAGGATGGCCACGAAGTGCGCTCCTGTAAGGTGGCCGACAAGAGCGGCAGCATCGCCATCTCGGTATGGGATGAGCTTGGAAGTCTGATCCAGCCTGGAGACATCATCCGCCTGACCCGAGGGTACGATAGCAGTGCATGTAATCATGAGAGGGCAAGAAGTGTACTCGCTTGTCTAGCCTTCTCACAGGGTCGTAGGTTTCACTATACACACAATAATGCTTCCATACTGTTTTGAAAAAGTCAAATCTGTCCCAACCGACCTTTAAAAAAAATAAAATCTTATTAAATGACCGCATCCTCAGTTAATAAAAGCTGTCCCACCCATATTTGAAAACAACATAGAGTAGGCATATAGAACAGCATGTGTTGATGGGTTCCTCTACACCCTGTTGTTTCCAGCTACGCCTCCATTTGGAAGGGCTGCCTCACGCTCTACACTGGAAGAGGAGGAGACCTGCAGAAGATCGGAGAGTGAGTCTGTCCTGCTATTAATATCACCCAGACGTGCTGGCATGCTGCTTGGCGCCTGTCCCTTCCTGCCCCAGCATGCTGCCACTCTAAAGCCCTCCACACTGGCCTTGATGCTGCCCTCCACACTGGCACAGCGGCTGAATAGAGCTGTCTAGATTTTGACAGAGGTATTAAAAGTAGAGCCCAACCAATTTATCGGCGGGCCGATATTATCGGCCGATATTAGGCATTTTCCAAACCATTGGTATCTGCATTTATAATGGTCGATTCATTTTTAAAAATGTATTATGCCTCCACAATACAAATAAACAAACAAGGTACAAAATCAAGGCTCATAATGGCCGATAAAGGAATATAAAAAAAATCTGGACGAGAACACCCTTCAACCATGTTATGAGTGTTGGCATTGCATAGTTTGTCCACCAGAGGGCACTTTACAACATCCCTGTTGGCAACACTCCTGTTTAAAACACCACAAACCCTACAACCAGCTGACCCAGCTAGTTGGGCAGAGTGTTGGGGAAATCTGTTTCTTTGGTTTTTCTGGATTATTAGTTTTAATATATAATATTATGTATATATTGGATTTTTAAATCACCAAATATTTGCATCGGTATCGGCCTTAAAAATCCTTAATCGGTCAGGCTCTAATTAAAAGTGGGTTGGAGAGTTCATGACAAGTGTGTCCTACTTCTACTAAACATTGTTCAGAATAGGACGGGGGAGTGTCAGAGGGGATGCAGGCAACATGGCAGCACTCATTCAGGCTCTGTGTCCCTGGTGTTCTGCAGGTTCTGCATGGTGTATTCAGAAGTGCCCAACTTCAGTGAACCCAACCCAGAGCTGCTGAATCAGTCCAGCCAGCACAAGACTGTGAGTACCGCTAGCCTTTTCTCTGCCCCCACACCTGAAGTCTTCTCACTGACGCCACACCAGAAGCCTTCTCACTGACGCCACACCAGAAGCCTTCTCTCTGCCCCCACACCAGAAGCCTTCTCTCTGCCCCCACACCAGAAGCCTTTACTAAACCAATGAAGTGTAAAAACAAAATGAAAGATTCTAAGCTGATGTTCCTCTCTCAGGGTAAGGGGGATCAGAATCAGAGGGGAAACTCTCCACCCAGTCAGAACTCAGGTGCACCTGCACAGCCAGGTGAGTAGGATGGTTGTCCTTGTCGCTCAGTTTCACTGTGTCCTAGGTTGCAACGTGTTTTAGTGCTACTCTTCCCTTTACAGGTAATGGTGCCATGCAACCTTTTGCCAGTAACAACTCCAGCAGTACTCCTGCTTTTGGAGTGGGTGGAAGGCCCAACGGCCGTTCCCCTGGTAACGGGGCCCCCCCTGTGTCGGCCGGGGGACCCTCCAGTGCCCCCAAGCCCGCGGTCACCATTAGCAACGGACGTGACCCCCGTCGTGCCAAAAGATAAAATCAGAAAAAGGATGAGATGCTTCTCATGTCATGTGTGTCTGACGCCTCCTATGAGCAGCCACACTTGGCATTTACAATTCAGGCACTGAAAATACCATTTTGTGGAGGTTTTAAAGTACGTAGGCTGATAGCATGCCGGTTGATCTATCAGTTCGCAATAAGCACTGCCATCGTGAAGGACCATGACTGACCTTTCTGGAAGACTTGTGAAGGCACAAACGGTGGGCAATGACCTCACCCCTCCAGGACTCCGGGTCGTCTCCAGCTCTGAGGCGCTGCTCATCCCTCACATCTCCCTTCTGTTGCCTGAGACTACACACCTACTTGAACACTTGATGCACTTTCTTCTCTTAATTTATAGCGGACGTGTTACTGTCAGTTGATTCAGGAAGCAATTTCTGCTGTTTGAGGAAAGAAATGCCTCAAGTAGGCAAAATGATTTCTCAGAATGAATCGACAAGCTGTTAATCTCTTCTGAAGGGTGTCCCTTCTCAACCAAAATGTATTGAAAGTGACCATGTGAAAGGAAAAGTGATATACAATTTGTAACTAGGTTGGTTGGATTTAGAGAAGTACATCTATGGTTCTTATGCGATCTAAATTAGTATAGTAATCATGTGTGAATGATCACTTCATTAGGTGGGACCAAGAACTGCTGGCTAAAGGGTTCACAAATAAAGTTTTCAATGTTCTGCCTTGTTTTCTGTAGTTTCAGAGGTATTCTGATAGCCTAAGGAATTACGTAAGATATGAAATATAATCTATATGTTATATACAGAGATGTCAGATGGCTGAGGGGTTAGGGAATCCGGCTATTAATTAGAAAGTTGCAGGTTCGGTTCTTGACTGTGTGAAATCACTTGTCCTTGGGCAAGACACCCTGCTTGCCTCGGGAGGGGGATGTCCCTGTACTTACTGTAAGTCGCTTCGGATAAGAGTGTCTGCTAAATGACAATGTAAATGTAATATATGTTATAGCAAAAAGTCCAACTGACAAATTAACCAATAGCATTCATGATGTGAAGGTAGGTTGGTTGAGGAAATCATTGTAAGCTTGGGCTCTGCAATTCTGTAGTTGGGTTGTTGCATATCAAGATCTGAAAAGTAATTTAAATGATACCGTAAATCTGAGTAACAGTGAAATAAACAAGGAATAAACACATACTTGACTTACAAAGCAAATTAGCTTTCATACATTCTTTAAAACACAAACATGGGGTAAATTAAACAGGACCTTGGATTAGACAATGAATATCCACAGAATGTTAATGTCAACACAGCCTCTCCTGACGTGTCAAACCCTGAAGAATTTCAGCTTTATCACAATAAACCTTTTCACTACTTAGTGTCTTAAGCAGTAATACATGTCATGTATTCATTTTCAACACTTTGTCCCAGTGTTGTAGTATTTTAGAGAGTAGATGTTTGTGTAGAACGTGGTAACCTTGTTGCAATGTAGTGAGGACATGTTACCCCATATCCTAGTTTCTCAAAGCCAACTTAAGAGGAAAACACTCAGAACTGTGAAAAGTTTGTTGCCTAATTTCAGAGCAAACCTCTTGCATTCTGCCCCCTTTAAAGTTATTGATTTAGGTCAACACATAAGAAATTTGGAACATGAAATGATTACCTCGAAGGCTGGGATGAAAATACTGTAACCCTTTAAAACTCTTGTTTCAAGTTGGCTGAGTAACTAATTTGGTCACACTGACTTTAATGACTTCATGTCTTAAAACAATTGCATTTGCACTGCTTCACAATTCGTGTAATATTTGTATTTTATATTGTATTTTATACTGTAAATTGGCAACTTATATTATATTTTATGGCAACTTAGATTTTATTTTATTGTATATTTTATTTTAATTGTATTCCACCTAGTATTCCTAGTTTATGTATCCTTAATATAGTTAGACCATATATCTAAATGTAAGATTCCTATATGTTTATTGTATGCACCTTCCTGCCAAAGCAAATTCCTTGTCTGTGCAAACTTTCATGGCGAATAAATCCCTTTCTGATTCTGGTCATTTAATCTAACAATATAGTTCCATTGCATGGAGGTTGTGTCAAAGTTAAACCTGCAAGTTCTTCCTTGACAGTTAAATGCTCTATCACTGAGCCATACCTACACCCAAAAGGTCAGCTGACCCAGGCCTGAGGCCTTATGTGACTCAGAACACGTGAGGAGGCAAACATCAAGATCCTCGTGTTCAGAACACATCAGGATCCTCGTGTTCAGAACACAACTTCTGGTCATGAGCTGGAAGTTCCTCAAAGCCAGCCAGCTGTAGTAATGTTATACATTTGATTGTAAATGGGATTCTATTTGTCCAGAAGAGAAGCACACAATTCTAATACAGTTCATTAACTTTATTAAGACAGTATTACATACTGAATTGGTTGATTCAATAAAAAGTTAATTTTAGGGGCTGGTACTAGAATAACTTTACATCAGTTATAAGCTGATTTGTGTCATTCTTGTGTTTTAGTTTCAGTTTCAACGTAAGTTGTAGTGTTCAGTGTTGAGTGACATGTGGTCATGCTCTTGTGGTGATGGGGTTTTGGGAAACACTGCAACATCATAGGGTGAGGAGCATTGCTTCAGTCCTCGTGTTGTTCACTGCACTCGAGGAGAAACTAAACATGTTGTATTTAGTTTGTTTATTATTGATTTTCAACTTACAGTTGTGATTAGCTTGTTGTTGTCTGGGTGACTGTGAACAGGATGTAGTAGTTCTGTAGTCTGGATGCATTTTACTCCCAAGTTTGCTTCCAGGTCACCACCCCCCTTTTGCACTCCCTTTTTAAGTGTCATCATTTAGGGACGACATCCATAAAGCCCTGCTTTGAGGGTTAAACACTTCTGTTAAACTAGTCAAGATAGGAAAGGTACTGCATCTATACGCTAGCTCAGGACTAAAAAGTCCACATAGTTTAGGCAGTCTCTATCTTCAACTATCGAAGTCAAAAAAAATGTCAAAAAAGACTGAACAATATGGCAGATTGGGCAACAGGAAGGTGTGTGTGTGTGGTGGTGGTGGGGGGGGGGGGGCAGATGAGCCTTCTTGTTTTGATGGATGGTTTTCCACGCTCTACTGCTGACTTTACAGACACCCTCTCCTCAAAACCAACACAAGACATCAACATGACAGGTGAGCCTGATTTATGTTCTTTTTCTGATATAAGTGGAATTACACAGATGTTTTCACACATATCTCCTGTCTATACTGAGTCAGTCCTCTTTCTTTCATGTTCACTTCTACTGTCTTCTGTTTGATCATATATTTTGAGTTATAGCTGACTTCTTATCTAATTGAAGTACAGTTAATTAGATATAGATACCATCCCTGAGGGTTAGTCAATGCTTTGTTTGATCATAATACAAATCTACTGTCAAATGTTTTGGGAATATTGCTGTGATATATGTGAAAAAAGATCATTGTGAGATTTGATTTGATCACAAAAAACCCAGAGGCAGTACAGTATCTATATGTGCCGCCACCACCGCTACAATATCGGCTTGACTGAATCTAAACAACAGTCTTAGAATCATCATCACTTACTGGGTTGTTTGGTTGGCTGTATCCTCCTCACCTCCCATATGATGAATGAAACAACAGTGTTTTTCACAGGACACTGCTCTGGGTTAATGTTAATGTGTGTTGAGCTTTGTGTTAATTCAAACCTTTTCAAATGTAAATCAGTTCTTGCTCACCAAAGATCAATCTAATCACTATCTGTGTGCTGTTCTTTTCAGATCCAAACACCTCCATCTATTTCATCTCAGACTTTGATGAGCTCTATAATGAGATCAACTACACTGATCCCTTTAATGGCTCAGACTTCATGCTGGATGTCAACACCCTCATCTGTGAGAGCACCCCCATCTCCCACGCCGTCAATCTGGTAGTATGTAGCTTCTACATTCTCATATTCCTGTTGGCGATACCTGGCAACCTGCTGGTGGGGCTGGTGATCGGCTTGAGCAAGCAGGCCCTGTCTCCCTCAGACCTCTACCTCCTCCACCTGGCAGTGGCTGACGTCATCCTGGCCGCCACCCTGCCCTTCTGGGCCACCTCCGTGTTGCAGGGCTGGCTGTTTGGCAGCATAGGCTGTAAGATGGTCTGCCTCCTCCTGGAGGTGAGCTTCTACGCCAGCATCCTGTTTCTGGCCTGCATCAGTGTGGACCGCTACCTGGTGATCGTCAGGGGGGTGGAGTCTCGGAGCGCCAGCCACCGCCTGCTGGGCTGGGGCGCATGCGGAGGCGTCTGGGTCCTGGGTACGGCGCTGTCTCTGCCCGCCCTCTACAACAGCTCTTTCACCCCCCTCGATGGCGGGCAGGAGGTGTGCGCTGAGCGCCACGACAGCAGCACGGCTACAGCCTGGCTCCTGGCCACCAGAGGGCTCCGCCACACCCTGGGTTTCCTCCTGCCGCTAGCCATCATGCTGGTGTGCTATGGGGTCACAGTGCTGCGGCTGCTGCGCACGCGTGGGGGCTTCCAGCGCCAGCGTGCCATGAGGGTGATTGTGGCGGTGGTGGTGGCGTTCCTACTCTGCTGGAGTCCATACCACCTGGCCGTGATGGCCGACACCCTGCTGAGGGCCAAGCTGCTGCCGGAGGGCTGCACCCTGAGGACGGCCGTGTCCCGGGCCATGTTCACCACACAGAGCCTGGGGCTGCTGCACAGCTGTGTAAACCCAGTACTGTACGCCTTTGTGGGGAAGAAGTTCCGCCAGAGGCTGGCGAAGGAGCTGAGGAGGAGGGGGGTGCTGGAGAGAACCTCCGTCAGCAGGTCCAGCAGGTCCTCATCCATGCCAGAGAACACCTCCACCCTCATGTGACCAGACTGGGCAAAGAGACACAAAGAAATACATGACTGGACTAAAGGGGTGTTTGAGGGATTGTATAGTGTCTGGTGGTGTTGGTGAGGGGTAACGAGGTGGACTGGGTTGTGGGGGCATTTGTGTCTTTTGGTGGAAAATACTTATCCTGATTTGAAGTGATATTATAGTGGATAGAATATGATTGTGCCATCTAGTGGCTGAAAACTTCAACAGCAACCTTTCTTCATTCACCACTCAGCATCCTGGAAGTATTTTTGAGGACTCGGAAATAGGCAGCAAAAAATATAATCTTTTGTTGTTAAATGTATATAATACACATTATATGTTACCCACTACAGGTAACAATATTTTCATATAATGTCACAGGTGAGTTTGCTAAATTGGCCATGTAATGAAAGATAATATTTTCATAAACGTCCAATAAAATGTGTTGTGCTGTTAGATCTAAGGTTGTCACCATCATGACCAACAAAAGAATCCTATATTGAACATTTATTACCGTAAGTTAAAGACGTATGTGGGAAGAGCTTCCTTTTCTCGGTGAAAAGTTAAACTTTCTTTCTCTTTGTCTGCCAAGACAGAAGACAGTTGTGAAACATCTTTCTGTCAACTGCTTTACAACTGTCACTCAGTCAGTGTCTGTACAGTCCTTTCCTATTATATATATTTTTTTTTTATTCAGTAAATTAAAGGTTTTCTACACAGTTTTGATTCCTTCATGTTTCAATGTGTTTTTATATGAATCATAATGGACAGCTTACTAGATCTAAAATGGCCAATCCTTTCCTGTTGACTGTATTTTTTGACAATTTTGACCAAGGTATTGCTGAGAATATTACAGAAGATAATGCTATTTCTCCATGCAAATGGTGTCACTACTTTAAGCAATGATAGTTTTTTAGTAGTCCCACTATTAAAATAACAACAATCATAGCCTCATCACTTACATGAACTAGCCCCTTTACAGTGAATTAAATAACACGATCATGCGTAGTCTCCTCTCACTCACCACCACTACAGATGGGGTTACCTGGACGATGTGTCAGAGCTGAGAACGCCACCATGTCACTGTCCTCGTCACCAGCATGGTGGTGGGATTATGGGATGTCAGACACCAAACACAGTGAGCAGGAGATGGAACCTGCTGCTGTATCATCCAGCTCCTCACTGCATCCTCATCTAACGATTTCTAAAAGTTTGAGTGACTCATTTAGAAGCTGGCACCTTACTGTTGTTCCTCGGATGTTACTGACTCCTGTTCAGTGATCTGCAGACCCAGTTTACCAGAAGCCCCTGAGAACATCTTCCTCAACATCACAGGTGCAACAAAAGATCCAGGTGCTGTTGTTTCTAAATTCAGCCTTGACACGTGAACTATGAATGGTCCAGGGGAAGATTTTAGATTTCTAAAGCTTGATTGCTAAACGTTGGGCCAAGAACCAGCGATTGTAGTTTGACAGTGCGGGTTACATTACATTACAAAGGAGAGATATTACTATGATCGTCAACCAATCATTAGGGTTCATGAATGAGGTACCATATTTACAGCCTTTTATAAACTTTTACATTTGACCTACAAATCAAACCACTGTCCTCAGCCCACTTCTGTCTCCCCTCCCTCCCTCTCTCTCGCCCCTGCCTGCACGGTGTGGCCCCAGCCCCAGGCTACTGGGACCAGGCGGTTGGCTAAAAATGACAAGGGGGTGGGAGCTGCATGGGTGGGGGGCGACAGTGCCGACATATCATCCAGCAGCTGTCATTCTCGAGCTGGCCTGGGCTGAGGCTGTCATCTCCCAGGAGGACCTGTGTGGCCGTGGCAGGACGACCAGGAGGAAGGAAGCTCCAGGGACAAGACGGACGACGTGTGAGCGTCTGGAGCACGCCTACCCAGACGGGGCTGAGTCAGGAGCCGTGTTCAGGGTCCACTGGAGGATGAGAGGACTGGGACACAGGAACAAGGGATTCTGCTGCTCTTGTTGTGGAGCTCCACGCAGACGAGGAGAGAGAGACCTGTAGAGACGAGGAGGGAAGGCAGAGGCCAGCCCTTTGAAAAGCAAGATGGGGAGCTGCTAATGCAACATGATCCAGAGGGTCTTGCCCTAAAAATACTACTGGGCTGCAGACTGCACTCTGCTTATAATTACTAGGGTGAGAAACAATGCATGCTTTTAACATGTTCAATTGGACTAGGAGCTGTGAGAGTTGAAATTCTTGCTGAAGAAATCTGAAAGTAATCACATACAAATTAATTAATTAATTACATTTGGCTGCTATTTTGTGAAGCATACATAGATACAGAAAGATTTCGGATATTCATAGCCTCTAACAGGCCTTGAGAAACGATTCACTATTGACGTAGCCCACAGCATCAAAACTTTCAAGATTAGACGTTAAAAGTACATTTTTCTCATTACATGACATGACTTGATTGGTACTCAATCCAAAGCAGTAGACAGCAGGGCTGAGATTAGGACCCTGCCTGCAGAACCAGCTCTAGGACCCTGCCTGCAGAACCAGCTCTAGGACCCTGCCTGGAGAACCAGCTCTAGGACCCTGCCTGCAGAACCTGCTCTAGGACCTTGCGGCAGAACCAGCTCTAGGAACCTGCCTGGAGAACCAGCTCTAGGATCCTAACTGCAGAACCAGCTGCAGAAGGACCCTGCCTGGAGAACCAGCTGCAGAAGGACCCAGGCCCCCATGAGTGGCGCAGCCATGAGGAAGGCCGAGGTCCAGGTGACCCTGAAGAAAGGTGCGGATGACGGTCTGTGTGGGGCGGCCCCGCCTAGCCCCATCATCCCCCCCAAACGCTCAAAAACCAGCCCGGACCAGGTGGTCCCAGACCCCACGGCCTACCCCTCCCAGACCCCAGCCATGTTCATCCGCAAGATGAGGAACGCTGCCGTAGGGACGGGCTGTGACATTCGTCTGAAGGTGGGTGTGTCCGGGGAACCCCAGCCCTCGCTGTATTGGTACCACAACGACGACCTGCTCAACATGGATAACCAGGAGTACGGAGGTCTGTGGATCAGAGACTGCAAGCCCAGTGATGCCGGCCTTTACACCTGCATAGCCAATAACCACCTGGGGGAAGCCAGGAGCAGCGCTGTCCTGGCTGTCCTCGACCTAGGCGAAGGTAAGGTTTACCTGGGAGAGGTATGGTTTACCTGGGGAAGTTATGGTTTACCTGGGGAAGTTATGGTTTACCTGGGGAAGTTATGGTTTACCTGGGAGAGGTATGGTTGACCTGGGGAAGGTATGGTTGACCTGGGGAAGGTATGGTTGACCTGGGGAAGGTATGGTTGACCTGTCTGGTATGTCAAGTGTTCAATCTGTTGGTCTCATTGAATCCAATGTGAAGGTTTCATATAAAAGACCAGGTTAATTTAGGGAATATTTCCATGCGGTCACATACTGCATGGTTTCAGGTTTCCTGTGGTGTTGTACACGGTTCAAAATTGTCTAATTGGCCAATCATTATTGTACTGTTTGAGCCAATATTATGCAACTTTTTCTATGAGGCCACAGCCATGTTCAATTCAAAGACAGAGCAGGATACATTACATGTATTCATTTAGCAGACGCTTTTATCCAAAGCGACTTCCAAGAGAGAGCTTTGCAAAGTGCATAGGTCACTTATAATAACAACAAGACTTTGGGTTCAGAACAATCATCAGTTGATTTATCAACCTACAACCTTCAAGAGTATTAGCACATTGATGAGAGACAACATTTCGCCAAGTGGTCTAACGCATTAGACTAACAAAAGGTCACAGTGACAATGTGATAATTTTCTTATGAAACAACTTGTTCATCAGACAGTGTGCTCACAAGGGTCGACAGAAGCCAGGGAGCGTTTAAGGCTGACTGGATTTGACGGTGATGTTTGTATCAAGTGGATTATTTAGCTGTTATTTAAGATGAGAATGAAAGTATGATGACTGGAATACTCTTTGACACTTCATATTGGCAACGTAAAGTACGTGACTAAATGAATGTTGTCTGGACTTACTACTAGCAAAAATCTCCAAATACTATATTTTACTGTTACATGTGTTATTGACTGCACTGCCCTGTCGATATCTTACCTGCTACTTAGATCAGAGTAAAAGTATATCTATGGGGAGATCATAAATCATAAAAGACCATTTAATAAACAAAACACTGGAATCCTTAGAAATAGCATTCTGCTTGGAAATGACATTCTGCTTATTAGCTATTTCTAGAATTCAAACAGTCAGTCCAACAAGCAGCAGAGACCAGTGCTCTGTCACTGTACACATGTTACCTCTGGCTCAAGTCATTTCCACACCTCACATCACACAACTAAACAGTCAGTTTCTTAGCCAGCCTTGATTTCTTAAAATATTCTCTTGTGCAGTTATAGTTTTTTTTTTTTATTGAGACAAATAGATTACCCTAGATGTTTCAGATTTTACACCACACAATTGAGTCTTTATTTGTTTCCACAGTAGAACTACAAGGCCTTTGCCTTGTGCTAACAAGTCATAACACCTGTCTCTGCAATGGTTTGCTCAGCAAGACAATTACGTTGAAATTGAGTTTAACTTTTCAACTCCAGGCTCTCTTTTCATCTCACTTTAAACTCTGTGTTGCTGCTCTCTGCAGCAGCCGACTCATGTACAGCTGTCTGATCAGTCATGGCTGGTGCCCTGGGCCCTCTCTCTATCTGCAGCTGTGTCTCTCTTTCTCTGCGTCTCTCTCTTTGCCCCTTCATCGACCACCATCTTGTCCCCCTCCAGTTATTTATACCAAAGAATGTGCCAGGCTTCAGATTTTTGTGATGTTAATAGGCCACAGTGTCTCCTGTTACACAGGAAGACATCACAGCTAAATTTAGACCCCTCCCTCAATGAAGTGTTTCGTTGAGGGAGGGGTTCTGTTATCAGAAGCATTTCGTATGACCAGGGAAAGAGCCAAATTTTTATTTCACACCTCACCCTTTTAACCGTAACCAAGATCTGCAGTTTGGAAATGCTGAATGACGTTACTATATTCTAGTAAATTCCCATAGCATACTCCACCCCCTGGCACAGCAATGCTAAATTAGGACTGCATGGTTACCTGTTGCAGTATTTGATATCCAGTACTGCTGGTTGGCCCTTATTTTCATCAAGGTTCAAACCATTTGAACTGAAATAGTGTTAAAGCTTAATAATGCATACACAGATAGAAAATACAAACACAATAAATAAAATGTCATGTCATAAAATAAATGTTGGCCAAAAACAACAACTACATTGTAAGTGTGCTCCACTCATACAGTTCATGCTAGCATAGCTCTCATGAACAACGACCAGCAGCTTGTTCCAACGAACAGAGTAACAAGTTGACACATGAAAACCGCCTCTAGCCAGCCTGGAAAAGCCCTGACCAGTCAATATCTGCACACAGCCACAGCAACCTTCCAACTCTCTCCACAAATCACTGCCAAGTGGTCAATGTTTGGCAAATTACTTCCTGGACTGGCTGTCTTTATCACTGGACAAATGTTTTATTGTGTAGACATACTCCAGCAGTGCGTTATTAAGATTTAGGGCCTATATAATTTTGTAATAATTTGTTTATGGGTTAGTGTCTATCTTGTATTGTGAATTGCCCCTGTTTGAGTGCAGAGCTTCTGTCTGTGATGTATTCCAGCACTTGGGAACTTAAGATGTAGCCGCTGAAAGAGCGTGACTCTTGGCTTTCTTCCCATCTGAATATTTTCCTCCCCATGTCTCCTTTATGACTGTGCATCTGAGAAGGCTGAACAGGTGTTGCTAATAAAATCACATGTTGGAAACCCCCCCACGCATCGCCATTTTGTATTCACCCCCCTAGACCTGATTACAACTCAGTGGTTGTTCCGAGGAACATTGTAAAGTGGAGCTGTTTATCACAACTGGGAGGCAGCCAAAGCCCAGTTCTACTACAGCAGTCTTTATTCCATTCCTGCTTCTCTGATAGTGTTTAGACAGACGAGTGAAAGGGACTTGCATCTTACAGTACTCCTTAGTGCTCATTCATGTTCCTCTCTTACCACAATTAAAACATTTAATGGTAGTTCTCCAAAAACAATGTAGTTAGTTCTCTGTTTGGATGTTTCAAGTTCCAAAGGTGGTGTGGTAGGGCCCATGGCCATCTGTTGTTGTGATCATGCCTCCGGCTCAAATGAATGGAAAGGATAAATGCACATTGCTTGCAATAATTTGGGGCTTATTTTTTCCACTCGTTTACGGCTTGACTGAAGCTACTTGATTATATGAAAATACTCCTGTCAAGCATTCCATCCTAACATTAGTCTCAAGGCTTTTGTTGACTCATGTTTTGGTGATAGCAATGCCTTAAAGATTAGTGTTTTTTTTATAATACATAGATATATTTATTATCAATGTTTTTCTGTTCTCATGTTTTTCTGGTATAAGCTGATTGTTGGGTTGGGTCAAATGTTCAAGTTATGGAGACAAAGACAGTAGAAATCAACATAAAACAACATGTAAACTAGAGTGATAGAAAAACAAATCTTCTGATATGTTGAGATGCTGCACAGACCCTGGCTGTCTGTCAGAGCTGAACACACATTGCAAGTTAAATAAAGCTACCTCATCAGGGCTTGTGCGCTACAAGTCCAGTAACTCCCCTGCACATCCCCCAGAACGAGCACACAGCAGGGTCTTATCACGACCCAGTTCACAGGGACTAGTTTGTGTCGCCAAAATAAAGTGTGACAAAGTTTTCTGTAACAGAACAGTAAATGAACAGCACTTGGTTAAAAAGCAACCTCAATTTTGATAGTGACTTTTAAAACGGACATATCACTATTGTAATTCCTATGTCAAAACTAGGCCTTTTAAACCGGAGGAGTGTTTACCCAGCAGATGATCTCCCACACCTGTAGGCTATTACGTAGTGGATACAGACACATACATATGCAATCAAATGATGTGTTCAAGTTCATGTTATATTACTTGTACCCGTAGGTAGATTTGGTGTGCTGTAGCCTACGTTTGCTCTAAATACAATACAACATGAGGGCTTCTGATTAATGTTGGCGTATTCTTATTCATATTCTATTCTTATAAGCATTCATCTCTCAATCCGCTTGTTTACCCAGCGGTCACCTGTCGCGACAAAATTGCAAATGTTTTAAAATAGCGTTGCTTTTTGTAGGTCTCTCTGTGTTAGCAAACTCTGCAAGTCTCTCTATTACTGTATATCAGTGTGTGGAGCACAGCGTGATGCAGCTTTAATTGAGATGTTCTAGGTGAGCTTATAGCCGGCTCAATGTATTGATTCTCAGGAGCAGAGAGAAAGCGAGCGCTCGGCGGAGGTGTGTTTGCAGTCGTGCAGTGTTAGCTTGTTATCCTGCAGTCAAGTATCTTCACACATTCAATTATTCATAACAGGCTTTGTAGGTGTCTATGTTTTGCCGTCTTGTAGGCTAATTATCTATGTAAATGTTTTTGGGAAACGAAAATACAATGCAGTAAGCAAATTATCCGAAGCCTAACTAAAACATCATCATAAAAAAACAGCATATTTTTGACGTGTAGCCTATTCCTTGAAATTATGTAATTTTGATTGTAAGATAACCTGAACTAAAATATTTTGCTTCAAACGGCTTATTATTAGATGGAATCAGACAGTAGCCTTTGTCTAAAGCAACCCATGTTTATTTGCATTTTTATGTAGGCCTATAGCCTATGTCAAATTCTGTAGGCTATGATGTTCTATGAAGAACATTTGTTCTTGCTGTATCTACTTTTATCCGCTGCAAACTAGTCTCACTTGACCAGTGATGGACTTCCAGTTTCTGAGGCAGAAGATTACTGAGGGAGAAATGTCAACCTACGCTTTAAAGGACTGATCTCAGCAGCGCTGCGCTCTCCCTCTGCCTCTCTCCCTCTCTCCCTCTGCCTCTCTCCCTCTGCCTCTCTCCCTCTGCCTCTCTCCCTCTGCCTCTCTCCCTCTGCCTCTCTCCCTCTGCCTCTCTCCCTGAGGGAGACACATGAGGGAAACTGTGCACATGTGCACAAATGTTGCCGCCTATTATCGTGGGAACAAGCGTCTCAAAACCTGATCATCGCATGTTGCCGTCGAGCTGGTCTTCGCTGCCGATGCCGCATCTCTGCTTTTCAGAAGCGGAATGCCTCGAGTAAATCGTCTCTCAGAGATTCCCTCACGGAGCACAACTTATGTAATGGAAAGTGCAGTTGTTCTTATGATTTTCTGCACTGATTTTCGCTAAAAATGTTTTTTTTTGTGAGGTGTGGAGGAAGAAACATGTGTTCTGATCTGTTTCCAAATAATTCTAGCTTACCTTTGGACAGATATAATTCTAGTCACGTTTGCGTAAACTGAACAGATGAGTAAACTATACGTTATGCATGGGAATCCCCAGTTTAATGGGGAGGCTGTTTCCCTTCTCCATGGAACTTAAGGTTCTAGATGGTCACAGAAAAGCCCACCACAGCTGCAATGAAGAGAATCAGGTCAAAGGAAACCGCTCAGGTAAATCTATGCGATTTTTTTCAATTTTTTATTTTATAATTACTGTCGGTTTAGAGATAAGATAACGTCCGTTTTGTTGACCAGTTAAGGTTTAATATATAGGCTACTCACTGTATATTAGTTTATTTGGCCATGTTATTGTTTTATGACAAATGCATTTTCAGCAAGGGAATGATACTTATATTCACTAGGTTTTTACAACACTGCTGTTAGTGATGTGAAATGGTTTCTTGAAAATATGTCGTGAGAGTTACTCTGCCAGATGGTCACGTGCAGTGTGAGTATTTCCACAGCAACAGTCCAGTTTACTCGACACTTCCTGGCTCAGATGCCATGGATACCGAGGGGTTGTCTGGTGGATGGACGCTTTGTTAGATATTGTATTGTGCTTAACGCGACCCATTAGATTATCGTGTCCTTCCGAACTGTATGCATCCTGTTTCATTCTTCATGCAGGACGAGACTGAAATAACTACTGCATGCGTATGAAATCACTACAGTGAATTAATAATACATGTAGCCTACTCCTTTACCAATCAATCAAAAAAAGGTCACGTGTTGAGCTCCAAAGACCTGATCGTCTTTGTAAGAACGTGTAACCTGTATGGTCTACCCGATACGAACCTATACGAACCTGTAAGCTGACTGTGACACCATAATCAGATGTTTAAATAATGCAATTGTAAAAAGACTCTTCCTACATGGATACTCTACTTAATTACCTCAAAGTAAATATAATTGCTTTGACACATTTGTTCTACTTAAATGTAAATGCAAGATGTAACTGCTTAACAAAAACAGAGGTTTTTCAAATGTAAAGCCTGTCAGGCTGATAGAACTGTAGATGTGATGACACAGTCTCCAAGCCTGACCCTGGGTCAGAGTGCAGCAGTGTCCAGCCCAGTACACACATGGACAGGCTGACCCTGGGTCAGAGTGCAGCAGTGTCCAGCCCAGGATGCACATGGACAGGCTGACCCTGGGTCAGAGTGCAGCAGTGTCCAGCCCAGGATGCACATGGACAGGCTGACCCTGGGTCAGAGTGCAGCAGTGTCCAGCCCAGGATGCACATGGACAGGCTGACCCTGGGTCAGAGTGCAGCAGTGTCCAGCCCAGTACACACATGGACAGCCTGACCCTGGGTCAGAGTGCAGCAGTGTCCAGCCCAGGATGCACATGGACAGGCTGAAACGTAGTCTGTCATTCTGGAACATGTAACAGGATCCCTGGGGGTCTCTGCCAGAGAGGCATGTTGGACATGCTCTCAGGGGAGGCAGGGGGCATAACACCATCCCGTCACCCAGGCTAGCTGGCACTGTTGTCACATGACTACCATGCAAAGAGATCCAGCCTCTAGACTGACTCAACACTACTTTCACTGAATTCTCCTAAACAAAACCTAAACATTGGCATCTAGATGTCCAAGGTATTTAAATATTAGTTCCTAGTTTCAGCTGATTGAAATAAAACACAGCTTGTCTTAACATGTTTTCTGTTTCGACTTTGTCCATATTACAAGTTTTTCTCTTTTTTCAGAGAGCTGGACACAAACACAAACAGTTTAGACCACCGAGTCATGGCGTGTTTGGGCTGAAGAACAACAGGTTGTTGAACCAGTGTTCCTGCGATGGACTGAATAGTGGAGTGTAAGGCCACACAAGGTCCTTTGGAATGTCTTTAGAGACTTGTACATTTGAACTGTGTGAAGTCCACTACCATTAAAGTTCTTGCAGTCTTCAAGATGTCTTCTTGCAGATCTTTGGACTCTTGATTTGTTTTGTTTTTTGCATAATCTTTGCACCCAACTTTTCCTTAAGAAACTGGCCTACTGCCTTGCCGAGATATATCTCACCATGTTAGAAATGAATCTTTCAACATGTTTGTACTCGGTATTAAGCATAGTCACCACCATCATAGCTTACCACAAGTGCAGATTAATGTATACATGCATCTGCATGTGTTGTTTCAGCTGCTGGGTCTGCTGGGTGAAGGGTAACAGCTAGTTCTACAGTGAGGTGGGCGTCCCACGATGAGGCTGAGATTGTGATGACTCAACAGATCTTGACATTCTGCTTCTCTACCCAGGATGTGGTGTGACACAGTCCCGAGTTTAGACCTGCTGTTTTAAAAGGGATATCAGGTTTGTCTGATTCAGTATCCTACACAGCTGATGTGGGCATGGCCACGGTCATGTTCAGGCTCTACTTATTAACAGGGAGCTTTGCTGTTGCCAGTTACCTCATTTTGATGACTCAAAGATTCGCTAAAATTGTGATTTCATTGATGACAGAGCCATTTTATTTAGCATGTCACAGTCTGTCTTGAGTGTCTCATGGTTCTTTCTCTGAAGTGGCAGCATGCTAATTGAAAAAGATGGAGGCAGTAAATTGGTTCCTATAGTAACCATGCTGCTCTCTGCCTCCCCTTGCTGCCACTATGGAAACATGGGTTTCCTCTAGTGCAGGAAGCACAACAATGGTAACTATGCTTTACTTGTGTTGTTTCACAGTGGTATGCTAAACATCTGTTTTTATTAGACCTTTTCTGCCTGTCCTCATGTATACGAGATAAGAAGACTGGGTGGGACTGTCCAACTATATGCTTCTCATGTTCACCTTTTGCATGATGCCTTTATTCCTTATTAGCTTTGTTAATCCGTCAGAAAAGCACAATTCCACCTGCTCTAACCCTGGTCTCTGTCTGGGCTCTAGATTCGGAGACGACAGAGGATGAGGGAGGGGAATCCTTTGACACCAGAGAGGAGGGAGTGGGTCTCCAGGAACCGGCTGCACATGCAGGTGGGTCCTCCCCCCAACACAACAACATTAATAGAACATCAACATTTCTATTGTTGTCAAGATGATCCTGCACATGTTTATTCCTAGATTGATGAGTAGAGTTATGTATTGCAAGTGTAGCAGCAAGAACTAACTTAGACACTAACTTAGATAGTAATAGCTATTAACAACACTCGACTGACTGACTCAACTTGGATAATGGTCTGAACAGGCACTCTTTTCATTCTCATTATTTTAAACATAAGTGCATAGCTGCTGTTGAATTGAGAGGTCTCTTTGTGGGGGAGGGAGTGTTAAAGTTGATCGTGGATTTTTCTCCTTCTACTTCAGGACACAGAGTGATGGACAGTTGGGGAGACGAGGAGTTTACAGCTCCCAGAACCAGGTAGGATCAGATGACTGATTAGGCTTCACACTGTGTGGCTGCATGTGCAATGAAATCAATCAATCAATCAATACTTTGTTATATCAATTTATCAGTTTAATAAACAAATCAGTATGGTGCCGTCGTCGTCGTCGTCATCTGCCGCTTGTCCGGGGATCGGGTCGCGGGGGCAGCGACCTAAGCAGGGAGGCCCAGACTTCCCTCCCCCCGGCCACTTCCGCCAGCTCTTCCTGGGGGACCCCAAGGCGTTCCCAGGCCAGCTGAGAGACATAGTCCCTCCAGCGTGTCCTGGGTCTTCCCCGGGGCCTCTTCCCAGTGGGACGTGCCCGGAACACCTCACCAGGGAGGCGTCCAGGAGGCATCCTAATCAGATGCCCGAGCCACCTCAGCTGGCTCCTCTCGACGCGGAGGAGCAGCGGTTCTACTCTGAGCCCCTCCCGGATGACCGAGCTTCTCACCCTATCTCTAAGGGAGAGCCCGGACACCCTACGGAGAAAGCTAATTTCGGCCGCTTGTATTCGCGATCTCGTTCTTTCGGTCACTACCCATAGTTCGTGACCATAGGTGAGGGTAGGAACGTAGATCGACTGGTAAATAGAGAGCTTCGCCTTTCGACTCAGCTCCTTCTTCACCACGACGGACCGATGCAGAGCCCGCATCACTGCGGACGCCGCACCGATCCGCCTGTCGACCTCGCGCTCCATTCTTCCCTCACTCGTGAACAAGACCCCGAGATACTTGAACTCCTCCGCTTGGTTCAGGATCTCCTCCCCGACCCGGAGATGGCACTCCACCCTTTTCCGGTCGATTACCATGGCCTCAGATTTGGAGGTGCTGATTCGCATCCCAGCCGCTTCACATTCGGTTGCGAACCGCTCCAGTGAGAGCTGAAGGTCACGGCCCGATGAAGCCAACAGGACCACATCATCCGCAAAAAGCAGCGACCCGATCCTGAGGTCACCAAACCGGACCCCCTCAACACCCTGGCTGCGCCTAGAAATTCTGTCCATATAGGTAATGAACAGAATCGGTGACATAGGGCAGCCCTGGCGGAGTCCAACCCTCACCGGAAACAAGTTCGACTTACTACCGGCAATGCGGACCAAACTCTGGCACCGGTCGTACAGGGACCGGACAGCCCCGATCAGGAAATCCGGTACCCCGTACTCTCGGAGCACCCCCCACATGAGCCCCCGAGGGACACGGTCGAACGCCTTTTCCAAATCCACAAAACATGTGTAGACTGGTTGGGCGAACTCCCATGTACCCTCCAGGACTCCGCGGAGGGTATAAAGGGGGTATGGTGCACCCATACAAAATCAGTCATGTTTACTAAACCTACCTTGGCTTCATCCTAACCCTAAAAATTTCCTTTATTCCTTTTTTAATTTTCTTCCAGGAGTCACTCTGAAGACGTTCTACCACCCCCCTCCCCAAGAACAATCAAACGGCCCTCCACCTCTCCGATGCCAAACCGCTCGGGTTCAGCCCCTACCACCCCCCTCACCCCCCGAAAGAAAGCTATAGTGCCGGCCGACTACCAAGACACAGTCCCCGAGGAGTTCGAGCAGAAAGTCAAGCAGCCCAAATCCTCCACGGGCATGTCCCAGAGCAGTGCTCAAGACTCTCGCCCCCAGACGCCTCTCAGTGAATACTCCCGGAAGGACCTGACCGCCAGACCCTCTCCTAAGCTCACCCGCGCAAGCTCCAAGATCTTTGAGAAAGTCCGCGGTTTCGAGGAGCGAAGGCGAAGCCTTGACAATCCAGAGGGATCCATATCTGGACGATCCTGGGCTGGCTTCAACCGCGCCGGGTCAGTGGACTCGGACGACGGAGGAAGCCGCCTGGGCATCTCCAGAGAGAGCTCCAAGGAGGACCTGCGTGAGGCTCTGAAGGAGGATGCTGCGGAGCGGAGGAGCATGTTCAGGCAGAGGGCCGCCTCGCTGGAGGAGAAGGCGCGCTACTCCGAAAAGGTACAGGACATCGAGAACAAGTTCACAGAGGAGCTCCAACGCATCAAGAAGCTGGTGGGGAAGCCTCACCTGAAGAAGTCCTTCTCCACCGAGCAGCTGAGCCTGCGAGGTCGACAGAGGCTGCCTGAGCGGAAGCTGGAGCCCATCCCACCTCAGGTCCTGCAGAAGCTGCAGGAACGGGAGCGCGCCCAGTGGGAGAAGGAGCAGAAAGACAAGGAGCAGACCAAACAGTGCTCGCCGCCAAAATCACCTCGACTCGCAAGCAAGCAATCCAGACCCCAGGAGACAGAGCGTCCGTCTGCCTCGTGCAGCAGGTCAGGAGAGGCAGCCTCCACTCCAGAGTCTATGCAGCTGTCTGATCTGCCGGGACAGCGCTCGATAAGAGAGATCAGCAGGAGCAGTCCAGTCAGAGAGGTCTATCAGCGGTCTCCCTCCCCAGCGACGTCTCGACAACAGAGGGCAGAGTCGCCGAGCAGGAGTCTGGTTGACATGACACTACGTAAGGTTGAACGAAGGCCAGCCAGCCCCCTGGTGCAAAGGGTCTCCCGGATGCAGGAATCCCCACACGTCAAAGAGTCTCCTGCCAAAACATCACCAAAGGAAGAGTTGTCTGGAAGGAAGACACCTGTAGAGCTTGTTTTAAGAAAAGTAGAAAACAGACCTGCAAGCCCGTTGGTACAAAGAAAATGTACCGATTTACCAGATATTCCAGACCAAGTCCCAGCTAAAACCCCAAGGCTGACGGCCTCTTCAGCCGCGCCCCCAGCCCCCCCACTGGGGGAGAAGACAGAGGTGGAGGCTCCCAGGCCGGCCCCCAGGCTCAACATCCCCACTATTATTGTTGAAGATGAGCCAATGGAAGAAGACGATCCTGCTGAGACTGACCAGTCACAGAAGGCTGACGTCCCCCGAGAGCAGAAGACCAGAGGAAGAGCCCGACGCACCAGGCCCATGTCCCCAGAGCAAGGTCAGATCACCCTCATTCTTACTGTCGGAGGCTTTTCTACTTGACACTCACTTCTTACGACTAATCTTCTGCTTTACTTAAAACATTTTTATTAAAACTTTTGTACAGTACTGTAGATTTAAAACGTCCTTTTTGACAGATTCTTCAGATGACTCGTACGTGTCTGCTGGGGAGGATCCGTTGGAGGCTCCTGTGTTTGAGTTTCCCCTGCAGGACACAGTGGCTACTGCTGGGATGGATGTGCTCATGAAGTGCATCATCGCTGGGAACCCTCTGCCCCAAGGTACGAGTCTCCTCAGCCCAACCAACTTCCTTCTCCTCTCCTGTCAGCTGTCCCAATCTATAATGTTAGGAGCTTCCTGTCTTATACCTCAATACAGATGTCTCAGTACCCGGACTAACGGGTGTCTTATCATGCCACATGGTGTGTTTAGTAAGAGACTTGGACTAACATTCCTATGTGTGTTCCTGTAGTTACCTGGACAAGAGACAACACAGTGCTCTCCAGTGGAGCTAGTGTTGTAGTGAAGGTGGAGGGGGAGCGCCACACTCTGCTGATCAGGTGGGCCAAGCACAGCGATGCTGGGACCTACTGCGTCACAGCCGTTAACGAGGTGGGCAAGGCGTCCAGCAGGGCCAGCCTCTCTGTCAAAACAGGTGAGCATGTTTACTGGTGAAACATTTAGTTTTGAAGAATGTTATTTTTACTCGGCAGTGCAACTTCAGATCACAGCAGGTTGTATCAAGTCAGATGTTACATAAAGGGCTTCTTGACTGTTGGTCGGGGTTATCCTGTATCTGAAGCAGCATGCAGGAAGCAAAGTCTCAATGTCTAAATCCAGGGTCCGCAAGGTTCTAACGGGTCTGAGTCAATCAAACCTTTTATTTATTTTGTATTTATTTTTTGACTATCAGTTGAATACAGAAAAAGCATATTAATGACATATTTCCCTTCTTCAATGGCCACGTACTTAACAAGCATCTCAACTCAACTCAAATCTCAACTCAAAATGCATAAATGCATAAATGTAAATGTAACTACCCTCTGTATGTAAATACACTTGTGTCTCCTACCACCTGATTAAGAAGCTAGGCTTTTATATTCTCAGCAATAGATTCAGGGTAGCCTGACGTTGTCATACTCATAATTCTAGTCAGAATATGAGTCTGAAAACTCTCCGTTGGGCTGTGACTATGGGGCGTGTTTTAACCAAACTCGTAAAACAAATGCCTCTTCGCTCAATTGGATAGACCTACAACCAATCAGAGCAACGTAATATGTTGTTTGTTGAAAACAAATTCAACCCAAGGGCTCTTTCGTGACGTTGTTGATTACGTTACTGTTGATCATCTGTCCATCATCGTATAAAGCCCGCCCTGGCAATTTCACTGGTCCGTCCTGATTCTGGTTTTATGTAGTTGTTCCCAATAGGAGACCCTCCAGACCCAACTTTCCGACCAAATCTTTTTGTGGGCGGGGAGAAGTTGGGCTGGCAGCCAGGCCAGATTCAGGGTTCACTTTGACTTAAATTATGTCATATCAGTAGCGATCCTTCTATTGATATCAGATCTTAAATGCTGTAGTGAAAATGAGTCATACAGTATGTTTGACCTAGGCACCACTGTTCACGTAACAGGAAGTGTTATCTGCATTCAGCTTCCACATTCAGTCTGAGAAGGAAAAGTCAGTTACATGGCATGGACTGCCTGAGTACATTATACAGTTCATATCAGTCTACAAGATAAATGGTTTCCAGAAAGCTTTGATTACAGGGATGATCCAAACAGCAGGCTCAACTAAGCTACCCACAAGGCCGTTAATATAGCTCTCCAGATATGTATCTCATGTTCTCTGATGTTTCATATCTAATCAAGTGGTGGAGGTTCAACCTTCCTTCCTCTCCTGGAGAATCCTGGCCATCTCCCTTCACTCCTAATCTCTCTCTGCTGCCGAGCCATCGCACTTCTAGTTACCATAGCAACCCTTGAGTCTAAATTGAACCTATAAATTGTTAAGACGCGTCGGTCTTCCTGCATTGTTTGCAGGCTGGGAGACTCTCCTCCATGTTTTAATCAAATCAATATTTATATATGTGTGCACCTGTACGTATTTCGGACAGAAATATATTAAAACAAACATTTTTTTATCTTAAGCAAAAAAAAAAAGATTGGTTTTCAAGTCGCATGTATATGTATGATAAAACCATGTTGCAGTATGAGAAGACCAGCATCACAACATCTATTTCAGAACATTTATTTTCTACTTTCCCATAAACACATTTATGTACATAGAAACACAACACCAAGGGGTTGGGCATATGTGTGCAACAATTATAATTTT
The DNA here is from genome assembly GCF_021917145.1 of Hypomesus transpacificus. Taxonomy (NCBI): domain Eukaryota; kingdom Metazoa; phylum Chordata; class Actinopteri; order Osmeriformes; family Osmeridae; genus Hypomesus; species Hypomesus transpacificus. Next base: position 2,129,085 of record NC_061082.1, on the reverse strand, counting down.
AAGATTACAATTCTTACAATTCCAATCTCACAATCCAAGTGGAGCCCCCTGCCTGTGTCTGAGCCCCCTGCCCTGTGTCTGAGCCCCCTGCCTGTGTCTGAGCCCCCTCCCCTGTGTCTGAGCCCCCTGCCCCATGTCTGAGCCCCTTGCCTGTGTCTGAGCCCCCTGCCCTGTGTCGGATCCTCCTGCCCTGTGTCTGAGCCCCCTGCCTGTGTTCCTCAGAGCCCCCCCCTGAGCCCCGGGGGGCCCTGGCCGTGCGTGTGGAGGCCAGCAGTCCCATCACCTCAGACGAGGAGTACCTCAGCCCCCTGGAGGAGGCTGCTGACCCGGGCCCCGAGCTCAGGACTCTGGACTCCAGGTTCAAGGAGCCCCCGGGCTTCCTGGTGAGCCTGGCAAGCAGCCGCAACAGAACCATCTTTACTGACTGGTACAGAACCATCTTTACTGACTGGTACAGAACCATTTTTACTGACTGGTACAGAACCATCTTTACTGATTGGTACAGAACCATTTTTACTGACTGGTACAGAACCATCTTTACTGACTGGTACAGAACCATCTTTACTGATTGGTTCAACACATAGAAACATTTGTTTATAATGATGACATATTGATAGTTATTATGTCACATTCAAAGAGAGAATCGTGTTCATGATGTTTGCACAAGCCTGACAGCCTGCTGTGTTCTCTACATCCCTAACCCCATCCCTCACCTCTCCTCCTCCATGGGAACCACGGTAACAGGCCACCATGAATGACCAGGCAGTGTTTGAAGGTCAAGAGGTCACACTGTCTGTGAGAGTCAGTGGGCAGCCCAAACCCATGCTGTACTGGTACGTCCCTCTCCCTCACCACACCTTGATGAGCTAAACACAACTTAACACAACCACTGCATTTTCACTACATCTGGAAACCGTAGGCTCATATTTTGTGCTACTGAAGCGGTCAATACGGGATAGTTGCATTTACATTACCAGCATCCCTTGTTAACAGTGGAATCAGTACAATGCACATTGGTCCATTCTGGTGCGTGGTTGGAACCTTAGTGAGTGTTCACCTGTCTCTGTTGACCTGTCTCTGTTGACCTGTCTCTGTTGACCTGTCTGTGTTGACCTGTCTCTGATGACCTGTCTCTGTTGACCTGTCTCTGTTCACCTGTCTCTGTTGACCTGTCTCTGTTGACCTGTCTCTGTTGCCCTGTCTCTGTTGCCCTGTCTCTGTTGCCCTGTCTCTGTTGACCTGTCTCTGTTCACCTGTCTCTGTTGCAGGCTTAGAGACAGAGTCACAGTGAAGACCGGCCCACGTCACCTCGTCCAGGAGATGGATGGCGGCACGTTTCAGATGACCATCAGGTCGGCTCTGCGGTCAGACAGCGGTGTGTACACCTGCAAGATCATCAACGAGTACGGCAGCCGGCAGTGTGAGGGCAGGCTGGAGGTCACAGGTGAGAGAGCTCTTCACTACACCACCAGCACTCCTTAGAGAAGGATTTTATACATACCACCACATGACTCCTTAGAGAAGGAATGTACATGTAATTGATGGAGGTATGGGCAAACACACATAGTAAATATATAGAAATATGTTATTGTTTAAAGTAAGTATTCTTTTTTGCACCCCTGCCTACACAAATGACACAGCCAACAAGATGGCATATTCTTCCCACACTGTACAGTCATTCAGAAGCCACAAACGTTCCTTCCTTCATTTGCCTTCACCCACCTCCTTCCTCCTCTTCCTCGTCCTCCTCCAGCCCCCCCCGTGGAGCCAGCTTTAGCGGTCACCCGGCCCGTCAGAGACATCACTGCCAGGGCTGGAGAGACCGTCATGTTCGAGTGCCATGTGATTGGTCCTCAAGACACAGATGTGGATTGGCTGGCTGATGGGAAGCTGATGCAGCCTGCGCTGCTGAACTGTAAGATGCACTTTGACGGGAAGAGATGTCGCCTGCTGCTCAACTCAGTCCACGAGGACGACAGCGGCACGTACATGTGCAAGCTCAGCACAGCCAAGGGTGAACAACACGCCTCTATCTAACCAAGCATTGATGTGTGTAGAAGACGACAGATACGTCATCCTTCATCCTATGTTTAAGAATGACAGTATAGTATTGGGGCAACTGAAGTATCCAAAATCATTAGTGTGTTATTAAGAAGATTTCATATCTGATGCTTCAATTCAATATTGTTGTCTCTCCTCCTGTCCTCCTTGTCTGTTCTGACTCTCCTTCTCTCTTCTTCCTTCTCTCCTCCTCTCCTCCTCTTGTGTTTTCAGAGGAGCTGACATCTAGCGGGCAGCTGAAGGTTCTTCCCTCCATCGAGCCTCTGTTCACCCGGATGCTGGACGTGCTGGAGGTGATTGAGGGCCGTAACGCCCGCTTCGACTGCAAGGTCAGCGGGACGCCACACCCCTGCGTCACCTGGAGCCACTTCGGTAGGCAGGACTCAGCTGTGCCCCACGCTTTTGTGGGAAACATAAGGACACCTGTAGTTGAAGTGATAGTGAAAGTGGTATCCCCTGTGCCGTCTCTTTCCAGACCACCCGCTAGCCCACAGTGAGGACGTCCACATCCTGCAGGAGGGCGGACGCCACTCGCTGGTCCTCTCTCACGTCTCCAACGAGGACGAGGGCTTCTACACCGTCGTGGCCCGCAACGCACATGGAGAGGCCGAGTGCTCGGCCGAGCTCTACGTACAAGAGCCACGACCAGCCATCTCTGCCCAGATGTACGGGCAACCTTCTTTTAAACACCAATCAGACTTCAAGACGCATCAAAGAACGTGTCATAGAAAATCACAAGACAAACTATTTAACTTCCACACCTTCCTCATTTCCATCCTCTCCACCTTTTCACTCCATCAACCAACTCCTTTTCATCCCTCTTTCCTTGCCTCTTCGCTTCCCTCCCTTGTTCACTTCTTCCATTCATCACTCACCTAACCCTAACCCTATCCCTCCCTCCCTCCTCCCTCTCCCCCCTCCCCAGGGCCAAGCTGGAGAAGATGCCCTCCATCCCTGAGGAGCCGGAGCTTCCTGAGAGCGAAGTGGAGCGTTTCACCATGCCAGATTTTGTGAAGCCGCTGTACGACCTGGACGTGATCGAGGGGAAGGAGGCCGTGCTGAAGTGTAAGGTGGCCGGCCTGCCCTACCCCACCATCTTCTGGTTCCACAATGGGATGAGGATCGACAGCACCGAGGAAAGGAAGATGACGCAGTGTGAGTGATCAACGCTGTTTAGAGAGAAACCATCAAGTCTGGGATTATATCTGCTGTGATGGAAGCAGCAGGTGGCTGTAGGCTAGTCCATGTTCCTCCAAGAGAATTCCATTTAATTGAATAGCTAAACACACCTTATGTCTCCAATCCCCAAGATAGAATATTCTGGTGTGTGTGCATAATGTGTGTTCTTTGGATAAAAGCGTCTGCTAAATGCATAAATGTAATAATGTGCATAATATCATGTAGGAAGAGATTCAACTTTAACAGTCAGAAGTAATCCTTCCTCTACTCTTGTTGAGAAGAACTGTTTGACTGGATCCAGGAGATTGACATGCAGGTGTGTGTCGTTTTGTTTGGTCCAGTCAGAGACATCCACAGCCTGGTGATCCGGTCTGTGTGTCACAGCCATGCAGGAGTGTACAAGAGCGTCATCTCCAACAAGGTGGGCAAGGCCACCTGCTACGCCCACCTCTACGTCACCGGTGAGTCACCTCCACCTCAGCACACGCCTGGGGACAGGAGCCTCCTGGACAACGCTTTCTTTTCTGTCAGGGTCTTAAACGTTTAACGTGATTCTGTTGTGTATATGTTGTAATGCCTGTTAACCATCAGTGCTTCTGGGTATTTACAGATGTTCTTCCTGACCCCCCCGATGGGGCACCAGTGGTACGGTCCATCACAGGGAAAACCATCACCCTGGAGTGGAAGAAACCTCGACGACTAGACCCCTCCATTGGTGGGTCTGCCTCACATCCTGCAGCTAAGCACACTGACGTTAATATGATCAGAAATTATACTTAACGTATTTGGTGAATAGTGTGTTTTGCAACTGCAACTGAACACATTGTGGAGACAATGGCTTCCCAAGATTAGACTGGTGCCAAACAGATTATAATTGTTGATTAGTTTATTTCTAAGAACAAAAAAACCCACTGTAAAACAACTACACATACATTGTTTCTTTTCAACAAGCCAGTAGATAACCAAACTCCACCAGCATCATTAAACTCCTGTCCTCTTTCAGACCCCAGCTGCTTGATGTATGCCATCCAGCAGCAAGCCCTGGGCTCCATCCAGTGGAACATCATAGCATCCAGCCTGAAAGAGACCTCCTACACCGTCTCCACGCTCTCCAAGGGAGTCCGCTACGCCTTCAGGGTGCTCTCCATCACCACCAAGGCCTTCAGCAAGCCCTCCCCAGCCACCGATGCAGTGCAGCTGCTGGACACAGGTACCTGCAGGGACACCAGGGAGAGCTGGCTTTATCTGGAGGAATCCTTCTTCTGTTGGATTTCAGAGACAGAGAACAGGATGGGTTGTGAGAAACGACAGGAAACTGTTTCTTATGATCCACAGTGAAGGCCATCACTATGTATGCCATGTCTGGGGCAGTAGGTGTTACATACTGAAATGTGCTCTTGATCTCTCCAGGTCCCTATATTGAGGAGGCCCCAGTGATCATTGACAAGCCCGACGTTGTCTATGTGATGGAAAACCAGTCTGTCAGCATCACCATCACCCTCAACCACGTCAACGCAACCGTCATCTGGAAGAGGCAAGTCACCCTGAGGACTCATATTACTGTACAGTCAGACTACAGGATTAAAAACCAACTCAAATGTCCGTCTTTTGTGTACTGAGAGTCATTTACTTTAACTTAGTCCACAGCTTGTTGTAGTGATCCCATATCATGAGGATATGAAACCTGCTGTGGTGGTTCCCTCGTCAGGCTCAGAGTCTGAGGGTTATAACTCCTCCCTAAGACCTGAGCCTGGACGCTGAGCTGTGACTAGCACCACTACAGACACCAGAGCAACAAGAAACACTGCAGGGAACCGGAGGGCCTTTTGGTTCAACTCACGGCTCACGATCGAAAACACATTGTGGTCGTACACACATCATGGTCATACACACATCGTGGTCGTACACACATTGTGGTCATACACACATCATGGTCGTACACACATCGTGGTCGTACACACATCATGGTCGTACACACATCATGGTCGTACACACATCATGGTCGTACACACATCATGATCGTCAGGGTAACCTACCCCGCGCTGAGCAGTGTTGTGGTGTGTTCAGGAGGGGGCTGGTGCTGAGCAGCAGACCAGGCCTGTTTGAGATGCTCATGCCTGATGACGACCAACACACCCTGAAGATGCTGCGGGTGAAGCTGGCCGACGTGGGCCAGATGGTGTGTGTGGCTTCCAACAAGTGTGGCAGTGACTCCTGCACCTTCAGCGTGGAGATGGCTGGTGAGTTTCTGACGCTTCCCAGAATCACAGCCACTCACAGCTGATTTGCAGCAGACCAAGAGCTTTTAAATTAATCATTGAAATTGAAGCACTTTGTCATAAGATTCCAACATTTTAATAAAAAATGATATTGACTGTTTATTGAATCTAAAGTTATTATCAGAGCTGATTCATGCTTTCATGTGGAGTAAAGAGTTGTATCTCTCCCTCCCAGCGCCCCCAACGTTTGAGAGTATCATGGAGGATGTGGATGTGTCTGTGGGGGAGACGCCTCACTTTGCTGTGGTGGTGGAGGGCAGTCCTGTCCCCGACATCCTGTGGTTCAAGGTACACGACAGGAAACTGTGTGTGTGCTTGCATCTGTGTCTCTGTCATTTAATTCAAAAAAGATGTGACTTGATGACAGTAGTTGGACCAAGAATTGAAATGGACATGATCAACTTTTTGACATGGCTTTGCTATCTGTCTGTTTCAGGATGACGTACTGTTGTCAGAGAGCAGTCACTACACGTTTGTGTACGACGACAGCGAGTGTTCTCTGGTGGTTCTGAACACACGCGAGGAGGACTCTGGAGTGTACACCTGCACCGCCAGGAACCTGGCCGGGTCTGTGTCCTGCAAGGCTGAGCTCAGCGTGCGCCCAGGTAGGCTACCCATACCCTCAGGTAACCCTAACCCCAGGTAACCCTACCCTCAGGTAACCCTAACTCCAGGTAACCCTACCCTCAGGTAACCCTAACCCCAGGTAACCCTACCCTCAGGTAACCCTAACCCCAGGTAACCCTACCCTCAGGTAACCCTAACCCCAGGTAACCCTACCCTCAGGTAACCCTAACCCCAGGTAACCCTACCCTCAGGTAACCCTAACCCCAGGTAACCCTACCCTCAGGTAACGATAACCCCAGGTAACCCTACCCTCAGGTAACCCTAACCCCAGGTAACCCTACCCCTACCCTCAGGTAACCGTAACCCTAACTCCAGGTAACCCCACCCACAGATAACCCTACCCCCAGGTAACCCTATGTAATGAGGTAGCAGAAACATGAACAGCATCACTATCTGTCTGCTCTGAGGTCAGTGTAAACGGCTGGAGGTCTGTGCTGGTCGTGTTCCTCCGCAGATGTTAAGGAGCAGCAGAAGCCCGAGCTGGATGAGGAGACCCTGCTCAGGAGGATGCGCCGGCTGACAGACTACTACGACATCCACAAGGAGATTGGGAGGTGAGGACCTGGTAGCAGATCTGCAGCTGATCAACGAGTTACAACCTGAAACTAAACGGCAATTAACTAACCTAATAAAACCATCAGCTTTGGATTTTGAGTAACTCTGCTTGTTTCTCCAGAGGGGCCTTCTCGTATGTGAAACTTGTGACACAGAAAGCAGGAAAAATTGAATATTCTGCCAAGTTCATCTCAGCGCGAGCTAAGAGAAAAGCCTCGGCTCTGAGGGAGATGAACCTGCTGTCTCGTCTTGACCACGAAAGAATCCTCTACTTCCACGACGCCTTCGAGAAGAAGAATGCTGTGGTCATCATCACTGAGATGTATCTCTGTCTGAACACTGACTGAAGGGCAAAACACCTTCAAGTTGGACTGCAATATCTAAACGAGGAAGGAGAAGGAGGGATCAGGCTATAATCTCTTTCATGATGCACACATACACACTCAAACACATCATAAAATAACAATGGCCAAAGGTGTTTAGCAATATTGCATGTCCTGTTTTGAAAAGAAAATCATTTTTCCTTGACGAATACCTGAAGCTGCAACGAGGAGTTACTGGAGAGGTTCATCAAGAAGTCTAGTGTGATGGAGTCTGATGTAGGTTCAGCGGCATGCTCAGACCTCTGCATGACTCAACCCCTTGCTGTGTCACTTCCTGTCACTGATGCAGTATTACAGCTTGAACATAAAGCTGATGAGGAAAGCTGGATGAAACGCTTTTCTGTGTGCCGCAGGTCCGCTCCTGTATGAGACAACTGCTGGAGGGGCTGGACTATCTACACCGACAACATCTCATACATTTGGACATCAAGGTAAATATGCGGTTTTATAATATGGCACTTTGGGGTTTTCCATTTCCTGAAGTGTTCCGTATGCGCACCGTCAAGTTATTAAGGATTTTATTCCTTTTATAATGTAATGTAAGATCATGTATTTATTTAGCATTTGTTTTTTATCTGAAGCAAAAAACAGGGAGGGAATTTGAACCTGCAACCTCTTGACCTGCTACTAAAGGCTTGACCACTGAGCTCCCCCTGTATTCATCTGTGTGATCATGATGCTCTTTCCCTCAAGCCTGACAATATCCTCATGGCCGATCCCCATGGCGACCAGATCAGGATCAGTGATTTCGGCAACGCTGTGCAGCTGACACCAGACGAGGCTCAGTACTCTAAATACGGCACCCCAGAATTTGTTGCCCCAGAAATAGTGAATCAGACCCCTGTGTCCATGGCAACGGACATCTGGTAAGGAGCTGGCACACACGAGGGATCTGAATCATATCTCAAATTAAATCAAGTTTCACTTTATACTCTGCTTTTATCCCTAGGCCAATTGGAGTCATCACTTATCTGTGGTGAGTGAAATATTTGTCATTATTCAGCTTTAACAACATTCAGCAATAATAACTCTCTGAATGTGAATAGAAGCTAGGCCTGATGCATTACACCAGCGATGATGCCCAAACTCTGTCTGCTTCAGTGTGACTGGCGTGTCTCCGTTTGCTGGAGAGGATGACCGCAGCTCTCTGCTCAACATCAGGAACTACAACGTGGCTTTTGAGGAGAGAATGTTCGCGGACCTCTGTCGAGAAGCCAAGGGCTTCATCATCAAGCTGCTGGTCGCAGACAGGCTGTGAGGAACTCATATCTTAACAACTAAATACACTCATTGGACAAAAACAAATAATCAATTAGTCCTTCTATATTGTATTCTCAATAGGATGCCTGAAGCATTAGTAGCAGTATGCTTATAGTATATATATACAGTATAAATACAGTACAAAAAAATACCTTTACTGTTGGAGACAACATTTAATATAATGCAGCATAATGCCATTTTGAACCTACAGGAGGCCTGATACCCAGGAATGCCTTCGTCATCCCTGGTTTAAGGTACAGTTAAGAATGTACTGCCTACGCCATGGGTTTAAACTACACCCCCACTAGACTCTGGGTATCTCACAGCATTAAAAAATATTGAGCAATAAATAAACTGAAATGATGATCCTTCCCCTTTGTCATGTTATTCAGACACTCACAAAGGGGAAGGCTATAAACACTGAAGCCCTCAAGAAGTTTGTGTCTCGTAGGAGATGGCAGGTAAGGGATTCAACTATTTACTTTCAGATTTCAACAGAGATGGGAAGTAACAAGTACAAATACTTCGTTACTGTACTTTCTTTTTCTGGTATCAGTACTTTACTTCACAATTTTTCGGACAACTTTTTACTCTCACAAATATCTGTACTTTCTACTTCTTACATTTTCAAGCCAGGCTTGTAATTTTTTTTTCCATTAATATTTTCAAAAATCTTTTTCCCCAAAATATTTTCTAAATAGTATTTAGGCTTCTCTGTTTCTCCTCTCCCAAAAGGTTGAAAACAAAAATGTCCCCAAAAATTCAGAACAGATGTTCAACAAAATATTTCCCCCAAAATATTTCACTTTAACTTGAGTGAAAAAGTGTAGTCAGCACTTCTTTTACCACTCTTTTTAAACATCTGTATTTCTACTTGAGGGAAGGATGTGTGTATTTTTGCCATCTCTGGATTTCACAACTAAGTAATTCTGGGTTGTACTGATTTGTGTGTCTACCAGTTAAAAAATTTGATGTTTCTGTGGTTCTACAGCGCTCTCTCATCAGCTACAAATCCAAAATGGTCATGAGGTCCATCCCAGAGTTGCTAAATGACTCCACCAACCATATCTCCATAGCGGTACCCAGACACCTAAAGGAAGGTTCCCCACCACCTTCATCTTCCTCCGATTCGGACGAAGACATTGACGAGCTTCCATTCATCCCAATGCCAATAACTGTGGAATTTTCCGGATCCAGAATGTCCTTGACTGACATCCAGGGAGATGAGGAGGGGATAGGCCAACCAAACGGGACCACTAAAACCCCAGTGTGTCCAGGGCAGGAGGTGCGAGAGGCTGCAGGGCTGGAGGCCCAGGGGGCAGACTCCTCGGGCAGGGGCCGGCAGAGGAAGAGGTCAGCTCAAGAGACCGATAAAGGTTCCTCAGACGATGAGCCCCCCGCGGAGCTGGCCCAGCCAGACCAGGCCAGGAGGCCTCTACGCAGGGGCTCCAGCATGGACTCTGACAAACCCGACACTGGGAGCAGGAGAGGAACGCTCCGTCGAGGGGGCTCGGCCGACAGTGCCCTACTGCTACACATCCCGCCGGAAGAAGGCCCTGGCGACGGCGCTCCCGAGAGTGGGAGGAAGATCCTGAAAAAGGCTGTGTCCATGGAACTGCCCAGGAGGAGTGGCAGCCCGGGGACGGCCACCATGAGCCAGGAAGACTACGCTCTCAAACTGGAGCTGATGAGGCAGAGGCTGCTGCGAGGCGGCTCAGTGGACAAGAAGATGAGCGGCTTGCGGGGCCCCCTGCTGGAGACGCTGGGGATGGGTGACGATAAACGAGCGTCTTCTCTAGAGCGCCACTCTCGAGCGCCGCGCCTCGGCCCTCCTCCTCTGACCAGGGCTGCCTCCAGTGACTCCTCCAGAGAAGACGTGCCCAAACCCAAAGTCCTCCGCAAGAGCGCCTCCTTCAGCCAGGGGGACACAGAGCCCATGCCCCTGTACCGGCGCTCAGGAGCCCCCCTGGAGATCCCCCTGGCACAGATAGAGGAGAGGAGACTCCAGGAGGCCATATCCATGTCTGCTCTCACTGAGCAGATAAAGCTGGAATCCAGACCGGTCACTCCTAGAGAACCATCCCCCAAGCTGCCTATCCCAGAGCCAGCCAGACAGGAGAGTCCGACTAAGATGGAGTACGAAGATTCGCTGATCAACAAAGAGACCAAAGCTGAAGAGTGTTCCAGTGAGAAACCAGATGGGACGACCACTGACAGCACTTTTGATGAAAGGTCAAGCACGAGTGGTTTCTCTGAGAAGGACATGAGCATGTCAGAGGAACCAATGATGGAAGCAGAGAACGTGGCCCAGAGAGACCCAAGCCCTCCCCCAGCCCAGAGAGACCCTCCCCCGGCCCAGACTTTCACCTTAGAGGAGAGAATGGAAGAAGAAGAAGAGGAACACTTTGAGGAGAAGACTGAGGAGAGAGTTGATATGGTTGCTGAAACAAAAACGGTAGAAGAAGTACAAGTTGAAGAAGATATTGAAGAGGAAGTGAAGACACCGGTGAAGTCTGAGATGGTCATCTCCACCAGCTCTATTATGGTCTCTCCAACACAGGTTTATTCAAGAGGTCCAGCCAACGTGGTGTCGTCGTACGTGACACCCACACCCCCCGCTAGAGTTACACTCCCAGACGGCACCACCTCAGCATACGCCAGCATAATGCAGACCATCATGGTCCCCTCCCTGCAGCCCCTGAAGAATCCTCCGCTTGGTCCCTCCACCCCGGTGGGTCTGAGGACTCCTGAACCAGCGCTGGACTCCACACCTCCAGCTGTCCCTGGCCCGTCCAGACCAGTGGTAGCCCTCACCACCGAACACCCTGCCGTGTACTCCAGAGTGGCCTCTCCAGAGCAGCTTTCCAAAGAGCCCAGCCCACCCCTGACAGCCCCCTCGCCCCCCGCGGCCCCCCCTCTCGGGGGCAGCTTCCAGGACATCGCCTCTGAAGAGGTGTTTGAGGCCCGCTTCAGGAAGCGTGAGTCTTCTCTGACCCGAGGCCTCAAACTCCTTTCCTGGTCAAAGAACGAGGACAAGCCCGCCGCATCCTCGGACTCTACAGAGTTCAGCGAGGAGATCTACAGACCCGGGCCAACCGGAGCCCCGCTGGAGATCTCCTCCAGGAGGCTGGAAGAGAAGTCCAAGTCTGTCCAGGACCTCCGCGAGGCCCAGAAGGACCAGGGCTTTATGAGGCGCCTCTCCATGAGACTCCGCAGGACCCCGTCGGCCGAGCGCAAGGAGGAGAAGCCGAAGGAGGAGGATCCAGTCTCCCCCAAGAGGAGGCTGTCCTGGGCCCTGGGCCGACGGGGTTCCCAGGAGAGGAAGGAAGTAGAGATGAAGAGGATGGACGGAGAGAGCGAACCGCCAACGGAGGAGGGGATGGAACTCAAGAAGCCCAACGAGTCTCCTGTCCTTGCTATGCGCAGGAAGATAGAGTCGACCGTGGCAGGGATCTCCATGAAGATCCGCAGTGTCTCTGAGGAGAGGCGGACGGAGGACAAGGAGGCCAAGCCAGAGAGTAAGAAGACTCCCATCCTCTCCATGCTGCGCAGGTCCACGTCAGAGGGCCGGGGTTTGAAGAGTATGGCTGTGCCTCAGAACCAGCTGGCCACTCAGTCAGGAAGCACGGCCTCCTCCGAGTCTCTGGGATCCGTGTCCAGTGTGAAGTCAGAAACAGTTTCCAGAGGTGGGACTGTTCTTCTCCTCATTCTAACTGACAGGGTTGGACTGTTTGCACCATCAATAAATACTAATGTTATCCTGGGTTTAGAGGAAGAGACTCTGCTTTCTTGTCAGTTTTAATAGCAGTTGTACAGTTTTACCTTTCTTCAGGATACATGTCGGATTAACAGATATTTACATTTCTGGACTTAGTCCAGAAATGTCCAGAAATGTCCATTGATACTTGCACTGTACTTAGTTTAAGGTGCAAAGTAAGAGCCTGTTTTATGCACGTTCTAACATTAAATTTTTCTTCCTTATTACCCACTTGTGTTGATTTCAGTTTGAGTTGTGTGTTTCCTCAGCAGGTGGCGAGGGCGAGCGCAGGTCTCGCTGGGATCGCTGGGGCTTGACCCGAGGACGCAGGGACAAGACTGTGTCTCAACCCGACATCCCCTCAGCCATCGCCAGGGAGAACGGCTCTCTCGGCTCACGCCAGTACTCCAGACTGGCCTCTGGTATGTAGTCCATACCTGGGGAAACTAGTACTCTAGACTGACCATCCAAAATGTAGTTGTATGTATTGCAGGTCAACGCCCTAAGCCGTCTGTCTGAATACACACTGAGCAGTGTCCACCTCTGAATGTCCCCTGTAGACTTCCCTCCTGTGTTCCACATCAAGCTGAGGGACCACGTCCTGCTGGAGGGAGACCCCATCACCCTCAGCTGTCTCCCGGCTGGATCGCCACACCCTCACATCCACTGGATGAAAGGTCAGCCTTCTTCTCACGCCATGCTGACAACAGAACGAATCCTGCTGCCTGTCCTTCTGGAAATTACCTACTGGACTTACCTGTATGGGTGCTATTGTGAATGGATACTGGAATACAAGTCAGTTGTTTTGTTTGGGAAGTAAACGCTAGCATCAGCAGTTCTACATACAAGTCTAATGTGCTGGCAACGGCAAATACAATGACATAGTAAGAGAATTTAAGCATTGGATTTAAAAAAATATTTGTCATCATAATATGGTCATATTCTATACACAACACTAAATCAACAACAATGCCCAGGCTAGTATTGTAACTGTTGACAGGCAGGTGACACCTTGTGACGTTTCCTTGAATCCAATCCTCTCTGCTGTGTTCCCCTCAGACAAGAAGCCTCTGGAGATAGATGCCAGGATGAACATGATTGCCTGTCCAGACGGCCGGCAGCTGCTGATGATAATGAAGACCACCAAGAAGGACGCGGGCCTCTACGAGTGCGTGGCCACCAACCCCCTGGCAGCCGTGTCCAGCTCATGCACACTCTCCCTCGCACGTACGTCAATAGTGTGTGTGAGTGTGTTGAGTGGGACCCCAACTGTGGAGGTGTAAAGGGATGTGGGACTCGTAGAGAGCTGTCGAAACTGATCCATTAACTGCTCATCGTGGGTTTGTTCTTCTCCTATCTGGTGTGTGTGTCTGATGTGTGTGTGTCTGGTGTGTGTGTGTGTCTGGTGTGGTGTGTGCGTGTGTCTGGTGTGTGTGTGTGTGTGTGTGTGTGGTGTGTGTGGGTCAGGTCTCCCCAGTCGTCCTGGGACCCCCGAGGTGCCTCAGAGGTACAGGAACACGGCCCTGGTGCTGTGGAGGCCCTCTGACACCATGGCCCCCTGCACCTACTCCCTGGAGAGGAAGGCAGAGGGTGAGGCCACCTCCTCACACTGTAGCACAGTAATGACACATTTCACCAGAAGGGGGGATTTGAACCTGCAACCTTTTGATCTGCAGTTAAATGCTCCACTACTAAGCTGCATCACAGCAGCAGCTGTCAAGTACTGCCACCTTGTGGTCGCTGTGTATGTTTCTGTTGCTGTAGCCTTGCTTTTTCCTTAGGATCAATAAACCAAGTAATCACTGGCTGATAATCCTCAATCAGTCACATCCTACAATGTAGTATTAAACATGTTTGTTTCCCCCAGGTGAGGTCAACTGGCTGATAGTGGCCACAGGAGTGGCCGACTGCTACTACAATGTCGTTGACCTGCCAGCAGGGGGCGCGTTCAGGTTCCGGGTGGCATGTGTCAACAAAGCAGGCCAAGGGCCCTACAGCAGCCTGTCTGAGATCGTCTGCCTGGACACCGCAGGTATGGAAAGGGTGGATAAAAGATTTGTTAAGCTCTGACTTCTGAGAAAACGGTCAAATACATTTCAAGTTTTGAAATCTCACAGTTCTTACTCATCATGCCACATATAGGCCTTTTATCTGTCATAAGATATTATATATTGTTTTTAAAATGTATTTTATGCATTCATATTCTGCCTGAAACATTATTTTCTAGACAAATGATAGTTTGGAACGTACTGTCTATCATTCTTCTTCTTCAGAACAACTCAAGTCCAGTGGAGCGGTGGTGGTTAACACTACCCCTTCCCCTCCCGTGGTGATGATGTCATCAATGACGGTGCCCCCCATTAAAACCCCTAGTAAAGGGGCAGCCCCCTCCACTCAACCCCCAGCCCCCCTTGCCCCCTCCCCACAACCCCCAGCCCCCCTTGCCCCCTCCCCACAACACCCAGCCCCCCCTGCCCCCTCCACACAAGCCCCTGTCCCTTACCCCTTCACCAAAACCCCTGCCCCCTCCACCCAGCCCCCAGCCCCCTCCACCCAGCCCCCAGCCCCCTCCACTCAGCCCCCAGCTCCCTCCACTCAGCCCCCAGCTGTATCAGGAGCCAAGGCAGGAACTTCTCTTCTAAAACCGCCTGGCCCTCCCTCTGTCCAGCCCTCCATCCAGGCAATCTCCCCCTCCAGCCCTCCTCCCTCCAGCCCTCCTCCCTCCAGCCCTCTCCCCTCCACGCCCCAGGCTCTGCCACCTCCGGCCAAATCCAAGACCACCCTCAACATTAACGTAGGGAAGCCCGCGCCCTCTCCCGTAAAACTGGCCCCGCCTGTTGTCCTTCCCAAACCCCAAAGCCCAACCAACATCGTCCCCCCCACGGCTAAAACTCCTCCCACCTCCGGCCCTCTGCTCGTAAGCCCACCCCCCTCCATCGGCAAGCCCATCTCCTCTCTGCCCATGTACGCTCCTGTCTCCACGGCTCGCCTCACCCCTCCCTCTCCCTCCAGCGCTCCGGCCCCGGCCCTGGCCCCTCCCGTGGTGCTGGTCTCTAGTCTGACCCCCGTCATGGACGGAGGCCCGGGCCCCTCGGGGAGAAGCACCCCCTCGGGGCGTATGACCCCCTCGGGGCGTATGACCCCCTCGGGGCGCAGGACCCCCTCAGGAAAGTCTGGAGACGGGTCCCTGCGTCAGGGGGTTCCCCAGAAACCGTACACCTTCATGGATGAGAAGGCCAGGTGAACACATACACAAAACACAACAATGTTAAAAACGAGATTGTGTATTGTGACACTTTTTGTGAAAAAGATCAACGATACACATACCAGTAAGTCCATGTATATTAGAATAGTTGGACAGCAGCTGAAGATCTTCCAATTCTGATGGCAGTAAACATCTCCCCACGATGCTGTAACAGCAGCAAGTCTTTCATGTGCTTCTCCTCACAGGGGGCGGTTTGGCGTGATCCGGGAGTGCCGTGAGAACGCCACAGGGAACCTGTTCATGGCCAAGATCGTGCCGTATGAGGCAGAGAGCAAGCAGGCGGTCCTGCAGGAGTACGACATCCTCAAGTCGCTCCACCACGACAAGATCATGGCTCTGCACGAGGCCTACGTCACTCCTCGCTACCTCGTCCTCATCTCCGAGTGCTGCAGCGGCAAGGAGATCCTCTACAGCCTCATAGACAGGTCAGATAGCGCCTGATAGAAGAGGAAGGAAGATGAAGTTGTTCTCTGTAAAGTATATTGTTGTATCGTAACATTCATGTAAGGATGTATTGTGTGCTGTGTCGGTGTCCTGTCAGGTTCCGCTACTCTGAGGATGATGTGGTGGGGTACATAGTCCAGATCCTGCAGGGACTGGACTACCTTCAAAACCGACGCATCCTGCACCTCGACATCAAGGCAGAGAACATCATCGTCACCTACATGAACGTTGTGAAGATCATCGACTTTGGCAGCGCCCAGAACTTCAACCCTCTGTTCCTGAAGCAGTTCAGTCCACCGGTGGGGACTTTGGAGTACATGGGTAAGTAATGCTGATCACCTTAAAAACAACTTAATGACTTTTTCTCCCAGCAAGGCTAACAGAAAGTCGTCTTCACCACTGATATGTATCTATAAAACAACTCTTGCATGACGCGACTGACAGTTAACCAGGGAATGAAATACTGCTTGATTTAAAAGTAGACCCTGATGTGTCTGTGTGGTGTGTTCTCTGCACCCGGCTGCAGCTCCTGAGATGTTGAGAGGAGATGTGGTGGGACCTCCTGCTGACATCTGGAGCCTGGGCGTGCTCACGTTCATCATGTGAGTACCACACCAGCTCACAGGGGATCTCTAGGGACAGGCAGTGACTTCCAAAGGTTACCACACATGCTCAGAGTATCTCATACTGTGTGTGTGTGTGTGTGCTCCTCTCACGGTGGTGTTTGGGATGCAGGTTGAGTGGGTGCTTGCCCTTCATGGAGAATGATCCTCGGGAGACTGAGGCGAGGATCCAGGCTGCAAAGTTTGACCTTGGAAAGCTATACCAGAATGTGTCTCAAAGTGCCTCTCTGTTCCTGAAGAAGATTCTCTGCAGCTACCCCTGGTGAGCCTTCCACAAGCATGTCTGCATGAGGATCTCTAACGCAGAAGCAGCATGTTCAGGCTAATGTACTAGGCTGCTGCAGCACATTACATCTGACATTCTAGAGTCATTTAGCAGATGCTTTTAATGCAAAGAGAAAGAATCTGATTTATTGGGCAATTATGTATACACATAAAAGGAATTTGATGAAACTTTTACAAAGTATTTTTTCCAGCTTTCCCCATTTTTTCTCACACACATAGAGGGGGAGGAGACATACAACATACTACATACAACTTTTTTGAAAATATTATTTCAACCTTTCAAAACCAATTTTTTGAAACTTTTGAAAAAACATGTTTGTTTACACTACATAATTCAATAAAGAAAAGCACCCTGTGTGTCTTTGCTGCAGGGCGCGTCCCTCCATCAAGGACTGCTTCAACAACTCCTGGCTGCAGGATGCCTACCTGATGAGGCTGCGGCGGCAGACCCTCACCTTCACCACCACGCGCCTCAAAGACTTCCTGGCTGAGCAGCAGCGAGGCCGTGTCGAGGTGGCCACCAAGCACCGCGTCCTGCTGCGCTCCTACCAGAACACGCCTCCCAGCCCCGCCTCACCCGCCTCCACCCTCACGCCCGCTGCTCACTGACAGCCTGGAAGCAGGAGGACCTGCAGTCTGTATGAAGGCAGGATGCGGTGCCCAGAGGTGGGGGAGCTCCCTGGATCCTCGAGCGGGGTCACTCCTCCTGGGGAACCTGCAGGGGCCTGGCCTCCAGGAACCAGAACTGTTTTATAGTTTCTTACTCGATCATGAAATTATTCACAAACACTGGAAGACACCTGAGATGGGTCTCTGGCTCCATATCATCAGAGCTTCTGGTAGCTTCTCAAAACTCTGGATTTGTGTTAAGCCTTTCCTGTCTGAGTTGTAAAGATGGAAGGATCTCCATCTCACTTTCAACACGATATTTTCTCTAGACATCAATGTGTGATGTAAATGTGTAATTCTAAATCCTAAATATATTCATTTTAGTGGAGAGATGGTGTTTCTCGTCTCTGCTAATTGTTTAGTGAAGGACACACATCTTACATCTTTACTGTTCTTATCAGGACAGCTTCTGAGAATGAATTGATAAGAATTTTTTGTAACTTTTTAACAAAACATAATCGACAAAGAGACAGCACAGTATGCAAATGTATTATCTAAGGGTTTGTCACTAACCCATGAAGTGAACACGTTTGTACATGATCAACAAGGGCTACTTGAAGAAGCTACAAATTGAAGAATGCAAAATACTTTTTAACTAGTGGAGGGTAGGCCACAAAATGTCCTTATTCCTTACATTGCTTATTCAAAAATAATGTCCGTGCATTTTGGTCACCTGGTGTTTCCATAATGCACTTTTGACTAAGAAGATATCAGATCATTAAAGGTAGCCTGGTTTAGGGTTTCTGGAATCAACAAGTGCCCTTACTTCAATTAAAACCTTTTGACAAAACCATTAATTTATTACCACTGAGATAACAAACAGATTTATTGACATTAAGACGGCATTTGAGGTATTTTGTCTGATATGCAGCTTACAAAACAAAATCTACCGTATTACTATTTGACACTTCTTAGTTACGTCGGATGATCTTACCAGAGGTTTTAGTTATTAGTTTACCTAGTCATTACCGACATTTGTGCGTATGAATCAAATCCACACACAAAATGAGAACTTTTAAAAGTAAAGTATTTTGCTAAGTATTTGACATTTTATCAAGCTTTAGGTGATGTTTGTTTGTTGATCGATTTTACAATAGTTTGGGTTCTCTAGCTGCTTAAAATCAGCCCAGCACGATAAAGCACGTTTGGTTTATGAATATATCATATATTTATTGTTTAAGCCCTATCATCATGGGCCAAATTCAATATCAATGCATGCTATTTGAGTTTTTTTTGAGTTTCACAAACTTATTAAAATCAACGCATGATTTATAGATTTATACCTTAACGTTCAGAACCAGATGTGGTGAATGTAGGCTGTGGTCAGGAGCGGTGCTTGATTTGTGTCATTGTGTCATTGTGTCATGCTTTCTAGTTTCAGAATCTTATTTATTAGACGGACACCGTAACTCCTGCTATTACACTCCATAGTCAAGAATAGGCTTGAGGTTGTGGTGGCTGCTGTTGTGTCCTGTCATTTGAATTTGAAGATTACGTATTTGAAGATTACGTATGTTTTAGTTGTTTTGGGCAGTCAATGATTCATCCAGTAAATCTTCAAAATGATTAAGGACATCATCAAATCCTGGATTTTACAAATAAAGTTTCTTATGAATATTAATTTATTAACCCTCAGATATATTCCTTTCTGTATAGCGTATGACGTCTTTTCAAACCAAGAAATGTGGTCAAAGAGTTGGTATAATGAGCAGTGTAGATACTTGCCTAAATGCCAAATGGCAGGAATGATACTGTATCAGAAGTCTTCTGTGGACAAGAGTGCTTTTAACAGTTTAAAAAGGTGAGGACACTTTTGGACATGGACCTGAATTAAATATTCAGAATATGTTTTAGTATGATAATAAAAACACATTTCCTAAAATAAACGCCAGTTATGTTTTGGGGACATTAAGTCACTGGATTGCTTTCTTTGTGTTAGTTTTGTGTGTATTTATTGAGTGATTGAGTGGTCATGTTTGGTGCAACCTACAGTAAACTTGTTCTCTTCTAAATAAAAAATCTCCTAATTTCTGAATTGGGTATGAAACAGGCATGACAGCTGACATTGCTGCAGATAATAAAGGAAATCCTACCTACTCTGTCATCAAGTTTCATTTTTCTTTTTAAATGGGATGAAAAGCTGCATTAGCAGTGTCCTAGCATGGTGCTTGCTGGTTTGGGGCAGTGATCAGCAACATGTCTGGGAGGAGATGAGGTCATGTTTCCATGAGGTCACGCTCCACCCAGCCACCTGGGGGTAGCCACATACCCTAACCCACCTGTGGATCTGCTCCTCCATCAGGGAGCACTCACATTTCAGTCTAGGTTCTCAGGAATCCACTTTGGCCATTTGCTGGCCTGTTAGCTCCTGAAGGCATCCTCGTGGGTATTTGATGAGAAGACCATATAAGGCCTGATGTAAAGACTGAGCATGTGGAGCGCATCTTTTATCAGCCTGGCCATGCCAGTCCTGATCTGAAGCTCCAAAGAAGGACAAGCCCTGCGTGTGCAGGCCCTGCCCCTCCATCAGGGAGTCTCCAGGGCCCCTCGGGGCCCAAGGCCTGCTCTGAGGACCGCTGCTTATAAAGCTCCAGCCCCCTCAGCCGTCTGGCCCGGATAGAAGAACCTTGCTAGGAGCTGCTCCAGGGTAAGTCGTCTGAGAGTATTTGGTGAAAGCAGAGCGAGTTCTAGAGGAACAGTCTTGATTACAGCTTCATCATGCCAGCATGTATAGTTGTGTGAGTTGAGCAACAAGAAATGTATTAAGTGAAGATTGGAGTTTTGGTTACCAATTTGTGGATGCTTGATGGTTTCATTGTTGCCATACTAATGTTTACCATGTTCCACACCAACAAAAATATCCCATGTAAACCAAGGCCCCTGCTCTGCTGTCGTGTGTTTCAGATGTCCAAACCCAAGGCAGGGCCTCCTCCTGGCTGTACGCTGGACATGAAGGCAGGGCCTCCTCCTGGCTGTACGCTGGACGTGAAGGCAGGGCCTCCTCCTGGCTGTACGCTGGACGTGAAGGACTCCCAGGTCCAGGAGGCTGCCATACGCATCCAGGCCTCGTACCGGGGGCACAGGTACTCACGCACTGCATCATGCTTTGGTTTCAAGGGTTCATTGATGTGCATGTATATGTGCATGTATGTATGTATGCATGTATGTATATATGTATGTATGTATGTACTGTACACATGTATGCATGTGTATATGTCTGTTGATTCCAGTGTCTCCTCTGGAACCTCAGATCCCGTAAGGAACTGAGGGAGAAAGGTCCTCCTAAGATCCTGCAGGAGCTGCGGGACGTGGTGCTGCTGGAGGGCAGCGCTGCCAAGCTGGAGTGCCGCGTCAGCGCCTTCCCAGACCCCTTCATTGTCTGGTCCAAGGACGGCCGAGAGCTGAAGGACGACCCCAAGTACCGCTACGTGTTCGAGGACCCTGACTTTGTGGCTCTGGTGGTGCGAGATGGCGTCCTGGCAGACCTGGGGAGATACACGGTCACCATAAAGAACCCGTTTGGACAGGCGTCTGGATCTGCCTGTATCCTGGTAGAAGGTACACAAACATTTTGTTGGAGTACTTAAAACTTTTTACTGCAATATTATTTTGTAAAATATTTTCTTCCAATGACTATTGGTTGTGTATAGTTGGTGTTAAACGGTCCCTCCCCTGGTGATATTGTGCTCCCCAGTCCCAGCTAAGGTGACCAAAGGGCCAGACAGCGTGAAGAACAAGCGAGGGACCACCTTGGTGCTGAGGGCAGAGATCAGCGGGGAGCCGGCTCCGGACGTTGGCTGGATCAAAGATGGAGACGACATTGAGGAGGACGAAAGGTGAGCCTGGTTCTCCTTCCCTCGGTAACTCTAATAGATCTCGACTCTAATGTAAGACATGCTGATGTCTATGAGCCTAGTGAATGTCTAGCTTGAGGTACAAACCTTGAATCCATTCTTTATACAGTCGTTAATGGAAGGCTTTCTCTCTTCTGCCTCTCAGAGTGTTCTATGATATTGGGGACACCAACACAATCCTGACCATAAAAAATGCTCAACTATCAGATGCGGGCAAGTATGAGGTGTTTGTGGAGAACAGTCTGGGCACGGACCAGTCGTTCGCACGTGTGGACATTCTGTGAACTGCCGGGGAAAACTGCCTACAAGCTGCTCTCCAGGATAGTAGTGCTGTAAACTGATGTACATAACATAAAAAAATGCCTCAATAAAAGATAAAGGAAATGGCTTTGCTATGTATGAACTGTGGCAACTCTGTACAAGATATTTTAAGGAACTCGCAGTAACTTGATTTTGTAATAATAATGGAATAATCGTCTACTTCCGAAAACAAAGGGTATCTATAAGTATACATGAAAATTAAACTGTCGGTAATTGAGTACCAGAAAAACGATGTTCGGAACCAACTGTGTGTTTACCTCATGTAGGTTCATCTGTAACAATTCGCAATTTATGGAAGGTGAAACACATGAAATATTTTTTTTGATTAAATAATAATTCATTTAAAGTTAATGTTAATACATTGTTTCCCTTGACATATTTTTACTCTTTCACCTTTTGAGGACTTTTGCATTAACTCACAAATCAGTGAACGCACTTTAAAGACTTTCCCTAACTTCTCTTCCTTCTGGCCGGTTTCAAGGCCACCCCGGATTCATGCCCATAGAACGTAGGCAAGTCTTCTTTCAAAGTTTTATCAAAAACGGATGAGGATTATTTGTAAAATCTAACCATAGATTTTACCAACCTACCTGCGTGTTCATCTTTTTGGTTGTCATTATAGTTGATGCATGCCACTGTTTAAAAATTGATTTTGCAACCAGAATAACAATAACCGATGTTATGCAGAGCAGCCCAAATAAAGTGACGATTTTACTAGGTAATTTATGGATATTGTTTTTAATAAATGTAGCATATATTTACAATAAACTGTAATAAGAAAGAAGGCACTTCATTGTCGCTTTAAGATTTTGGGCATCCTTGAAACCGTCAAGTTCCATGTTTGCATCGTGAAATTGAAGTTGTTCAACTCAACTCCATGTTGAACCAAAGTATTCAACTGAAACTGCATTTTTTTTCTTAAACTTTTTATTTTCATCTTCTGATGGTGTCAACAGGTTGAATTTGGAATACGCTACTTAATGCAACATTTCAGACGCACAGTATGCGCCCATGCAACGACGGGGAGTGGCGAAATATAAATAATATTTGTCACATTTAAAGTTTTCAAACTACTAGGCTACATACATTGAATGGTATAGGCTACTTCCGTTTTGTTGATTAACGATTCAAATGGATCATTCGTCCTCAATCATCACGCAAGTATCAAGAGATGAGGAAGATAGTTCAACTCGGCGAGAGGAAGGTGAGTTTGGAAAAGTTTTAAAGTGGTCTGCTGCGCATGACAACGTTTATGGACACAGCAGGGCAGCGGCTATTCTCATGTCCGTGTCAACATTAAAGAACGAATGTTAAGTTATGAAGTATACGCGTGGAGTCTTTTCACCATTAAATATTCACACATTCGCTCGGCTACCTCAAATGCTATTAGCAAGAGCAGCTAAAGTTGTAGCAAAGTTCTGAATTAGGCCTAGGTAAGCCTGGTGGCTACTGCGAGACCAACCTGACAATGAAAATACAAATGAAAAGGCTTTCTAACCGTTATTGTATAGAATATTGTCATATTTGCAGCTTTTATATTGCCTTTCAGTTGATTACTGTAAGTAATACATCTTAATAGCGTTAACGGGTATCCTACACAAGGGGGCGGGGTCCAATTTAGAGCCTCGCTTGACAGTTCTCTGCTGTGTTTTGTAAGACTACTGAATGTCCAAATAGCAATTCTGTCAATTCACCTCTTTTCAAGAGGGCTCAGAGAAATAATAGGACCTTAACACAACATGCGTTCATGGCCTACACTGCAAAAACGTGATAGTATTTTGAACAGTATCACATAGCCTATTCAATAGTTTTCCCACAGCTAAGACCTGACAGATCCGTAAGTGATGTGCTTCTCTGACACGTAACAGTAAATCTTTATACAAAGTTTTAAGGACAGTAAAGGTTCAGTGCTATGCATCTTTGACCGCAAACATTTGAATCAAAGACAGACCAATTGTCAAGATGCACATCTCAAGTACACCACTTAAAATACATAATCGAAGATGAACTGTATCCACACACAAGCATACACACCCACAGTTCTGCAATTTCCCTCGGGGACAGTACATACACACATACACACATACATTTTGCTCTACCCTGCCTGCACTGCAGATTCTGACCTGAAGGTGGCAGTGTGGTCCTAGCTTGTGTCAGCCCACTCTTCCCAAATCTTGGATCACTTCCTCTTGGCCAAGGGTCACAGGCGCCAAACCTGTTCCAGGAAAGAAGAGGCCAGGAAGAGGGGCTTGGCTGCGTCCTGCACTGCTCTGCACGGCCTGAGCTTTAAGAGGCCCAGAAACAGTGTCGTTTATTAAATGTAGTCCTTACATTTCTATAATGTACTATTATCTACTAATGTCTACAAGGAACTAGGTGTGCTGTTGCTGTGTGTTGTTCCTTCATGTGAATTTAAAACTTGCCACCTGCCTACGCATGGCTGCACATTTTACTAGTATGTATGTGTATTTTAAGACAAATTACAATTAAGTTAAATCCCCAGGGCAAACTGTGGCCCAAACCTATCTCCGTCACCACCACCCTTAAACCAGCTAGCCCACTTGCGGCTGCTAGTGTGAAACAAGTTGTCAGATTGTTGCGGCGGATCGTGTGTCGAAGTGGAAAGTCAGTCGTGGAGAGGCGGTCTGGATGGGAATAGAAGCACAGATGCTCGTCAAACAAACCCAGATACCACGCTTTTACCCTGAGGGCGAAAACATGCTGATCTGGCACAAGGCTGGCCGTGCCCCTTGGAAAAGCTGTAAGCTCATTATCAGTGTCTTGGCCTCCGGGACACGGGGTGTGAGGCATGGACCCGAGGGTCACACTGCATGTGTCAGGAGCGCGTTCCTGTCGCTCCCCAGAGGCCAGCTTCCCAGAGGCCAGCTCCCCAGAGGCCAGCCTCCCAGAGTCCAGCTCCCCAGAGGCCAGCTCCCCAGAGGCCAGCCTCCCAGAGTCCAGCCTCCCAGAGGCCAGCCTCCCAGAGTCCAGCTCCCCAGAGTCCAGCCTCCCAGAGTCCAGCCTCCCAGAGTCCAGCTCCCCAGAGGCCAGCTCCCCAGAGGCCAGCTCCCCAGAGGCCAGCCTCCCAGAGTCCAGCTCCCCAGAGGCCAGCCTCCCAGAGTCCAGCCTCCCAGAGTCCAGCCTCCCAGAGTCCAGCCTCCCAGAGGCCAGCTCCCCAGAGTCCAGCTCTAGGCTCTCCGAATACTAATCAATCAACATGATGTTCTCTATTTACACTGCAATACCCCGTCCAGCCGCACTCACAAAATATGGAATTGAAAATCCGATGGTGGAATATTGTTCAAGTATTGAAGTCAGACTGTGTTGACATACTGTTTACAAGTGTTTGCAAAGTCTGAATTTCAGATCTCTTGTGGCAGGTTGTACAGATGTAATGGATACTGGTTCAACACATACTTCACATTACAACACAGGAGACAAGATGCTAAAAAAACACTCAAAGCAGTCTGATGTGTGATCTGAATATGGTAAATTAAGGAAGAATTTATCGTCTGTTAGCAGTTTAGGTCACACCCACTGACAGTCCCAAGCAGCCACTAACAGTACGGCACACACCCACTCACCCCTCAAACAGAAGGTAGATGTAAATACTGTATGTAAATATGACGTCACCGTGCTAAGACGACGCCTATAAGGTTTGATTTATATCCGGACATAATCTTTAACGTTCAAGTGAAACAGATAAACACAGTGTAAATATTTCCTTCTGCAGTCATTACTGACACAAAAAGGTTTTGTTTGTGACTCCGTTTATGGCCTGCTGTGAGTGTGCGAGGCTATATTTACACAGAATCCCATCATTAACCGCTGTCAGCAACTGCTCTCGCATGCTATTTAAAGCCCTTGATGTGTAATATCAGAAGAGCTAACGTAAAGCTCAGCGTAATGTTTCTTCACTACTCGTCTCACCTGCCCTGTTCCTTCACACCTGTTTGCACACAAACCTTTCAAGTTGTACCAAGATGTGTGCCCGAACAGTGAGCCATGAGAGGGCTAGTGTGCCCGAACAGTGAGCCATGGGAGGGTTATAGCTATATCACCATGTGACTCGGTTCACTCTAAACCCAACTGAACTACATGCAGGGATCAAACTCACTACATGAACCAAGTTGTTAATGTGCAGTGGTGTATTTTCTCCAAAGCCAGTATCTATTTTTTTTTTTTTACAGTTTCAGAAATCAAATACCATTCATAGTCAGTAGAAGATGTTTTTTTAAAAAGCAAACGTTTTGAATTTGTCCCTTTCCTATCTTCAAGGTACACTAGTCCCCCATAAGCACCATAGCAACAAGTCTTGTCACTTTAGAGTGGCACGCTAATGTCTTATGATGACAGCCCCATATCCATCAAAGTTAGGCTCATTTGTCATTGATTTGATCCTGTAAAGACTTTCTCTCATCACTCTCTTTTAGAAGGAAGCTTTTTCCAAAGTGTGTCTGCCAAGGAGCTGTGGGAACATGGATTGTTAATCTTGTAGTTCTCCAAGACTGCATGACTAGATGCTAAGAATCTGTCAGGAAATGTTATTTGGCTTTTAGTTTATTCATAGTCAAGAACACAAACAATGATGACATCAAAATAATAAACTAATCTGAAGATTTTGTATTTTATAGTTGTGGATCTGTGGCACCAGAGGAATTTGTAGGGTTAAACAGTTGTCATGACAGTTGTCAAACAGTTTTCATAGCCTTTTCATAACTTTTTTATTAAAGGTGCTGTAAAGCAAATTCCAGGATTTCTTCTCAGTACATTATATACGTGTGAAATGATTTGCTGAAAGCATGTGCAAAACTCTCAAACTTTGTCACACTGAAATGTGGAGTTAGACTGTTTCTCACCCATTTTCAGCTCAGGTTTTGTGTAGGCGAGGCAAAACCCAACCTATCTATGTCAGATCACAGACGGTTTATATAACCTGCATTCTGTTACTCAGCTGGTACGATGCAAAGACAAAGTAATTAACACATAAAACACTCAAGAGACTGCAGGTAGGTCTGTTCTGATATCTGCAATTGATTTAGTTAGTTGTTGCTGTTGTTGCTAAATTCAATACATATGAGGGGGCAGAGCTTCAGCTCCTTCAGGCAACACGCCCCCCCCCCCCAGTCTCAAGCAGAAAAGACTGATGATTTTCTCACGATTTCAAAGCCTAATTTAACATACTTGTCAGTGTTTTTTTCATTTGAATTTGGATGTGTAGTTAACAACATATTCTTCTGTGGTGTGATGAACTTAAAAGTCATTTTCAGTTCTGCTTTACAGCCTCTTTAACTATGTAATCAAAAACTACTTTATTTAGAGCGTTTAGTACTGTGACTAGACATGACACGCCCTCTGAACCTGGGAGACATCCGGGGCTTTGGGTTCACCCTGCTCCCTTCTATTAAGACAGGACTATTTCAGGCACTGAAATATGCAGCAGACTGTCTTATGTAACCTGTTAACCCCTTCAAGCACCTGTAAATAACCTCTGTGAGGTAACTTGAGGACTAAAGAATAGTGGTGTGCAGGTATGAATAGAATATAAACATCTCTCTCTCCTGCTCTCTACCAGGTGCTCATGCAGTGTCCTCAACTAAGAAGCCTCGTAAACGGGGGATTTTCCACAGTCTCTTCTGCTGTCTTTGTCACAAAGACACAGAGCAGCTACCCGTCAACAACAATGCACCGCTGCTGGTGGAAGAAAATGGGACCCTGTCAAAAGTAAGCTGTGTTCTGCCCCTCCTCTCCCCCTGCCCCTCTTAGAGATATCACTCATCTGTCGTCCCTCTGGTCACTTCACAGCAGAGGCTCAACACGACAGAGGGTCACATGAGCCGCAACACATGTTTCTTTGCGCAATTCCTTTCATGTTTACGAGGGTGTCTGTCGCAGTCTGTAAACCTATGCAGTACAGAATACTCATTATATGCATGTATAACACAAAAAAGTTAGGAAAATCTGAACTTACTGACACAAAGAAGTCGTAAACAGGAGAAAAACATTGTCTCTACGGGCAGAGACGGTGGACAGAGACGGATTTGCTAATTTGCCAACGTGTAGAAATGGTATCAGTACACTTGATGTTATCTGGACATATGACAGTTGGTCATGACAGTATTGAATACATTATAAAAAAAACAACATGGCCGTTAGCAAACGGCAACCAGGGATCAGGTGGTCAGGATCGTCTCAGGTGTCAGGTTCAGATTTATGCCTTACTTCAGCTTTTTATAGTGATTTGATATTCCAGGAGTTATTTGTCACGTCTCTCGAAGCCCCAAAAATAAATTGCCAGGTCTTCTGGAGAGGGGGCAGAGCGAGCGCTTGTGTCAGTGTTGGTTGTGACCTCCTGTCATGTCAACGTGCACGCTGCTGCTGCGCTCGCAGGCGGGCTGTGGTCTCTCTGACTCCCCCCGCCAACTGGCCGAGCACCCTCTCTCCCCCGACCTCACCGACGTCTGCAGGTTCTCTGGGGAAAACAGGTCCCTCACAGAATGCCTGGAGCAGTTCAAAACCTCAGAACACTATCAAGCCATAGGAGGAAGACAGCTGTTTGTGTACCTGGAGCCGTCAGACCCCAGTAAACTTTCCGGACGAGAAGAGGTGAGTGAAGGGATGCCTGCTGAACGCTGCACTGTCTCAGCTCTGAGAGAAGTCATGGATTCAACCAAGCCTTTCGATCAAATTGACGAGCCCTGCAAAATGTTAGACACAACAAAAGCCGTGGTGAACTACTCTGAACACCAAATGGTCTACGAGGAAATCGATTCCGCTGTTGAGCAATGCTCCGTGAATGGAGAACTTGAAGAAGAGATCGAACACTCTGTACCCTGTAACGGAGACTCTGAAGGTCTGGACCAGTATGGGATCCAACCCCAGGAGGGTTGTTT
This sequence comes from Hypomesus transpacificus, assembly GCF_021917145.1. Classification (NCBI taxonomy): domain Eukaryota; kingdom Metazoa; phylum Chordata; class Actinopteri; order Osmeriformes; family Osmeridae; genus Hypomesus; species Hypomesus transpacificus. Next base: position 2,100,630 of record NC_061082.1, on the reverse strand, counting down.
AACACCTCACCAGCACCCTGAGGCCTGTGAGACAGCGATGGTAAACACATCATGTGATGAATGCATTCAGCACTTAGAGGGTTTCGATCTTGGTGAGTCCTCTGAGCGCAGTGCTAATCACAGTCGAGCTTCTGAATGCTGCAGACTCTGTGAACACTGCACAGAACACCTCCAGTCATCCCAACTATGCAAGTCCTCTGATCAACAGAACGAGTCAGTTGAGCCAGACACACTGAGCCAGACAATTACTGAGTATTTTGAACAAGATTTCGAACCCGATTTGTCTCAATGCAAGTGCTTTGATCAGAGCAAGTCCTTCGATTCTAACAGACTGAGCCAGACAGAAACAGACTTTTTGGAGCAAGATTTTGATCTTGACTTGGCTGAATCAGTTAATTTATTTGACTGTTATGCTAGAAATACTGAGTATTCTGCAACGACTAATCAAATTGATGAGACATCTGAGTGTACATTAGTGCTCGATGAATATTTGAGTAATTTTGATTCCATCGATGAGCAAATTGATTTCTGTGAGCTTATTGAGGCTTCAGCTGAACAATCTTTTACAGTATCAGATGATCTTAATACCCCCACGTCCTCTCAAGACACTGAGGAAAACATTCATCCCTGTGAAAGTGACTGTCAGTCAGAAGCAAGCGAGTACACCAACAATATTGACCCTGCAGAGGACATCAGTTATGATGTCATAGACTACGACACCCCCTCACTTGACTGTGAGCTGTCCTGTCAGACAAGTCTAGATGAACAACAGGAAACTAGCAAAGACTGTGGATTCTTTGAGCAACGTGAGCCATATGAAAATATTGCGGATGAAAACGAACACACGTTCTATGACCACAACGCTGCATGTTGCATCGAGGAAGACGAGTCCTCCTCGCAGTGTTCTTCTACTGAAACCAAATCTTTTGCAACTTGTAACGACGGCAGCATCCCCTCCGCAGCCTGCTCTGACTCGGGGGAGTCTGACAAAGGAGCCCAGGATGAGGACAGTTATGAGCAGAACGAGTGGGAATCTTTTGAAGAAGATGAATCGGACAAGAGCACTGACGATAAAGATGAAGACTGCTCCAGTGCTGTCGTTACTGAGGACTTCTTTGACCTGTTTGACAGAGAGGACTTTCACGGACACTCTTTTGTTCAAAGAAGACCTTACATATCCTGCTTCGAGGGTGGAGATGTTCATGATTTCTACGTTGCACAGCTCAAGCTACAGAAAAGGACAACCTGTGCCAACGACTCTAAAGAGTCCGAGGATGACGACACTCACGCTACCCCTGTTCAGCATCTGAAACCCTCTGATGAAGAACAACCTAGTGAAGATGAGGCATTAGACATCCTCCATCCCTACGTTGGGAGACTAGATACTGGATCCTTTGCAGACGAGGGCTCTGTTGAATGTGACACCCAGGAGAACACAGATAAAGCTATTGGAGCATTTGTCACCAGTGAGCTCCAGGAGACCGAGGTTTTGGAAAAATACACGTCTGAAGTTTCCGAAAAAGATAATGTGTCCTGTCCCGCTATGGGTGAATGCTTGGTGGAGGTGGAGGCTTGTGAGGACGCAGGTGCAGACGCTCTGTGTGTTGATGATGAGCTGAGCTGCGCTGATGACTCCTACCAACCCTCAGAGGAGCAAGGCTCTGGAAGTGATGCCGATAACGGCCAGACAGACGACCCAGTTCTTACAAAAGACATGGATGCACAACCTGTCGAATGTTACATCCAGGAAATAATCCTGGATTTAATCCGGCAAATAACACAAGACGACGTGCATGAAGAACAGTCCTGTGATGACGAAGATGGTTTCAGTATTTGTACTGAAAGAGAACCCTACTGGTCTTGCACAGAAAATGGAGAGATCTATGAATCAGGTATTGAAGAATACTACATGTATGAAATAAATGCCTGGAAACCTTGTATTAAACATGAGGCTTGTGAGGCCTGTGGGAGAAAAGGGAAACCTCCCACCCAAGACCAGGATGCCACAGGACGAGTGGAGGAGAGGGACTCTGGAGACACCATATTAAACGAGCAGGAAAATAAACTAAGCCATTTCAAAATCATTGAAGTTGTTGACTTGAACGGAGAGTTTGATGACCACACCAAAGCTTTCACACCTTCTATTGAGGAAGTGAAGATTAATAATGAAAACCAGCAAAAGACTCAGTACTCAGAGACAAATGACTGGTTGGAGACTGATGTTTCTGAGAAAACAGCCCTTGGCGAAGCTGAGCACAGGGCAGTCTCAGTGGGAAGCAGACCCTCTGAACAAAGTGAACAGGAAGGGGGAGAAGAGACTCATCAATTCTTTAAGATGGTGGATGAAAACAAGGCCTGTGAGCAGAATGAGGACCCAGAGGAAGATGTGTCTGAGGATGAGTCTTCAGAGGGCTGTGACTGCGAGTACTGCACACCTCCACCACAGCAGGTAGGAGGAGGCCTTGCTGCACTCAATACTGGACTAGTTGTGAACTTCACCAAATTTGGTGTGATTTACGCTTTCAAATTTCAGAAGTGTGGTATGTTTTGCATGATCTGACAATGAACTGAAAAGAGTGAGGGGGCAGTTGATTTGTACACCAGTTGGCCTACATTTGATAGGAGCGTCTAGTATTGGCTTTGGCTGTTTGTTGGCTATAGATCAAGTCTGTGGCCTAAGACATAAATTGAGTAGAAGATGTGGCTGAACATAAGGCTCTTAATGCTTGGCAGATAGGGGGGTATTTCGACCTGTCAACCTTTAAAAGATCTACTATCCACCTGACCTGATAATTTACTCATTGGGGACAAACACATTTGGATTGTGCCGTGTTATTGGCTGGTTATTTGGGTATCACATTTAAACTCAGTGGTAGTTGGAACTTTGGCTCCTTGTTGAAGGAAGAGAGCTGATTGTCAGCTCTCACGAGTCCCTCAGTCCTCTGATATGTACTAGTTCCGTAAACAGTGTAGCAGCTGTTTCAGTAGCTTCCCTGTGCCCCCTCATGGATGTGATTCTTAAAAACCCCATTATCTCCTCCTCACTAACGGCCTCTAACACGTTGTGTCCTCTCACTACAAATTCAAATGGGAATTCAGCAGGTAATGAAACCACTTCAGCTTTTCATTTGGTTTCTGGCATGTTTTCATTACTTGGTCTTTCTTAGAAATATCAACACTACAATGTAAGTCAAATGCATGTCATAAAGTTCTGTTTGCATGTGTCTCATTACTGACCCTGCTTCTCCACGTTCTCTTCCAGCTCCCAGCTAAGCCGTTGCTCCCTCAGGTCAAGTCTAAAGACGTGGGGAAGATCTGTGTGGTCATCGATTTGGATGAAACTCTGGTACACAGTTCATTCAAGGTACACTGGTCAGTGTGACCCACTTCACCTCTAATACATGCTTACCAACATACTGTGTATGTGTGAAGTAATTGTGTGACCAATACAACTTATATTCATAATTTAAATTTGTAATATGTTTTTGTAATTCATTTTAATATATACAAATATTACAATACCCTATGCTTATAACATTTTAACCTAGTCAAACCTTTACAAGGTTAAAAAAGGTATTTGACTTTTATGCTGCGTTTTGTTACAAAAAACACCCAAGTTTGGACTCGACCATGTTTGTGTCTCAAACTATTCTGAATACATATTAAACAGTTCAATATTTTAGGCTAGAAAAACTGTAGAGCCATGCGGATGTCCTTTGCGGTCTCATGCATTTAGAATTCTAAATCATTCCATCATGTTCACTTGCTGAAGTGATCCTATCAGGTCACAGTCTGTCCCAAAGGATGTCACTAGATACAGCCACAGGTGGAAACCAGGTCACAAAAGTCACATGTGCATCGGACGCTAGAAAATTAGTTTTTGGTCAAATCAACAAATAACAAAATGTTGAAAATGTTATTCACAGCCTGCATTATGGCCTCCATACTTAGTAGGGTGCGAACATTTAACAAGATAGGATTAGAATGATTTATTTCATGAGGCACTTTAGTTTTTGGCATCAGGCCGGTGTCTCTGTCCTCAGTCCTGTCCTGAACTGGGGGGGCAGCAGGAGGGGCAAGGCCAAAAAGGACATTCATTTTAGACACTTTTCAAAAGTCTTTTTTATTTCATTCTAGTCAAGGAACAAATGCCTTAAAAGCCAGTTTCAGGTCAGGTGTAAAGTGAATAACTGTATGATGTATTTAATGTAAACACAATAAATCACATACAGTGATTTATTAATGAGTGTTTTAGTGATTCTTTTTTTTGTTGCCCGCTGGTCTGGGATGTTGGCAAATAGTTTGTAGCCGTTCTGTGAGCCTGTCTGTGAGCCTGTCTTTGGGCCTGTCTGTGAGCCTGTCTGTGGGCCTGTCTGTGGGCCTGTCTGTGGGCCTGTCTGTGAGCCTGTCTGTGAGCCTGTCTGTGGGCCTGTCTGTGAGCCTGTCTGTGGGCCTGTCTGTGGGTCTGTCTGTGAGCCTGTCTGTGGGTCTGTCTGTGAGCCTGTCTGTGGGCCTGTCTGTGGGCCTGTCTGTGAGCCTGTCTGTGGGCCTGTCTGTGAGCTGAGTCCGCCTGCTTCATTACTACATAGTCTGAATGTAGGTCATCATGGTGTCCTGCCTAATAGGGCAACTACTCGTGATGAAGCTAACATTTGAGAGACTTGTTTCAGCCAGAAGAGACACCTAAATAAATCACTGTTTTATGAGGACAGTAGGCTCCTATTTCAATATTGGACGACTTAAAAGGAGTCATATTATTTACACCTGGCAGTTTTTTTTATAAGTTAGGTTGATTTAAAAAATCTCAACTTGACTCAACTAGAATTATTTAATAATCTTATTCTTTCTATTACATGGAAACTTGTGAATTCGTTTATTTAATTAATTAAGAATGGGTTCCTTCTCTCTCTCCCAACAGCCAGTGAACAATGCTGATTTTATCATTCCAGTGGAAATTGATGGAACAGTTCACCAGGTGAGGACAAATAAACTACTTTTCTCATTCTCACTCAGCACCTCAGTGACAGACAGCATAGTCGAAGCAAGCCGCAGATTCAGTGAAAACCACTCAATACAATCACATTATAAATTATCTCAGCAATGCATCTGCATCTCACTTCGGAAACAGATGCTCAATATTTGACCATATTAGCCTCCGATGATTGTTCTTTTCTTTATGCTGACCCATCCGGCGTTAACCTGCTAGCTAGCTACCTGACAGAGCAGTGGCCTTCTCTGGTGACGGCTCCGAGCAGCAGCTATTTCAGAGGCCTGATGAAATGAGGCAACCATGGCCGCCTTCTCAGAAAGCACTGGCCATCAATCTTCAGTCGGTAGCACATATTATGTCCAGTCCAGTGGAGATAGGAATGGCAGAATGTTGCTATGTGAGTTTTTAAAGGGTAATAACAACCTGCCGGATCCCAACCTTTACCCCCGCACCTCAACCCACCTCCCCACTACCCCTACCTCCCCCGAAGACAGAAGACGCTTGGTGTTGTTGTTTTCAGGGCTTGTGTCTGTTTCAAGTAATCCAGGATAGGCTTGTTAATGGGGGAAAGCCTATACGGGACGACTTGGCTCAGAAACAAGGCCACCGGCACCGTTGTGAACGCAAAACAAATGGCAGCCTAGGTCATCTGTGACCACACACAGAAATCTCACACCAGACTTACACCCCAAATACTAGCCTGGACCTATCAATGTTTATACTAGTTACATGTTTATACTAGTTACTAGTGTTACATGTTGCTAATTCACAAATTTACCAGTTAACAAATCCAGTAAACAAATGGTGAATGGCAATCTTGTCCTGGTGTGTGAATATATATTCATGAACAGAAGAAGGCATTCCATTTGTTTTTATATATATATATAAAAATCGAGAACAGGGAAAGTGTTGTGAATATAACGATTTAGCTGAAGTAAAAACCACTAACTTTCTAGTAATGTTGGCTTAGACTGGACATGTTGTGGATCAGAATGCGTCTTCAACATTTGCTGCCTGTCCTTTTCCAGGTGTACGTGTTGAAGCGACCCCATGTGGACGAGTTTCTGAAGAGGATGGGCGAGCTGTTTGAGTGTGTGCTCTTCACTGCAAGCTTATCGAAGGTGAGAAGACCAGTGTGAGGATTTGCTGTTGATGTCACTGTTGACTGAGGACGGACAGCAGGTTTACAGCAGGCAGGGTGGAACAGTTGCTTCACCACCGTCAAGAAAAATGTAACACCTTTTTTTCCAAATGTTATGTTTAGAATTCCTGGAGTGGTAACCCAATTATTGGTCTCGGTAGTTTATACACTTGTGCCAGAACTAAATGTAGTACGTTCACACAAATACTCAGTGACACACGCAGCAACACAGCTTCAACGTCCAGTTCCATCCAAATGTAACAGAAACGTCCACAGACACACAGAAACTACAGCCGTACACAACAGATGTTTTACTATCCTATATGTGACCATGTATTGTATTTGGTGTTGTCAGTATGCAGATCCCGTGTCTGACCTTCTGGATAAATGGGGCGCGTTCCGCACTCGTCTCTTCCGGGAGTCCTGCGTGTTCCACCGGGGAAACTACGTGAAGGACCTGAGCCGTCTGGGCCGAGACCTCAACAAGGTCATCATCCTGGACAACTCTCCTGCCTCCTATATCTTCCACCCCGACAACGCTGTACGTTATCTCCTCTTAAATAATACAATTAGGATTATTTTTTTGGTAACTTGATGAAATTAGATGTTTCATCTAGGTATAAGATCTGATTAAGTCTGAAAGTCTGATTAAATGTGAGATCATTGTACGGTTATGTTCATAAACAGACTGTCTACATTTTCTTGTTAAGAAGTTGAAGACCTGAATAAATCATGTTTGTAACCTATTGAAACTGCTGTAAAAGTTTGACCTGATACCAGACCAGTCCAACAGTAAAAGATCACTTGTGATTGGTCCGCTCCTTCTCTACGTGCGTCCACAGGTGCCCGTCGCTTCCTGGTTTGACGACATGGCCGACACCGAGCTGCTTGATCTCATCCCGTTCTTCGAGAGGTTGAGCAAAGTGGACAATATCTACGATGTTCTCAAGCAGCAGAGGACTACGAGCTAACGAGAGAGCAGATCTCCAGCGACTCTCCCCGCGGGGCCATGGAGGCTGCTGGGCGCTGGCTTGGCGCTGCCACCCACCGCGAGGACCAGCTAGGGCCTGGGTCAACGCCACCTAACATATTCCACTCCTAGAATATATGGCAGAGAGGACTTTCATTATGGCTCAAAGAGGGATTTGTAAGTAACTGGACTGATATGTAAGTAACCATTGTTCACACTTGGTTTGTCTTGCCCCCCCCTTCACACAGCCTTTCTCAAGACTAGTCAAGGAAAGGCCTTTTCTTTCTTTTTTTTAAAGAAACTACCTTCTTTAAATCTGGTGGATTGGATTTTCAATGCCTGCAAAGATGTTATGGAAAAATGTTTTTTATAAGTAAAACTTTTTTTTCACTGGCCTATTTGGTGTAGTATGTCTAAAATAAACTGGCACAGACCTGGGCAGGTTAAATATAAATTGTATTTGTGAGAGAGCGCAATAAACCCTAACCGTGTCTTCATTAGTAATAAAGAGTTTAATATGTGCAAAATACTCAAGCCATTACTTGTGTGTCAAGTCTTATAGTGTAGAGGAGCCTTTAGGATTGATTCTCTCTCCCCATCAGTCATTATCTTTATCAGAAATAGTTTACACTTCATTTGACTAAAAGACAGGTATGCGCTCAAGTGATGACTGATCATTCAACACATAAACCTCTGTCTGGCTACTAGAACAGAGGATGATCCTTGCTCAGTAGGCACACAGTATCACTACCATGGCAGACTTCCACACTTCATAAGGATTTAGAAGGTATGGCTGAATATGCCATTGATTCTCGTATGAAAAACCAAATGTGTGCTGAACAAGAGTCTGTTCTCACAAGTGAATGTTAGAATGCCTAGGTCACAACTGAATAACTGTCCCAGAGCCGTGAGGATTACTGTTGAACCCTGGTGAAGTCTGGGCCGGTGTGTCTTCTAAATGACAATCAAATCCATTGTAATTTTATTCAAAACCTTTTTCAGTTTTTAGATTTCAATCTATTTCCAATCAACATTGTTTTTACCTTTTCGCCATTTGTGCATTTCTGTGCACCATTAAGATGCACTGATATCAACATACATGAGGACAAATTATCATGAATGTAAAAGGTTGTTTTGATTTATTTCTAACATTGCTATATTTCACATGTCAAAATATGTCACTTTCATATTTTTAGACAAACTTTATGGAAATAAATATATCAAATGCTAACTTGTTTTAATGCTAGTACAGAGTCAGGAAGTATGGTTGTTAATCTACCAAGATGTTCTAGAAAAGTACAATATGACATGATTTACACAAGCACAATTTGTTTGCTCTCCTTAGCTGTTAAAATGTGATATTACTTTGCAACTTGTGTGTTGGTGAATGAACCTGAGTTATCATGTTGATGAGTAAGGCCTACCACAGACCCTGTAGCTAGCCCAGGCTAACCACAGACCCTTTGGCTAGCCCAGGTAGTATTTGGCACAGTCTGGTGTGTGTGTGCGCGCGTGTGTGTGTATGTTGTATGTGACTGTGCCAGTGTGTATTTGCATTAACAGAAATACAAAATGTTGAGTTAATTTGATCATTATCATCTTTTAATTTTAAGAATGAACATGTTGTAAACCCTTTTTACAATAATGTTTTTTTTTTTTTTTACTGTATTCAATGAGTATTAACATTGCCACCCGAGTTAAGAGACTGGCAAAACAAGTTTGAGTGAATAATTGCTGCTCATCAATTCTATAAGGAAAAAAAAACTAGAAACTGTATTTGAACTTTGCAACAATAAAGCATGTTTTATTGAGCAAGCTCATATTTCACTACAATGAATGATGCATACACTGATATTCAGTATAAGGTGGGGTGTTGGAATCACACAAAATGAAAAACAATGGAATATGGAACTGACTTCAATTCACATGAATACATTATTTATTCCTCATTAAATCTAGTATTACTTTAAACTTTTCCTAAACTACTATGCTTTAATTGAGCAAGACCATAAATATAAAGAACAATTCAGTCTTCTGCTTTCCTACTGTAAATGTACCCAATTTTGGCCCAGTATATTTATATTACAAGCCTCATTTTGCTAGACAGAACCCATTCTTCACCGTACCTTGAATGTCTGCCTTCAAAAATCTCAAAGTGTAAAAAACAATGTCTATACAATGGACAACAGATGGAAATTACACATGAAACTATGACATTGATATATTAAACTGACAACTGAACAATTAATAAATATGACTTTTGCCTAATAAATAAACAAACTTTGCAGTAAAATCTACTACTGTGAGAACTACACTAATGAGAACTAACATAAATAATTTATGCAACCTTAAGTGGGCATCACCTGTGTGCACATTCATAAGAGCTTATCAATTCTATTAGAGACATTGGGATGTTTCAGCCCCCCTACTAATAAAATAAACCCTCCAATTATACTTTCACCTTATGTAATGGACATATTTTTGCTTTTATATTCCATCAAATTGTGATCTTCTCCAGACCGCTAAACGGTTGATTAGCAGATATAACTAGGACCACTAAATAAGCTATGTGAGTATGATGATCTGTGCTGGACAACAAAGATACAAAACATTTCAAATTACTGTTAAAGATCTAAACACTCTTTCACCCTTAATTCGAAGTCATTAAGAAAATATCAAATTACATTTTTTACCTCCGGAGTTTGAATTCCCATTTCAAATATTAACACAATAAACAGTTAGCGATCCATCTCTTTTGGATGTTCAAAACATCAAGATGATTCCGTCATTCATGGGTCACCTAAGAAAGTTGAAAAGAGAACAAAGTTTAGGAAATTTACTTCAATATAGACACCAAACTATTCTTTCTTGAAATGCAACCTCAGTGATATGAGGTCCAACAGAGATGGGAAATAACAAAGTAGACTACAAATACTTTGTTACTGTAATGAGTAGATTTTTCTGACAACTTTTTACTTTCACTCCTTATATTTTTGACTAAAATGTCTGTACTTTATACTTCTTACATTTTAAAGTTAGGCTCATTACTTTAGTTTTAATCTATATTTGGTGGCTTAATATATATTATATTATTATTTATATGTTTTGATAAAAAGGTTCAAAAAGAAATCTTTAAAATAACGCTTTGGAAAAAAAACTTTTTGAAAAACATGGTTTGAAAAAACAAGTTTTGAAAGGTTGAAAAAATATTTGCTCAAAAAAGTTTCAAAAGGTTGAAAAAATATTGTTGAAAAAAAGGTATGTTATAGATGAACAGTGGGAGTTAGTGATGTCGATATGACTGAGAATAAAGACATTCCTGATCACCCATGTCCATATATCAAGGAGATGTTAGAAATTGTCTGTGTTAAAAAGGATTCCTGGCGAATGAGCAACATGTCTATAGTGTATTTTTGTGTTAATGTATTAATATTATGTGAGATCCAACAGGTAGTAGTAATGACTACTTTTTACTTAAGTACTTGTCAGAGCCCACACTTCTTTACTTTAACTTGAGTAAAAAAGTGTAGTCGGTACTTCAACTTTACCAGTCTTTTCAAACAGGAGAATCTGTACTTCTACTTGAGTGAAGGAAGTGTGTACTTTTGCCATCTCTGGTGTCCAATGTCTAGACCCAGGGTTCAGATACACATGATGTAGCTGAGATCATTTCATGTTAATATTCATGTCAAATGAAGGTGTGAGTGAGGTCTGGCACTAGAAATGTTTGACCTCGATTCAAAATCTAGTAAACCACCACAAGAAATCAATACTGTCTTTCATTTACGAGACACATAATAAAACTAAAAGTAGTTTACAATCTTCTGTCTCAAAATAGCCCTCAAAGTAGCCTTAGACATGCTTTCTTCATCTCTTGACCTAGATATCTATGCCCATGGATAGAGTTGAACATAAACACCAAACTTACATTATAGCAGCAAGCACTACTCCACAGAAGTCAAAAAGAATTCTCGCCATGTGATGTTGGAATGGCGGATCACACAGGTTCACACAGACCCAGCAGACTAGTAGACTTGTATCATTGAAACAGGTATTAAAATATTTCCCCCCAGAACATATTGAACTGACTTGTGACATGAAGCTGGGCTTTGCTCCTGGCTTTCCCTGATGTGAACTCGACCGGGCCACTCATTTCCACAGAGGTCTGGCGCAGGGTGAGTCTGTGGACGGTCCCCATCCTCTCCAGACTCACCCTGGGGCCTTGCTGCAGGGCCTCCCCCTTCAATGTCCACAGGGGGGCCTTGAGGACAGGCACGGAGACCTCACACTCAAAGCAGGCCTCTTCTGGAGCCACCACCTGTGTGTCTTCCAGCTCCTTCACCATCAGGAGAGACTGGGCTACCAGACAGGGGAGGGAGGGAGGCGTTACAGGAGAGACTGGGCTGGAGCTACCAGACAGGGGAGGGAGGGAGGCGTTACAGGAGAGACTGGGCTGCAGCTACCAGACAGGGGAGGGAGGCGTTACAGGAGAGACTGGGCTGCAGCTACCAGACAGGGGAGGGAGGGAGGCGTTACAGGAGAGACTGGGCTGCAGCTACCAGACAGGGGAGGGAGGGAGGCGTTACAGGAGAGACTGGGCTGTAGCTACCAGACAGGGGAGGTAGGGAGGCGTTACAGGAGAGACTGGGCTGCAGCTACCAGACAGGGGGGGGGGGCGTTATAGGAGAGACTGGGCTGCAGGTACCAGACAGGGGAGGGAGGGAGGCGTTACAGGAGAGCTGGGCTGCAGCTACCAGACAGGGGAGGGAGGGAGGCGTTACAGGAGAGACTGGGCTGCAGCTACCAGACAGGGGAGGGAGGGAGGCGTTACAGGAGAGACTGGGCTGCAGCTACCAGACAGGAGAGGGGGGGGGGGGGGGCGTTACAGGAGAGACTGGGCTGCAGCTACCAGACAGGGGAGGGGGAGGGGACTTTAAAGGGGATGTACCCGGAAATAAACTCAAATACATCTTATTTAAATGAATTTAAATGAACACCTTCAACCAGGATATAGATCATAGAGTCAGTGCTGTGCTAGCGTGCCATAAGAGAATGAATGGTGTTGATTTGAATCATTTATGTCTGTTTGTTAGTGCTGTGTTGTTAAGAAAGGTAAGTGATTACATCTCTATTCATGTTTTCTGTGAATTCAAGAGTTTCTGTTGAAGCATCGAATGTTTATGTTGGAGTCTTCCTTATCAGGGTGCGTTGGAGCGTGGGTTGAGTGAGGAACCCTGGGGCCCCTGGAGGTCTGGAGCTACAGGGGTCTCTAACCAGCCCAGCAGGCTGATGTCATCATATTGACTGGTGTGTGTATGCTAGGTGGAGCTGGGTGCAGTTATTTCCAGAGCGCTGACTCTTGTACTTGATCATTCATTTCAATGGGCGCCAGTCCGAAACATGGTGCTGACAGGAACCTGATGTGTCTGATGCTGGTGCTGCGTTACTACATGCTGTGGTCATGTTGGTATGTTGTCTGACAGTTTAGTCCCAAGCAGGGGCGTTGTTAGACATAAAACTCTACTGGGGCACAGGTCCCTATTCACACACATTTTTTTCTCATTCATTTGAGCGCAAATACTGTTTTTTTGGGCTTCATGTAATATTGTTTATATGTTTATATGTCAAAATAAGGTGATCGGCTCAATTCTGTCTTGTGTGCTGAGTCCGACACCTGGGCTTCTGTGTGCGTGCTGCAGTGGCCATTTGGCAAGCTCAGAAGAGCACGCTGACATGGTTAAACTGCTTTGATTTTACAAGCGTGTTTTTTTTTCCGGGATTATCAATCTAAATTAATGCACTGACTAATAAAATAAATTGTTAAAACTAAAAAAAAAAATTTTTTACTGAGGCACAGCAGATTTAACTCCCAAGTTTCTCTCAGTGTCTTTTTAGAACCTAAACTTGTGGTTTGTTATCAAAATGTTTGTAGGGTAATTCAAATATGGTAAATTTTTCGTGTTCATATATACAGTAAATACTTTGTCCTTTAGATATGCTGAAACACTACGAAATATGCTAAAAATATTTACACAACCTAGAAAATAGTTTATTATTCACCATTAAGATTAATTTTGAACAGTGGTCAACAAGAGACCTTTTCGAAGAAAACCTGAAACAAAGTGTCATCTAACTCAACCCAGTTATGACAAATTACAGTCCAGTTCATATAGTTTAGTCTTACCTTCCACGGTCAGCCTGGCTGAACAGGTGTAGTCCCCGACCTGCACGCTGTACGTGCCCTCGTCCTCCAGCGCCACCTGCTGGATGACCAGCTTGCGGCAGCAGCCCTCACTGCAGATCTCGAAGCGCTCGGAGGGCAGAATGACGTTCAGTCCTTTGTACCAACGGATGCTGCAACGCGGGTTGGACACTGTGCAGTCTAGAACCACGCGCTGCTTCTCAAGCGCCGTCCGGTCCTGGAGCGCGTTTACGATGCTCACCGGCAGCTCTGCACACACCAGCAGGGATTTAACGAGGAGAAGCATGTCTCTAAAGATGGATGGCATTTGTCATGCTTTGCCGGATTTGAACCCTGGGCACTGCAGTAAAGCCTCAGTGACTTTCAGTGAAACGCTCTCATCATTAACATGCAGCTCAGTGCTGCACCTATCCCCATGTTAATGCACATTAAGTATACAGTATATAATGCTATTTCTGATTTTACCAGAATTGTTATTGATAAACTATGCAGTATCAATAAGAGGTCAAGGTTATGGAAAAAACAATACAACAGTGACGATAATATGACGATACATAAATGTTTTACCTTCTACTTCCAGGTAGGCTATTGATTCTAGGTGTTTGGCGACAAACTTGATCTCTCCAGAATCCTCTCCTCTCACATTACACATCAGGAGGAAATGCTTGGTCCCTGAATAGACACGTGAAATGAGTTATTACCCAAACTTCTGAGCCGGCGAAGAAAAACAAATTTAGATGTGTGGTTTGTGATCATATGTGTTATGTGTATTTCATCTCATAGACGTATTCAATCATGTCATAATTCATATTCCTATGTATCAAGTGAAATGTTGATTTTCTCAGAAAACCAAAAATATTATGGGCAGTAAGATCACAATTTCACAGATGACCTTCCTGGCGTATTTTGATGGTGCTGGTGGGAATTATCTTCTCCCCGTCCTTGAACCACTCCCCCGGCACGTCTTCCAGGGAGATCTCACACACAAACACGGCATTCTGGTCCTCCTGCATCTCCAGGTCCTCCAAGCCCTGCAGCACCTGCAGCTCGCGCTCTGGCCACAGCATTCAGAGAAGAAGAGCTTTGTTTACAATAGCCAACACGCAAACATACGTTAGTAGTCTGCATGGCTAAATAGCCTAAGAGTACTGTGATACTAAACAGCTCCTATAGTTTGTTTTATATTGTGTGTGTGTGTGTGTGTACATACATTATTCTGTTAGATATTTCTGTTTTTGTGATGATTTGGTGTGTAGTCAGTAGGATGAGTGTTGCTGTATTTTATGATCATTCCTGATTAATAAAATGCTTTAAAATGTCAATTGAAATACTGCAAAAAGCTCAAATGTATAGCCTATTGGATCGCTCAGGTCAGAAGTGTTCTTCTATTCTACCGATAGATGGCAGTCTTAAGTCATAGTGGTGGCACAAACAACAGGCTTCCAATTTAGTTAGCTGAAATCATCTGTAGGCGGGAAGGTTAGGAATGCTGACCTCAACACAGCAGTCCCAACTTTTCCCAACGTAAGCGCAAAAACAAAACAAAAAAACAAACGTAGGCCTACCTTCCTTTTAAACAGTGGGTTAGGCCTGCATGGAATGTATGTTTTAAATAATAAACTGAGGAAACATTGTTGTGGAACTGAGCATTAAGTCGGACACACCTATTAGCAACACACCGGAATGCAAGGCCTCGTTTGATGCACTGGAACTTCAGGTAAGACATGGGTTTATATTCATAACCCTGCCGCTGTGCAGATAATGTTATCTCTTTTGCACTTGGAAGAGCAAATCGTTAATGTTTTGTATTAGGAGTCAGATGGCTGAGCGGTGAGGGAGTCGGGCTAGAAATCCGAAGTTTGCCGGATCAATTTCCCGCTGTGCCAAATTACGTTGTGTCCTTGGGCAAGGCACTTCACCCGACTTGCCTCGGGGGGATAGTCGGTCTGGATAAGAGCGTCTGCTAAATGACTGAACGTAAATGTATTAGTAGCGCTGTCGCCGTGGTTAGATTTGGTTGTGATTGTAGCCTGTCCCCAGCATCTGGGGTCAGATGGCTGAGCGATTAGGGAAGCGGGCTAGTAATGAGAAGGTTGCCAGTTCGACTCCAGGCCGTGCCAAATTACGTTGTGTCCTTGGGCAAGGCACTTCACCCTACTTGCCTCAGGGGAATGACCCTACTTACTGTAAGTCGCTCTGGCTAAAATGATTATATGTAATGTAGCCAATGGCAAACCTAGCCATTTGCTTTTTACAGAGAGGCTGGGATCGATCCGTTAACTTGTCAATGGTTAACTGTTGAAGTTTAAAACTATTGGATCTGCCATAACCAATCGCTAGCGTTCACCTTAGCCAACTCCTTCACCACTACATTTAGTCACTAATGGAGCTAGCTGGAAAATCTAACTTTTCCAGAACCCCGTGGGAGAGCCACAACATCATGGCCACCAACAAAGTCCGCAAAGATTGTTCTTGCTCCGGCTCTAACTTTTGGATATTCGGCAGTGTTGCCAAAACGGACCGAATAGCTTCGCTCGCATCTTTCTCCGCCGCCATTAATAAACTACAACTCAAACTACCGCACGACATCAACGTCATTGTTCTCAGCCACTCCCTTTGTTCGCTGATTGGACCGGTAAAAAGTTTGCCAGAGACATCTGACTAATATACCGAAAGCCCAGACGGAGTACAGAAGCAAAAGTAAAATTGAGCAGAAGTACGTAGGAGGGCAGAGCCAGGCTAAGGCTTGGTGGGACCAACACAATGATTGGTATCTGAGGCCTAAGCCACACCCTGCCACCGCCCATGGTTGTAGCTACTGATGAAATTCAGTTGTAACATGACCTGAGTTTGTTGTTGTCGTGCCGCCATACAAGTTATGTTTTGGTTGTTAACCTTGTTTACTGGTTGTAGGATACGTGTTAAAAGGGAGAGATCTCTGTCTGCTACACATCCAGCTTCCAAAACTAAACAATGATGCCACACTGTAGTTTAGTTGGCAGGAAGCCCCAACTGGAAAAATCTTCCCGTTTGCCTAAAATTAATTGCTGTTGAAAGTAGCCTAAAAGTTCTCTCACTGCTTTTCTAGATTACTGTCTCATTAAATAGTTTAAGTAATGTATTGTTTGTCACATGAACAAAGTAGACTATTTACAAAAAGTAGTCTTGACCGGATAGAAACTATACAAGGGACATCATCAGAGTGAAGATAAATCCCTTTTCCAGATTCCTGTGTGTTAAATGAGAAACCACTGCTAGATAAGGACAGAGGTCTTTAGTACCGTAGACCTCCACGGTGCAGGAAGTGCTGGCTTCTCCAGCATCGCACACGTACACGCCAGAGTCTTCTACGGTACTCTTCAGGATCTGGAGGAAGCGCTTTCTGCCCATGCCATAGATCCTGTAGTCCTGGCATGAATTCATCTCAGACCCATTCTGAAGAGAAAACCATATCCACTTTCATTTCTACTTACTATAACATTAATTTCCACCATTAATTTGACTTGTTTTTGTCTATAGTTACAACAGTTCTCATTGCACTATAGTCATTAGGTTAACTAGGCCTATAGCTAGGCCTGTAGCTTGATGAATAGTATTTGAAAATGCTTATGAAAGGGATTGAGTTCTCACTTTCATCCATTTTACTTCTACGTTGTGTCGTGACAATTCGCATTCGATAGACACCACAGCTCCTTCAGGGCGTCTAATGTCCTCCAGGGTTTTCAGAAATGTCACCGGTGGTTCTGTAGTTACGTAAAGACAATAGACATCAGTTTTGTTACATACATTCATATTGGTGCCATACAATTTGGTAATTTGTAGAATTTGTCTAGTAGTTACCATGTATTCTTATTGATGCTTACATCTGCATTGATCACATTTGATTTATGATAACAGACTAATGAAAGATACAATAAAAGACCCAATAGTCACATATAGGCCTACTGTCCATTTGACATGATTTTACGACTAAATACCTAACATTTTCATTAATGTTACCATTAATGAGTTTACCTCCCTGTGTTTTCCATTTTGAGTTAAACCTAATGCCTAGGAAGTATGAACTGTATGCACTCAACACTATGCCAAATACTGTAAGGTCTGGCATAGTGTGATGACTGATTACATTTGAATCCTGATAGTTGTTCAATGTCAGACCCCTGATTCAGGCCGTCATCAGGGTGGAGCAGATTCCCTCAGAAGGTTCTGCTGGGCACTGCCTATAACACCCAGAGGAGCTGTGATGGTGTGCTTGCGTACGACTGTTCTGAATTTGTAACGTGAGTCGCAGTGAAAGCAGCAGTAGAGCCTGTCACTCCATTCCAGTGCCCTGCACTGCTGTCTGATGGCCAAAACACACAGGCCTTTTCTAGAGAAGTCTTCATGCTATGCTATGGTAATAGATTGGAATACGGTATTTTTTAAAACATCTGAATAAATGCATGTCTACTCCATAGGCTGTTTCTGTACAACTGTATTCAGATTGATGCAGCAAAAAATAAATAGTACTTCAGACAAATTAAATATTCTCATTAGAATTTTTGATTAAGTAATTTGGGTGGAAAGTTTACATTTATTGATGTTAATAGCTGTACAGGAATCTCTGTCTTGAAGTAGTATGGACCTTTCACCAGAGCCTTGTGTCTTGGGACAATAAAAAATGGCATCCTGAATGATGGCTTTACAGTTGCTTACCTTTAACAACAAGCCTTGAAGACGTTTTCAAATTCTCCACACAGAACATAAAGGAGCCTGTGTCATCCAGGGACAGGTTGGAGATAGTGAGGCTGTGAACATGTCCTTTAGCACTCATACGCCAGTGCTTATTGGGCTTGAGCTGGACCCCGTTCTTATGCCAGGTGCCCACTACGTTGGTGTGGGACAGCTCCACCTCGAAGGACGCAGTCTCACGCTCCGTGGTCTGGATGTCAGTTAATCCCTTCCGGAAAGAAATCTTTCTAGCTGTAGGAACAAGGTAAACGGATTTGTTTTAGAATTATGAGATGAGAAAAAACTGTTTTGTTTTTAGATCTGTCACAGTTGTTTCTTTGGCTCTTTACTAATGAGTGTTTGGCTTCCTGAACATTTGACCTTCCATTGTTAAAACAAGTACTGTATATCATTATGCAATGACAATTCAGATTCTATTTGTTGCACTTGATAATATATTAATCATTACTTCATACAGGCTTTTCACTAGTGCTTTGTTACATATCCAAATCTCCTCTCTCTTGGTATAACAAATACAATCATGGGTGGATTTAACATGGGGAGTTCAAGAGTTGAGTTGTGATTAAAATGTCACTATAAAGAACCAACAAATTGTTGCTTCAAATTGGCTTCATGTGGTAAATTACCAATTGATAGCTTGAGCAAAGTTTCCAGACAATGTTACAAAGTGTTCCTTCTTCACAGGAACGCTCAATGACAGTTGTAGGGTGTATCCCCAGCTCCTGTTACTGTATAGGCTAGCATAGGGTGTGCATGGCAGAGAAATATTTTACAACAGCCAGACAGTTGGCTGTGTGGGAGGAGCAAGTATTTTTGTCATTTGAATACAGTGCTTTACACCAAAGCCCACCTTGAATCTGCCAACATTTTTTACTTATTCCAATACAGACCAGCATTCCCCAGGGAGAAAGAGCCGTTTATTTTGGAGACCCGATGACAACAACCTCGGTTTTGAAGGCCAGTGCGTAAATTTAGATGCAATGAGAGGAGATCCAAATTCATAGGAGGTGCCAACTGCAGCCAGAATCCAGACTTTCCCTTCCCTCACACAATCCTGCTGAAAGGACAGCCTTTAACTCACCCACAGCCCCACCATCTCACCCACAAAACGCGTACAAAGAAAACAACATGCTTGGCTACATCTTAATCATTAAAACGTTTAGGGGCTAAACTGCCCCTGTGAGCCCTACAGTAGCTAGTCCCCAGGACAGCATAGTCAGCAGTGAAGAAGATGTCTGTAATGTAATCCTAGCCGCTGTCTGATGTACATCTTCCCATCCAGGGAAAAGGAGGCTTAAATAGTTACTCAATGAGGACTTCCTTCTATCCTACAATCTGATTCCCCTTTGACACACTTAATGGAATTATCAAGGCTTCACTCATGCAATGTCAACATTGAAATCGACTCCCTGGGACCCAGTGGGTTGCCGTGGGTCACCTGTTAACTGCCGTCACGGCCTGCCCAAGTGCCCCCCGGACCCCTAGACCCCCGTTTCTTAAATTACTCTGATGCAGTTAATTGAGTTTGCCTTCAAAAGCAACAGCGGTAACGACGGTCCGAATGTGCAAACAGCGCCGCCGGCAACGGAGATAAACAAACAACAGCAGCACATAGCGACAACACGTGTCGACTCACGTTCCACAGAGAGCAGGGCCTGCGTGCGGTCATGGAGGGTCTCACAGCTGTAGGTGCCGCGGTCGGAGAGGGCCAGCCTGTGGATGGTGAGGCTGCGTTTCCGTCCCTTCTGCTTCAGGGTGAACTTGGGCCCTGGGTGGATGACCACTCCTTGTCTCATCCACTGCACCTCCCCGGAACCCAGGCTCACCTCCACCTCCAGCGTCGCCTCGCTGAACTCCTCAGCCACAACGGGAGCCATATTTTTGGTGAACAGCGTCTGTTCCTCTGAGCACACACAGACATAAAACAAGATTACGACGGTGACTTAATCAGTGTGGTATTTACCCTTTAATTGACAGGTGTCAATCACCCATCTCATTTTTTTACAAAGACATCAGAGAGGGCCAATTATTTGACATGCATCAAGGTGTACGTTGGTATGAAACTTCTTGTTAAGGCATGTTCCTATTCAGAGAGGCCATGCCGAGCCCTCCCACTGGTCTGGCCCTCTGTGTTGAGACAGAAGCTGCTGTGCCACTTGCCTCTGTCAGTTACCAGAGGAATTCTAACAGGAGAAGCTGCTAAGCGCTGGCCGTCAAAGGCGCCTCTTCAACAATTTGAGCCGTCTGAAGGGGTCATTATTTATCACAAATATGTTGATGTTGCAATAAAAAGCTGCTCACCCTTTGAGAAAACTAATTGCTTCAGTTGTATTGCGATATTGATTTGGATAGAGGGTTTAGAGTTTTAATATCAGGGTAAATTAAATCCTAAATTATGTTAGAAATTAGCAAAAAAAATTACTACACAGCTCCTATTGAAATGCACATCTGGGCAACCAAACAGAGCCTGTGAATCTTTCTACCAGACAAATACAAGGTTAATTTCTGGTTTTCTCACCTTGAACTCTGAGGTTTGCTTCAGACAACAAGCCCTCTGCGCTGGCTGCCACCGTGGAGCTGTCTGAGACACGGCATGTGTGGATGCACAGCATGTGACACAGTCCGTTACTGGAAACCACAAACCGCTCGCTGGGAGTCAACAGCTTGCCATCGAGGCGCCAGACCAGTTCTGTGTCCTCTGGCGAAACAACACACTTAAAGGTGGCGTCTTCCCCTTCCTGGACTGTTATGTTGTGCAGCTCTGCAATAAACTCCACTATGCGTGGAACTGGAAGCACAAGGAGATGTTAAAGTGAAACACAGTGAAACACAAAAAGAAAACAACTATTTACAACTCTGATTACAGGAAACAATCCACCATTGTTAAGGATTCCAACAACTAGTTTAACGTGTTAGTTTAACGCCCTTACTTTCCACAATGACCGTGGCAACAGTCCTGTCATCCGTGGATTCACAGGAATACTCTCCAGCATCCTCCGCTGTTAGCTTGTGAATGGTGACGCTCCGTTCTCGCCCCTGCGCCCTGATGGTGTGACGGCGGCTAGGGGTGATGTCTCGGTTGTTCTTGAGCCATTGTACATCTCCCTTTGGCTTGTTCACCTCACATCGTAACGTGAGACTGCTGTCTTTTAGGGCTGAAATGTTCTCCAGTGGTTTGGTAAATGTCAATTTCATCTCTGCAAAATAATACAAAATAATGATCAGTTTATAACTAGAATAAATGTAAGCCTATATTTTGAATTGTCTATTACTCTATTAATTTAGTAAATATGGCTCTACTGTATCAAGTCTCAAATTTAAGTTGGTCAATTTGATCCAAAACATATTTATAAGGACCCAATGCAACTACATCTATCCATCACAACAAGTTGACATAACTACAAGATTACCTTTCACTTGAACAGTGAAATACATCTCATCTGTGGTGACATCACAGACATACTCTCCACTATCAGACAACTTCAACGGGTTGACGATGAGGGTGTGAGTGTGGCCTTCACTGGAGATGTGGATATTATCTTCATTCAACAATCGACCATCTTTCAGCCATCGAACATTTGCCTTATCTCGGTTCACCATGGCACAAAGAGTCACGCTCTCATTCTCGTAGGCAGAGAGCATCATCGCTTGTTTATTCATGAATTTCACCGGAGGCTCTAGTTGTGAACATAATTATCAGATCATTTCCATTGGCATCTGATGACATGTACAAATGTGCAAATAATGTGGCTTCATACATATGTGTCATAGATATTCCCCAAATATTTAAAATGTTTTACCTTGGACTTCCAGCAGGGTTCTCATTTTGTCCTCCCCTGCATCACACGTGTATTCTCCAGAGTCCGAAGGCTGAAGTCTTGACAGAACGAGTTTCCTTGTTGTCTCGTGACTGTCAATGTTTGTACGAGAGTCATAACTCAGCAACTTTCCATTACATAACCACTGGACGGTGGCATTCGGGCGAGATACTTCACACTCCAGAATGAGGTCGTCTCCTGCAACCAGAATGTGTTTCTCTGGATGACCAGAGTTCCCAATGATGGAGACAGGTGGTTCTGAGGAGAAAAAGACACAGACACATTGTGTCACTCGAGTAAGAAGTCTGACAAGGTGTTGCTTCAGGTCTTGGAAAGACAGTTGAGCTAGCATGGGGTACCTTGCACAGTAATACAGAACACCATCTTGTCGTCCATGGCATCACAGCAGTATTCTCCAGAGTCTCTGAGCTCCGCGTTCAGAACGACCAATGAACGAAAAGCCCCTTGCTCCTCGCAAGAGTAGTGCTCATTGCCATCAATTAAATGGTTGTCTTTGTACCAGCTGACAACACCATTGGCCCTTGAGAGCTCACATACTAAAATGATGTCATCTGATACCAAGAACTGCTTTTGTGTGGTTGCATCACTTTTCCCCACGATTTTCACTGGGGGTTCTATAAATAAAAAACAACCCAGAGGTGAAATGGGGTTGGCAGCTGAACCACCATGAATATGTGATTTCTAACAATATTTACCTTTGATCTTGACTTGGAAGTCCATTACATCGTCCTTGGCATCACAGACATACTGTCCGGCATCCTCCAGGGTTAGTGAATGAATAGTTAATTGGCGTATTACGCCATCCTCAACAATGGTCAGATTGCTTGACTCTTCCATTTCTTCTCCACTTTTCTTCCAGCTGACCTCAGCGTTCGGTCTGGACACCTCACAGTCCAGCACCAAACTCTCTCCAAAACACTTCTCCACCCCACTGGCCATCTTTCTGGGACGCACAAACCTGACCGGGGGCTCTGCATGACAAGAAAACTACGAAATTATACATTGAAAACTCGCACTGTCCAATGTCAAATGTTCGTTTCCCAAATCCCTTATAGATTGGTGTTTAATGTACATTTGCATGCATACTAAAATTAAATGAATGTAAGATTTACAGCCTACTAAAGCGTCAAGATGTTGTATGTTTTCACTATAAAGATGACTGCGAGACAGTGTACAGTCAATGTAGCTTTTGTATTTTGGTCTTTTTATGGCAGTGGAAAGTGTATTGAACGCTCAGTAAACTAATACAAGAACAGTACCTGCAATGTTCACAAAGAATGTCACTGAGTCATCCGCTGTGTCACAGACATATTCAGCTGAGTCCTTGACAGTCGTCTCTGGTATGATGAGTCTTCTGTAGACGCCGTCCACCTCCAAGATAAGGTTGTTGTTCTCCTCCACCTCCAGCCCATCCCGGTACCAGCGCACCACCGCATTGGGTCTTGATATCTCACAGCTCAGGACCATCCTCTCAGATGCCTGCTGGCAGAGCTCCATCTGGGACTGGCTTGGGGACACAATCCTAACTGGTGGCTCTGGAATGAGACACCAAAGTATGATAACATGACAGGTTGGTCATTAAGGGAACATGTCAATTGTTCTGAAAGGTGTACGTGATCAAGTATTTTGAACCTCTCACTTTCCTACCTGTTAAACTGAGGTGGAAGAATATTGAGTCATCGGCTGTATGGCAGACATATTCTCCAGAGTCTTCCACACCACTACAGAGGATCTTCAGTCTACGGTAAGGGCCCTCAACTTTCAGCTTGATGTTCTCGCTTTCTTGCAACTTCTGTCCATCCTTAAACCAGTTCACAACACCATTTGGCCGTGAAAGTTCACAGCTCAGGATGATTTCCTCTGGGACGTGCCGATCAAGATGGACGTCTTCTTTAGGATGAACAATCATCACTGGAGGCTCTGGACGTTAGTAAAACAGAGATTAAAACACCATGGCAAACACGTGTCTAAACATATATTTCTCCAACCAAGACAGACAACATTCAAACACCTGTTCTGGATTTTCAGGAAATTCAATCAGAATCATTTTCACGCGAGTTGCGTGAATCATTACCTCGTATGTTAACCTTGAACATTAAAGCAGTGTCCCCCGCACGGCAAGTGTATGTTCCTGTGTCTGCAAGCTGGGCACACTTAAGGATCAGACTCCTTCTGGCTCCATCTGCTTCTATGGCAACATCGTCACCAGGCTGCATTTCAACCCCATCTTTGTACCACTGGACTGTGGCATCAACTTTGGATACTTCACAGGACAAAGTAAGACGGTCTTGTTCCACAACACTTTTGAAGAGGTCTTCGCCTGGCATATCAGCAAATGTCACTGGAGGTGCTGGAATTAGAAAATACAAATGACTTCAATGATGTAATGATCAGATCCTTCCTGTTTTGTGTCAATATACAGTAGTTATGCCAGGTTTGCCCAGATTAGCCATGCGTGGATGTCTGGATAGCTCTGGAGGAGCCTGTATCCACTGTAGACACAAAAAGAAGTGGTTAAGGAGAGCCGAGCGTGGGTGTAGTGTGGTTAGGCCTTGGGAGGAAACAAAGGGGCCCACATGCTTTCACTTCTCCAAAGGACTGCTTGAACATTTAGACTTGGGTAACAAGCGTTAAGGAAAGAGACCAGAACAGGGAAAGGTAAATAAAGGTGACCATGGATTCATGGACCTACATGATTACTACCGCTTGTATTAGGGGCAAGTTCACATGAGAAAAACCAAATGGGCATGTACTCTACATGATGCAACATGAGGTTATTAGTTGCATGTCCAACTTGATGTCTTGGGAAAATGTTGCATGTCACCTTTCACATCCACATAGAAATCCCTGATTTCATCTGCTGTTTTACAACTGTACGCCCCAGATTGAGAACATGTGGCTGATTGGATAATCAGGGTCCTCACTGTGCCCTCTGACTGGAGGTCTACTCCCCTCTGAGGGAGGAGCTTGGTCCCATCCTTGTACCAGTGGACCTGGGCAGTGGGGTCTGAGAGCTCACACTGCAGTACAAGAGGACCTCCTGCTGGGACGGACTTGGTCCTCTCAGCTTCTGGAGCAGCTGAGAACCTCACAGGTGGAGCTACAGGTGTTTTGAATTCATTTTAGAACATTTTTAATAGTGGTACTATTCTTATACATGCCAATGTTACAATAATTAACTGACATGATTTGTCAAGTTTTTCAGTATTCATCAATAGACTTCTGTACATACAGGTAAATATCCTGGCAAAACAGAGGGCATGATATTGAATCTATTCTAGAGGTGTCATTTTTGTTTTTGACACCTAAAGAATTGTTTGGCTAGTCACAGGTTAGGTACTTAAATGCCATTAGTGAAACTGCTTTGAACACAGCTGTTTCATTCGTATTTTAAGAACTAGAGAAGGCTAAATATGTACTGGCTCTGTTGAAAAATATGAGTGTAGAGATTTAATCAGTTCAACTTGATGCTTGTTGTGTGATTGAAACTAACCATTAAAACCAAAACAGAGCCTACATAATGTAATCATGATATACTCCCAACAATGCATTAATTAATACAAAGCGACATCTTGCTCATTAAAAAAAGCATTAATCAAAACATTAGTGACTTGACAAAACTCAAAATACTCAGATCACCTGCAACATCCACCTTGAATTCTATGCGGTCGTCTACAGCCTCACAGCAGTACAGTCCTGCGTGTCTGAACTCCGCCGATTCAATCCTCACTGCCCTCAACGGGCCTTCCGATCGGATGTCAAGTTCCCTCTCTGGAAGGAGTTTTACCCCGTCTTTCTGCCAGCAAACCTGTTCAGCAGGGTCTGATACCTCACATTGAAGTATAATTGGGCAGCCCGCTTCAACAAACTTGTTCCGTGCAATTTCTGGAAGTGCTGAAAATCTCAATGGAGGAGCTGAGGGTTTTTCAAAGAATTTACAGAATAGTTTCAGTGTGCAGTCAAGTTCTATAATTACATGTTCCATTTGAGCATTGAACATTGGAGTAAATGACTTAGTTACTTTTCAAACCATGCCAGTTTTTCCAAATTAATCGGTTAGCATCATAACGCAACATAGCAAGTATCATAAGAGTCAGATGTTTTAAAGAACTGTTAGGAGAAGGAAGGAGGGATAAGATTGAGACAAGTTTATCCTACATCCCACATGGGACATTCATCCAAGAACTATGACATGGTTGGGTGGGAGTGTTTAGAACAATCACCTTGAACCTGGAATGACATAACATCACTGGCAACACTACAGGAATACAGCCCCAAGTCAGTTTCTGCGTGATAAACAAGCCTTCTCACATTGGCTTTGTTTCTTACATCAAGGCCAGTTTTAGAAGACACGTCAACCTCATTTTGACACCAGGAAACCTGGGCAGAATAATCTGGCAACTCACATTGCAAGACAATGGAAGAGTCAACTCCAGTGGACTTGTATGTCTCCACTGACGGATCAGGCAAGATCTGTGGAAATGGGCCTAAAATGTAGGACGACGCAAGGAGAGAAAATAGTAAGGCATCGAAGAAAAATGGGTATACATCATTAAAACCACAGACTGTGGCTCAAACCTACTAAGAAGTCAAGTTTTAAACAGGTGTTAGTTAACTCATTTTCAAATCATGACTGACAACTAACAATTAAACCAAGAATCCAGAGACACAAAAAGATTGAAATCCAAATGGGTACACCAGAGAGGAGTTCATATTTGGGTAGTAAAATTCTGAGTATAAGTACGGTATATGCAAATCACCTTTGATGTCCACTTTGAAAGTGACGGTATCATCGGCGGTCAAACACTCATATATTCCACTGTGAGAGATTTCAGCAGACTGGACAACCAGTGTCCTTGTAAGACCGTCTGACCGGAGGTCTACTCCCCTCTGAGGGAGGAGCTTGGTCCCATCCTTGTACCAGTGGACCTGGGCAGTGGGGTCTGAGAGCTCACACTGCAGTACAAGAGGACCTCCTGCTGGGACGGACTTGGTCCTCTCAGCTTCTGGAGCAGCTGACAACCTCACAGGTGGAGCTATGGACGTCATTGACCGCAAACGGGTACTTTTACAAAGTTAATTGTTTCTACATTAATGTTATTCCATTTTAAAGAAATCTGATTTCACAAGACAAAGCTTAAATGACAAATATTTACAGACGAGATGGCAGATGTGACACAGTCACAAAGCATGAGTAGAAGAGCAGGAAGTGCAATGTGAAGTAGTGGGTTACCAAGAAGAGCTTTCAGATGGTTTGAGGAGGACATGTGTTAAACACAGCCATAGGAATGAACCTATGTGTGTAATAGATGTTGACATATTTACATGCAGGTGAATGGGTTGGCATATACGGTGTTCACCTTGCTTCAAACGTAAAAGTGTACATAAATCTTAGTTACCAAAATGAGTTACAGGCGGGAGCAAGTGTCTTCCTGGTCCTCCAAATCTTCAGTTTAACGGTTTGTACACAAGAGGAAAACAATCTCATTTTGGATATGAGATCTACGATTTTTTTTTTGAACGATTCAGCTTTGACTGAGCTGTTTTCACAGTTTAACTGCTTGGAATCTAAAGAAATCTATCATCAAGAAAAATCACAGGTAAAATAGCCATCCCATCAACATGAACTTGACACCTTGTGTATTGGGTTACTGCAAACAAGGGCAGTGGAAACATGTACTGCATGTCTTCTGTTAGGAGTCAGCCAGGACAACAAGACACCATCAGCCGTTAGTTGCCACTGCAGGACGGTTAATGTATCGTAATAGCGTCTGTAGATGGTGTGCACATCACCTTTTACTCCCACTGTAAATTGGACGGCGTCATCCAGTGTCTCACAACGGTACATTCCGGAATGGGACAGCTCTGCTGAGTGGATGCTCAGGGTTCTAATGGTTCCATCCGACAAGATGTCGACTCCGCTCTGAGGCAGGAGCGGGGCCCCGTCCTTAAACCAGGCCACTTCAGCAGTGGGGTCTGAGAGCTCACACTGAAGACACAGATGATTGCCAGCTTGGACGCTCTTTTCCTTGTCAGCTTCAGACATTGCTGTAAACTTCAAAGGTGGAGCTACAGGGTTTAACATGAAGAACATTCTGATTATTGAAAAACTTAATGGAATCACCTGAAATGAAACAGAAAATGTGTCTGCCGTTACTTTGGCAATGTTGCCCATGATGTGGTTTAACTGCAGAAGTAGCTATTAGTTTATAGGTAAACCCACTGTTGATACCAAAGACATGCATTTCAACAAGTCATATCAAACCTGTAGATTTGACAGCCACATGGGATTCTGATAACCTTTTTCCGAACATTATAATCAGTGACCATCACTAAGATGTTTAAAATTGAAGATCGGTCAAAATAACATTGTCACCTTTTACATCCACATGAAAATGCATGGTGTCATCTGTTGTCTTGCAGCTGTACACCCCTGCATGTGACATCATGGCCATATGGACACCCAATGTCCTGATGGCACCTTCTGATCGTATATCCTGCCCGGGCTGTTCATGCAGCTCTAGGCCTTCCCTGTACCAGGCGACTTGAGCATGAGGGTCAGATATCTCACAGCGTAGCACTATGGGACTGCCAGCTTCAATGGTCTGGTTCCTCTCAGCTTCACAAGGTGTTGTGATTCTTACGGGTGGAGCTGGAAGTGCTTAAGATGATATCAAGAGAGAATTACGACACTGTCAAGAAATATTGGATGAAACATAAATGAGGGCTCCAAGATTAGTCATGCCAACTCCTCTAAGCTATGTTACTATTTTGTCTGTTTATACTGTAATAACAACAGTTATGACATAGTACATACGATAAGTACTCAGATGGGGAGATTGGATTAGTTGTGTGTAAAATCTATCTGCTTAAGATAATGAGACTTTTATCTGGCATATCAACAATTCAATTATGAACCACGCAAGCTCAAAATATCAATAACAATAATTTTTTGTTTCAGTTTAGTGTAAGCTATATTGAATAAGTGGTACATGTG
This sequence comes from Hypomesus transpacificus, assembly GCF_021917145.1. Lineage (NCBI taxonomy): Eukaryota > Metazoa > Chordata > Actinopteri > Osmeriformes > Osmeridae > Hypomesus > Hypomesus transpacificus. The sequence goes on along the minus strand of NC_061082.1, from coordinate 2,071,760 downwards.
GATATTGTCAAATGTCAAAGTTTGCTTATTGCAATCTTCTGATTTACACAATGTCAACATTGTGCCCATCCATTTTCCTGTTTTAAAAAGCGAATTATTTAAATCACCTTCAACATCCACCATATATGCAATGACATCATCATCCAAGCGACAATCACATGCTGTCAGTTGACAGAGTGCTTCTGACTGGATATTTCCATTCCGTTTGACATCATATGGTTCATCTGATTGGACAGTTCCTGCCATACATTTGCAAGGCTCTTCTGATTGTACAGCTGCTGCCCGTATGGAGCAAAATACCTCCTCTGATTGGATAGTCCCTTTCTGGGTGGAGTTCTGGAGCTCGCTTGATGCAGGGGATGTTGGTATGGAGTGAAAAAGCTCATTTGATTGGACAGTTGATATCTCCATAGAGCAATAATTTCCCTCTGATTGGACTGTTGCTGTCTGCATGGAGGAACAGGGCTCCTCTGATTGGACAGATGCTGTCTGCATGGAGTTATAGAGTTCCTCTGATTGGACGAATGCTGTCTGCATGGAGGTACAGGGCTCCCCCGATTGGACAGATGCTGTCTGCATGGAGGTACAGGGCTCCCCCGATTGGACAGATGCTGTCTGCATGGAGGAACAGGGCTCCTCTGATTGGACAGATGCTGTCTGCATGGAGGAACAGGGCTCCTCTGATTGGACAGATGCTGTCTGCATGGAGTTATAGAGTTCCTCTGATTGGACAGATGCTGTCTGCATGGAGGAACAGGGCTCCTCTGATTGGACAGATGCTGTCTGCATGGAGTTATAGAGTTCCTCTGATTGGACGAATGCTGTCTGCATGGATTTGTAAAGCTTTTCCGATTGGATGGTAGATGTCTGGACAGACTGAAATGGCTCTTCTGATTGAGACACAGTAGAATGTGTGGACTGGTAGAATCCCCTTGATTGGACAGTTGATGCCTGCATCGTGTGCTCATCTGATTGGTGTGGGGAATGTAATGCATGTCGTTCACGAAGTTCGATGTCTGGATTGAAGGCCTCAGATGGATCTTGCAAGGGACAGCCATCTTCTAACCATGTGCTCTTCTCAGAGTCCTGGCCAGCTGAGAGACACACTGGTGCAGCTATAAGCATTGTGGTGTACAAGGAGAAAGGTTTTCAATGGTTGTTCTTTCCCCCCAATTAAAAGCTCTTTAATAAAAGGTACTGTACATCATTTTGTGTTAGGTATGGAGGAGTTATGTGAAAATCCATTGCAAAGACAAACACTTAAGATGGGCGACCAACACTGGTCTAAATATCAAACCTGTAATATGAATACTGTGCTTTTTTTCATTTGTGAGAAGAGTTCATTGTCATTGCAATAGTGAAAGATGTGGGACAGCAGAGATAATGGAAGGGTCTGATGATGAACAAGACAAAAGATGGGCTTCAAGAATAGAAAGCTGCTGTTGTTCTGATTGGCTCAGTTAAGAATAAAGACTCGGACATCACAAACACAACATGGAGGTTAGTGCGAAGGAAGTCAGCCGCTAACAAACAAATCAAATGTTTCATTAAAAGGCAAAACATAGCAGGAAATGAGATGAAGTCAGCAATGATAACGATCATTGAAAAGCGTAATTTTTTTACAACTGTTTATCTGCCTTAAAGAAGTGACGGATGATAAAACACCACCGTTGTTAGTGGCGCGTATGTTCTTGGTTATGGAGATGGAGTATGCTAATGTTTAAATAGTTTGTGTCACCTTTGATATCCATAGTGCATTGGGCAGACCCATCAGATATCTCACAACTGTCATCTCCAGAGTGAGACAGCTCTGCTGTTTGGACAAAGCCACAGAGAAAACAATGAGCTGGGTGACACAGCCTCTACCATGTTACTAAATGCTTCTGTCTGATTCTGAAGTGAGTGGATACAGGAGTATGTGGAACACCACCTTTGATGTCCACATTTAACTGGCAGGTCTCGCCAGCTGTTTGGCAGTCAAACCTCCCCCCACAGGGTAAGCTATAAGGATGGAGCGTAGTCCGTGTGCTGCCGTCTGATTGCTCTTTCTCAAGTCCACTTTGGGGGTAGATCTGTGTTCCATCTTTGTACCAGCAGGCCTTGACAATCGGATCAGAGATCTCAAATTGTCGTACAATTGAGCAGCCTGCTTCTATGGACTTGGTCAAATCAGCTTCGGGACCAACCACAAATGTCTTAGGTGGAGCTACAGGTGACCGTTGGGAGGACAATGTAGTGTGAATTATTCTGAGTGCTTAAAATGGCTTACAAGAGGCAGGATACTAAATAAAGCATCTAGCATTAGCTGTGTAAAGACAGAACATGTAAGAACACTCCAGCAGCTACAAGAAGAGAGTTAGTAGCAACCGAAACTAATAACAAACATTTGACAGAAATCACCTTGGTTTTGTACAATTAACTTGGCGACATCATCCGCAGTCGCACAATAATATGCCCCAGAGTTGGAAGGGTGTGCGGGTTCGATAACCAGGGCCCTCTTGATGCCTCCCAAATCGAAGCCAGGTTCAGTTTCAGAGTGGTTCTGTGCTTCGTCCTTTTGGAGTGACCCCTGGGGTACAGGGTCTGAGATCTCACAGGGTAGTTCAATGGGGCAGATTCCTTCAAGCGACTGGCTCTTCACAACCTCAGGTTCTGGTGACAGTGTCACTGCTGGAGCTAAAGATGATGATCCGTATTACAATTGTGGAATAGTTATGGGGGAAGGAGGGTGCTCACTACAGTTTACCCAAACTAACTAATCTGTGATTTCTCAGACCATTGTCAAAGAGGTAAACCCATACATTCAAACAGTACATACTGTACAGCGACAGATAGATAGCTTTCACACTTTTAGTGAGGAAAGTTAAAGGCATTTCAAAGCAAGTTCACAAAAACTCAAGTTTGAGACAGACAGCACTAGTAGCCACACATGTTACATGTGTCAAATCTCTGGAAAAGCACTAGTGGTAGTTTTGTTTGAATTCTGTACCAAAAAGCCACAAATCACCTTTGATTTCCACTGTGAACTGGACGGTATCATCAGAAGTCTCACAGCTATACAGGCCTGAGTGAAAGAGCTCTGCCGATTTGACAATAAGTCTCTTCACAGTGCCGTCAGACTGAATGTCCAGTCCAGTTTGTGGAGGGATGTTTTCCCCATTCTTGTACCAGACGACCGGGGCAGTGGGGTCTGTAACCTGGCATTGTAGCTCAAAGCAGTCGCCTGCATCTACAAACTTAGTCCTCTCAGCTTCAAACATAGCTGTGAACTTCATGGGTATGGCTAGCAATAAGGATGCAAAACAGACTCAATGTTGAAAAAATATGTTTTTCAATTATAACTTTAAAAACAAATATATACAATTCCTAGCTTTGATTACTATCATTTGAATAGATGTTTTGTAATGCCAACAAACTTTTGCTACACACCACAAAATTGCAAACCCATACAGCAAAGAATTTTAAGCACTTCAAAGACTCACAAAACTGAACACAAAAACAGCAGGGATTATTAGTCACTCTTAACAGACAGACAGAAGGAGGGTTAAATCTCACATTACATACAACAAAAGCAGAAAGGGTAAAATCACCTTGGATCTCCACACGGAACTCCACAGAATCATCTTCTGAGATACAACTGTACGTTCCAGAGTGCGACGGCTCTGCTGATTGGAGAACAAAGGTCCTCACATTGTCTTCTGATTGGATGTCTATTCCAGAGTTTGAAAAGAGCTGTGTTCCATCCTTGTACCAGCCGACTTGAGCTGTAGGGTCAGAGAGCGTGCAGTGCAGCACGACAGGACAGCCTGCCTCTACAGACTTGACCTTCTCAGCTTCTGGAAGTGCTGAGAATCCCACAGGCGGAGCTACAGATATGTTTAAGTGTGTTTTAAGGTCAGTTTGGCTACATTATGGCTATGCTAAAGCAGTTCAACCATATCAGTGTAAAAAGACCGATCAAGATTCAAGTTCAAACATTAAACAAGTTTTGTATCATAAGAGGAGGAAATAAAAAGCTTATTTGTTATCGAGCAACAAGATAAAAAGCAACAGACACACACTCAAGGTTGGATGTTAATAGCTTTTCTAAGAGGGAGTATGTTAATTTCATATAGCCAAAAAAAACCTTTCAGTCACCTTTAACATCCACATTGAACTGGATGGCATCACCCTTTGTCTTGCAGCTGTATGACCCAGCATGGAATAATTCTGCAGACTGGACAATCAGTGTCCTTGTAAGACCGTCTGACCGGAGGTCTACTCCCCTCTGAGGGAGGAGCTTGGTCCCATCCTTGTACCAGTGGACCTGGGCAGTGGGGTCTGAGAGCTCACACTGCAGTACAAGAGGACCTCCTGCTGGGACGGACTTGGTCCTCTCAGCTTCTGGAGCAGCTGAGAACCTCACAGGTGGAGCTACAGGTGTTCAGATATGATGATGATTCATTATGTCTGAGTATGGATTGTTTTACGGCTCTGTTGTATGCTTGTAAAATGTTCTTACGTCAAATGTGATCAAATATATACATACTTAGACTGAAAGCAGGTCAGAGGGGTTTAAGAGGAAGAGTGTTAGTAACCTTGACAGAAATTAGATGAGTTCAACATGAACCACTTGTCACTCACCCTCAACTTCCACATTGAATCTGATGACATCGTCGATGGCATCACAGCAATACACTCCCGAGTGAGAGAACTCTGCTGATTGGATGACGATCCTCCTCATGGTGCCCTCTGATTGGATGTGAAGCCCTTCCTCTGTTTGTAACTCCACCCCATTCTTGTACCAGTGTACTGGGACAGCTGGGTCTGAGAGCTCGCAGTAGAGCACAATTGGGTTGCCGAGTTCGACAAATTTATTACGATCCATCTCTGACAGTGGTGTGAACTTCACTAAAGGAGCTGCAAATGTCATAAAAAGAGCAATTTTTTTGTAACACAAACTTTTCAAACTCAAATTAAGACATCGATTTTTTGACATCTCTATTTAAAAACAAACAATTCAAGCGTACCTTGAATGTACAGGGCAGCTGAATCTCGAATCCCGTAGGCTATGAACGTGATCTCAGCCCCATTTTCTGTGTCTCGTACCACTCTGATGCGAAGAGACTGGTGCGTCCGAGAGCGTCTCGTGGAGAAGCGCTCGTCCTCCTGAACCTGAGTGCCGTTCAAGAACCAAGTCCCAATAACTGAGGCAGACAGCTCGATGGAGAAACAGGCATCCTGCCCTTCTGGCACCAACGCATCCTGGAGAGGGGCTTGTATCCTGGCAACAGGCACTGAAATACAAAATACAGAACGCTCCTGTGTCATTTTTTATCCCCCCAAAATGGTGTGACGTTCATGTGTTCGTGTATATTCAGAAAACACTGCATTTGCCCAGATACTTGAGAATGCAGAGCCCCAAATACTTTTTCATGGCCCTCTTACCCCACACACAAAACATTTCCACAAACGTTTCTCACCCAAGTGGACGGTTCTTGGGAACTCCACGTTGGGGCTTCGGCCGTACTTGTTGACGCTGCAGATACGGAAGCGATAGTCGGCCTCACAGGGAACGCTGTCGCCGAGGATCTCCACCGACGTGGCGGAGTCCGTGGTCAGGCACTGCAGCCACTCCTGGGATCCGGTGCCCACCTCCTGCCTCTCCAACACGTAGCCTGAGGGAGGGTTTTTCTTGGAGTCCTGAGCAGGAACCCAGGAGAGCAGAGCAGCGTTGGCCCTCTCCGTGTTCATCTGCACCCCCACGGGACAGCTGGGGGGGCAGTGCCTAGCAGCTGGGAGCAGGAGAAATACAGGAATTATTGGGTTAATAGACACGGTTTTCGGATAGACATTAATTTAATCTTAATGTGTTGGATTACAGTTCATTTGGAGGGGGAATTGTATAGCATATTCACAATTGAATCATAATGTATTATACCACATTATAGTATACATCCCTCTTGACAGGGGACCATCTGTAAAATTCTGCCCTCAAAGATAATATGGACACATGAACAGAATGAGCCCTCACCTTTTACTCTGAGCTGAGAAGACGTCTTGGATCTGCCCACAAAGAAGGTGACAAGGCCAGAGTCCTGGGGGGTGGTGTTGACAAACACCAGGATGTGAGTTCTACCAAACGACTTCAGGATGGTCTGGTGTGTTTCTCGCAGCTCTGTGCCTTCCTTGTACCAGTGGATGTCCATCTCCTCTTCCTCCACCTCGACGCAGAACGCAGCATTCTCCCCCTCCAGAACATCCACTTTTCGTGGAAGTTTGCGCATGATTGTGCCTTGAAAGAAACGTAGTTGAAGTGGACTTTGAATTCAAGCTGTGCTGTAGAATAGAGTTGAAGTCTGGTAATAAAATCCATATATTCACATCCCATATATAAGTACATACATTCATACCCTTATCCTGGTATGTTCCACAACACCATCACACCTCACCATGGGAAATGCAAGGCCCAACCACACACCTCACCTTTAACGGCGACCTCTGCAATGCTCCTCCCTCCATCAGGCATCTCACAGAGATAAATCCCATCATCATCCACTCCGATGTCTCTGATGGTGAGTCGCCGTTTGGTTCCCCACTCCTCCATGCCGTACTTGGCCCCCGGCTGCAGACGCCTGTCCTCCAGGTACCAGGTGATGGGGACCGAGTCCTCGGGAACCTCACACTCCAGGACCGCCAGGTCACGCTCCCACACCTCCAGATCGATGAGGGGCTGTTTGAACCGCACAGGCGGCTCTTAGGACAGGAAGTAGGAAGAATATTATCATATTATTATTATTATTCAAGGTGTAAATGACAACTTTGTCTTAGAAAGTGTTTGGTTGACAAGCTTACTGCCTTCATTTGAAAAAAAGCTATTTTTTGTAGTAGATTTAAATACCAGTCCAAACTCACAGAAAGTTTTAAATCCTGTGGTTAACATTTTCATTAATACATTATACAATTTTGTTGCCTCCTCAGATTGCATTCGGGAACCAAATGCTGTAATGTCTGCTTAAGTGAATAGTCACCAGGGGTTGTGTAAACATTGTGTGTGAATTTCTAAAAATAAATGACAACAGCACTTGATCTAGGTCCTTGGTATTAAATAATGTTAAAATCTGTGAATTGTAATATATTTCATAGTAAATACCAGTGAAGAAAACAAGATGAGCAGGTTTGCTTGAGACACGTAGCTTCATTTAGTTAAGGTATGGTAAGATCATTAACACATGGAGCGTTAGATAGGAAATAAACTGTTTGTAACCGACACCATCGACCGCTACCAGACAGTTGTAAAAGAAAGAATCTCAACTGCACTTAGGAGCCTCTGTGTATTTAGCTTATCATGGTCTTATCTCACGTAACCTTAAAATATTTTTGATTTTTTTTTTCTCGAGGACAAAAACAGCTTTTCAAACTTTCCCCCCCCCAAAATTACAAATTCAAATCAAGGTGATAACTGTAACTCAACTTGTACATTGTACACTTTCCAGACTTCTCTAATACAGGTCAGTAAAGGTCTGTCAATTTGGACTTTTACTGTGGGCCATGTGCGAAACATGATCCCGTCTCGAGAGACTTCGATCACATGGGCTGCCCTCAGACCTTTCACAAGCTAAGTGACTTTACAGACATCGTTCTGCAGTTGGAAGCTTAGCTTGGTCAGGGACTTAGAAATCCATCCGGTAAAGTTTCAGATGATTGAGACATGATTAACCCTTGAGTGGATCAGGGATTGATTTACAGTGGGAGGTGGCAAAGAATTTGGTGACTGAGAGCACTGGATGCATGCTGCTAATTGGCTTGTTAGCATATTGATTTAGCAGCAGCCTACTGAAAATTCTTTATAAAGCTTAATGTTTGGTTCTTTGGCAATATAAATAACATTTTGGTGATTGACAAGGACATATTAACTTAGCGTAAGATATGATTTCTGATATGCCACATAAAACTTAGCCTGGTCCTAACCAGATTCTCATACATTTCATTTGTACAGAGAGTCTGGGATCGCTCCATTGACAAGCGTTAACTTCCTTGAAGTCGGGTACTCTGTTGAAGTTTAAAACTTTTGGATCTGCCGAGAGCCACTCTGGATCTGCCATAACCAATCGCTAGCGTTCGCCTTAGCCAACTCTTTCACCACTAACGGAGCGAGCTGGAAAATCAAACTTTTCCCGAACCCCGTGGGGAGAGGGGCCACAACATCATGGACACCAACAAAACTCAGCAAAGATTGTTCTTGCTCCGGAGCTAACTTCTGGATATTTGGCAGTGTTGCCACAACGGACCAAATAGCTTCGCTCGCCCCTTTCTCTGCCGCCATTACTGAACTACAACTCAAACTAGGGCGCAACTTCAACGTCATCATTCTCAGCCACTCCCTCTGTTCGCTGATTGGACGGCCAAAAATATTTCTGGCAAAAAACGATTAATATACCGAAATCCCAGACCTAGTACAGAAGCAATATGAAAATTGAGCGGAAGTACGTAGGAAGGCAGAACCAGGCTACATAAGACTCACATCTGACATGTAACTTACCTTTCACAGATAAGTGTACAGCACTGAGAGTCTTTCCTGCAGTGTTCGAAGCAGCACAAACATAAACTCCATTGTCCTTTTGCTTACAGTAGAGAACTTTTAGTGTGAAGTATCCCTCCCTGTCCTCATACAACAGATAGCGTCTTCCAGACAAGATCAGCCTGCCGTCTTTCCTCCAGATAATCTCCGGTTTGGGCTTCCCCGTCACAAAACAACGGAATTTGGCATGCTTTCCTTCTGTCACGGCAAACATTTTAACTTTGGCTGCGGTGGTTACGGTGTCCTCCCTGAGGCGAGTGGCTACCTGCCTGCTGCTCCTCTGTTTGGCCTGGTGGGCCTTCCAGTGACCGTTGGTGTAACCGTTCCTGTTCCCTTCCTCCTCGTGACTGGGGCCGGCGTCAACAAGCAGCACCGCCCCGGCCAACCCCTCGCCATACTCATTCCTGGCCTTGCAGGTGTACACTCCTCCGTCTGGTGCACGAGTCTTGAAAATCTTTAACTGAAACCAACCGCCGTCCTGGTACCCCACGCTGAAGTGCGTGCTTTCGAAGATCTCGTTGAGTTTCCTTCCGTCCTTCTCCCAGACCACCTCGGGGCGAGGGTTGCCCCACAGCTTGCAGGAGAACACTGCGTCCTCGCCCCGGCCCACACGCGTGGAGAGGGGCTTGATGAGGAAGCGAGGCTTGTTCTCCTCGCGCAGCTCCATCTCCTGGGCCTCACCCTCCACCTTCAAGGTGGCCGCAGCGTATGTCTCCCCAATGCTGTTCTTGGCCTTGCAGATGTACTGGCCGCTGTCCTCCACGGTCACTGCAGAGATGATGAGGTTGTACACGTTCCCATCCTCAAAGACACGGTATCGGCCCTCAGGGTCGATCTTTTCATTGTTGCGTTCCCAGACTACCGCCGGTCTGGGATCGCCTCCGATCTGACACTTCAGCATGGCGTCCGTGCTGCTCTGCACCATCACAGGGCGTGGGTACGCCAAGAAGCGCGGAGCACCCCCAAACACATCCATCTCTGCTCGCAGGCCAGCCTCACCTCACCCCAGGAAGACAACAGGCATGCAGTCCCTCTCTCCCGCTCGACCTCACTGGTGCAGAGCTGTCCTCTTCTTCACTGTACAAGGTTCTAGAAAAACACACAGACATCATCAGAGGAGGCTTCCTGTTTTGGACATCAGAATTAATATGTGACGGTTGACAGTGCCACATTAGGGTCTTTAGTGTCTGGGAAAAAAGACATACATTTACGCACAATTACAACAATTCTGTTCTGTTTGGATTCATTATCAACTCAAACCCCGAAGGATGTGTGTGATAGTAGGATCTGTGGGAAGGAGTGCCCAGCACCTATCTCCACAGCAGCCACAACACACAGCCAGAACAGCTGGTGCTGTATTTCAATGGGAAAGTGCTTAATATAGTACAACCTAAATAAAGACCTGCAAGAGGGCATGTGTCAGGTATCACAAAGCTCACCCTGGAACCCGCGTGCTCACACAAACACATCTAACTCTCAGTCGCACAGCTAAGGGACCTCCATGTCAGAATATGCCAAGCCTCCCTCACTCTGTATTGGCAGGCCTATTAAATAATTCACTGTCAAAGTTAAAAGTGGTTTTCCATGTCATTTCCCCATAGTAGTGCTCCTCGCTTATCCCTTCTAGTCCTGATTTATCCTCTCCTCACGTCATTGAACAGTGTGTTGCTCTCAATATAATACATTCTCATTTTATGGTTGACTTCTCAGGTTTGGCTGCAGCAGCTGGAGGTGTGCTGTGAGAGATGTTTGTGATTACCAGGAACCATCTATCTATCAGAAGGTAATGTGCTCCTGGAGAGAACCCAGACACATACATGGGTCTTCTGGTGGAAGTGGATCTGGAGCTAGCATAATTCCACACCCTGCTAGATGTCCATAACCTCTTTCTTCCATAAGGAGGCGTGTATTTTTGTGTCACTCCTCTTTCACAACTACACTAATGCAGAACCCGTCCCTCTGACATATGTAATAATAGAGTGGCTAGACATCAGCATGCCTGTAACACTATGTTCATACTTTGTTTTCCTGCGAATAACATGTTTGCAAGTTCTGTGTTTCATGTAGAACTAAAATAAAAAAAACAAAGGTTTTGGTATTTGGAGACCAATTGACAACTGTTTAGTTTATTTTTACATATAAAAAAGTGTTTTAGTCAGATAAAGCTGTAAGGACATGATATCTTCCTTACCTTAATGTGAAGATGGTCAAGTGGTCTATATCAGAAAAAGAGTTTAAATATTAGCCTCCCTTGGGACAGCACCGAAAAAAGAGTTACAACATTAGTGGTGACCATGGCTCCATTAGTCTTCACAACACATTTAATTAAATCCTTGAGTACAAAGCGTTGAAAGTGGTTTAATTATTCCCACCGGAGGTTTAAGAGAGCAGATTAACCCCTGAGTTTAGTTGTCTAGTTTAATTGGAATGACCCCTGCCCCCAGTAGGGCTGCTTTGCGTACCCCTCACATGACCTACCTCTCTTCAGCGCCCAGGAGCAACCGTCAACAGACATTCCTCTCTGGCACTCTCCCTTTGAGCCGCGAAGGCAAACTCAGCAGTCCAAACTGGCTGAGTAACCTCACACACAGATCGACTCTTTAAAAATGTCCAACCGGAATCCAGAATCTTCTCAAACGCTAACCGAGTTTGCTATCTATCCATCTTGTCAGACGGCTACTGGTCACATCCAAGAACCAAAGATAGCGGGATTTCTTTTCAGTCAGCTCAACTCGAGAGCAGTCTCCTGATCTGTGTGGCAGCCCTGAGACACCCTGAGTGTCATTGTTCATGGAGGACCGTTAAATGCTTTTGCAGCTGCTGCTGTCCCCTAAAAATACCGGCTGCCTCGATGACAGCAGTGAAGATAAGTCGGGTGCTTCCATTCACTTGCTAGGATGGGCTAAAGATAGATTTAGATGGCCGCTCCGGACACTCGACTTGAGACCTTGCAATAAAAGCTAAGGAGAAGGGCAGCTTTTTGGGCACTGAAAATGCATAAGGCCCGTTCATATGATCAGCGTGGTCCTCTGATAGTTTGCCAGGGTTACGTCTACAGGAGTTGGAAAAGGATTAATAATAATCACCAGCCTAAACAGCATCAGTAGATGGATGCCAATATGGCAGGCATCCACAATAAATTGAGGTTCTCATCGGCTGGCCACTGTGTGCTTAACAGATTAAGTTCATTTCTAAGCGACTTGATCCAGGGACATGTTAGTGGAGTGAAGCCAGGAGAGGACCCCAACTCACCTGTTACAGAGTCAAGTTCAAGGCCACACAAGTTTTATGGGAGCAGAATTCATATCAGGACTGAAAAGGCACATCGAAAGCATGTTTCAGGTAGAATATTAGAACTCAAAGTTTATCAGAAACTGATGCACAGTACTGTAGGGGATTTGAACGTGCAACCTCTAAATCCTTATGCCATCCCTCCACCCTTGTTATACTGTTCATTAAGAATGTTAACTGAAGGCATTCTGAATGATTGAAAACATACTGTACACAATCCAGTGATAATTAGCTGTTCGGTTCAGAGATAAATTAAAGAAGCTTCCACAGTCTTTCTGTAAAGTACAGCTTTTCAATGTCTTCTTGCCTTTCCATTGCAGTTGTATTTCTGTACACATGGTCCCTTGACACGATGCCGTAACACAGAGTCATACATGTTTGCAGTGTGATGGCTTGATCACCACATCCATCACAGTGCTCGGCATCATGGTAAAACAGCAGCATGTGGTTTCAAGCTGCCTGCCCAGCTCTGTAGATGCTGAGATCCAGTGACTGAGGACAATTCCTTATCGATCACAGTATTCAGTTTGGGGTTGGCTAGCGTGTGCATGGCGTGGGCTTTGCGCTGTACGTTTGTGGTGTGGTGGTGAGCTGCAGACTGAGCAGAGTGCTCTCAGCTGTTTAGTGGCTCATGTCTCACACTCCCTCCTCTCTGATTTCAGCTGTTGGAGGTAATCTGATCTAACTCATACCTCAAGATGGCTATCTGGTTATGAAGCACTTGGTGCTAGCTAGCTCCCCAGCTACAAACATGGGGGTTAGCTACACTTTTGGAGACTTTTACACCCCATGGGTGCTGGAGATTATGTCATCAAAGAAGGACGGTCCTCATGGCAACTGTGGAGTACCTGATAGATACACACTCATTAGTACCTAATTGGTCTTTTTTTGCCCTTGAAATTGCTGAATACATTTACACAACATTGATTTACTGTCCTTCATACAACTAATCCCTCCTGTTATGGTGTTAAATAAGTAGCTAGGTCATAATAATGCCCATTCAGACAAGATACAAACGAAATAAGACTTAAACCTTAACACACATTAAGAACATTTGCAGAAAGAAGCCCTTTGAACTTAATTTTAGTCGGCAATGTTTTTCATCACTTTATAATCACTCACTCACTCATCAGAACAACAAACACATCATTGCCACCTAGTGGACATTTTTGGTTCTAATTATCAAAATCTTACTGGGTCAAATGTGTCCGGTTGCCTACGTCTTTGGGAACAATTCTGGATATTACTTTAAATTGGATGATTGTGGGAATTTAATCAACTCCATAATGACTATTTCTGGTGTTTTGTATTTATAGCGCCACACAGCCTTTTCTTGTGATTGTCCTGTGATGTATAGTGCCGAGGACATCAGGTGACAGCTTGAGATAGTCCTTGCTAGTGTGGCAGATCAAAACAGGACTAGCTACTCCCCTGGGAGAAAACAGGAAGTAAATGGACAACTGAAGAAGTCAAAGGTCAATGGTGCGTTTATTTCACAATTATTCAAGCTGAACAAGATTCTTAGAATCTTGCATACGGGAATTGAAATGTGTGCGTGTTTGTGTGAATATGTGTGTTACGTGTGGTTTGGTGTGTGTTTTGAAAAGTTCATTACTTTAAGTGGAAAATCACATCAATCATTCCCTTCTGTCCACGCTCACCCACGCTAATATCAACCACACTTCCAGCCTGATCAAATGATCACATACACACAGTTTGAGGCTACTGCCAGATATCTTGTGAAAAGGTACAAACAGATTCTGTCTAATCTAGAAAGCAGGGAGATGCTGTGATGCTGCTCTCTTGTGTAGAATAGGTTCATATAAGGCTTCTCAGAGGCACGCAGAAGCAGGGCTGTGGCTGTAGATAGCAGCCGCGTGTGGAGTTTGAACAAGCCTGGGCTGGTCAGAGAGAATACCTCTCAACTGAACACACATCCCACTGCAGCCATCTCCTTTGTTGGTGTCAAGTGGTTTTATGTGGAAAGCAGTCAGAAATCATGTGGAGCAGACTCTGTTTATAGGATCCACTCTAACCAAACAGTTTGTAAGGTAATGATCAACACAGGTGGTACCAACAGCAGCAAACCAAATTTTATAAACATCAGAAAGAAAATATGAACATATACTTGATAATTTACTGATGTGGCGTAACCACTGCAGACACCACAGATTACTGCTTAGTTGAGTTTTCCATCAACAGAGAGCAGGATGTGAGAAAGGGCCTGATCGTTTGAGTTTTATCCAATAACATGTGAAAGTCCTTCAAACAGATTTGTATATAGAACTGTAAGGAAATATTCAAGTGACATCTGATCTGAGGAGAGAGCGTGTAATAGTTGGTTATAGCGTTCTGCTTTATACAGGGGACGACTGCAGTTACAGTGTACTCTGCTTGCCCCCAATTAGCACGGGTTATGATGGGATCATACATTGCCTTAGGACTAGGAAGAATTTACAATGTCAATTCCTTTATGGTTAGAGGACCTATCAAACTGAGATCAGAGTAGTATTTTAAGGAATGACTGCCTAGCTGTGAGGTCATTGGCTACATCTCACCTTACTAGCAGTGGAAGGATGGGCCAAGTGAAGCGTGTTGCATTGAAACCGTACATGGCTCCCTGGGTTTTTTTCCTAATAGTGCTTTGTCTGTTCATAGGCAGTTTGTGGTTTACCTAGAATATATTTGAGTTTCACTCAGCTATTTAATCTGAGTCAAATATAACTTTTCATACAAAATATCGATTCATTTCAATATGGTACAGTACTATGTTTACTGTGATGCCCTCATTTGAAACGCAGAATTACATCTCAAAGGATGTAATCAGTGAACTGTTTTTGCTCTAATTCATGTAAAGGATTCCTAAGAGATCACATTTCCACAATGGTGGGGATTGTGACCACTGTCTTCCCTCAGGTCACCTATCACCACACGTGGCCCCAGACCTAGATACACCTAGAAGAACGAGTAGGACACTGCTTTAGAACGTTGTCTACAGGCAACTGAGAAAGATGGATTTCCCTCACAACATAAATTTTTTATTCGGTTTAATTTCACAAAAGTTGCTCCAAGTTAAACGTTCCAAAGCACGGCATCATAACTTCACATCCCTGCCTTCTGTTGTCATGGTGTTTCAGTGTCAGACATCACAGGCTTGCTCCCTGAGGGCTGGACTAACTGAGACATCTCTCCTTTCAACTACAAGGAATTTGTCTTATTTCTGAGACTCAGACAATGCATCATGTCTCAGACAGTACATACCTAGCTGGCTACACATAATTACACCCAGCAACTGTTCTGTCAACTCTCACCAAGTTCAACAACTAGATGGGAAGCAGAATCCATATGTTTTTTCCTTACAGTTCTTCTATCTAGCCCTGCTGTAGAGTGTGTATTCATGTAGTGAGACTGGAATGCTGGACAAGCAGACATCCAGTGAGCTGCAGACACGTTGGAACAGCAGCCCAGGGCTGACAGACAGGTTACAGTAACCGCTCCACTCGGTCTGCTTCTTCTCAAATCACCTCATTTCCCCAAAGGGGAAAGCATTCGATGCACACAATGTCTGAATTAAGAAAGGAGGAATTTGGATGGTATTTTTAATATGACGGCAGTCTTTTAAACGTCTGGGACAGTGATTAGGAGAGCAGTGTTTCCAGGTGAACATTTTGTTTGTGTCTACTTCTGTCACCCAGACTCAGGAACCCCCAAGACCTCTTCAGACACCAGATCGTGATCAGCTACGCCCTCTGCTGGCTACTGGTTGTACATGTGAGAACCCTGACCCATGAAAGCACAACAGGAAGACAAGCGCAGTTGAATATCCCAATCTGTGAATAAAGTTGAAGAAACAAATCTCAAACTGTGAACTAACGCTAACCCTTTCTACAGTTGGATGGTTTCACCTTCCTGGTTTTCACCCTCCTCTTACACAGTCAGACTCACCCATTGGTTCACATCAAAACATGGGAGATGCTATTCAGTGTCTTAGAAAGCATTTGCAGTAACCCCATGATGCATTCTACATTGATACAGACTGATTTCAGATGATTAATCATTAAATATAATATAGATTGTGATGTATACCAAGATGGATTCAAAGTGTTATTGGATAATAGGGGAGGGCAGTTGTGTTCTGAGCAGGCTTATGTTTCTTATCAATGGACACATTCCTCCAGACCCCCCCCCCCCCCCTTCTCAGGTCTAACCCAAGACTGACACACAACAGGAACAGCTTGACACGTATTTGAACAGCAATTACCCTCATGTGTGAACTGTGGTCTGTTCTAGATGGGCCCAACTTCTCTCTTGCTCAAGCAAGACCTGAATAAATAAAGCAAGGTTAAGACAACACTGTGAGCCTTCCTGTGTCAGGTTCATTCTTAAGAGCCGATGGGTTTTACATGGAAGGACTTAGTGTATGAAGACTTTGAATGACAGTGCATTTCCTGGCAGAGTTTACACAACCTAGGGTCATGTATGTGATTCTAACCCTCTAACTCAACATTCAGTCATCAAAGAGGAAAGTCATGATTCATGTTGACAACAACAACACTAAATGTATTACGGAGAGAACTGCTACTAATAATGTCACTTTCTTTTATTAATAGTTTAATCTAATTAAGAGATGACTGAGGTTCATTTGATGAGGTCTGATTTGTACTGTGCCCATGGTAAGAGAAGACAAGAAACGTTCAGTTTAAATATGGGCCATCTTGATACCGATCATGAAAATTAACTAAACGATGGCTTACATATCTGTTCTATATTCATTGTACAAACGAAAAACATGTAATTGAATCAAATCAAATTTGATTTGAATTGAATCAATGTCGATGACATTGATCAACACTCTTGAACAAGTATTATGAACACCCAAACGACACAGTACACATGAAATCAGAGAGTGTGCATATGTGCGTTAGGACCCAGGGGGATTCCCTTGTGTCTGGTAATGTCGGCCAGTCTCCGTTGCTCCCGCCGCCGGCCGCCAGAGCGCTGATCAGCTGTTCATCTGGCGGAGCAGCGCTCGTGGACCAAGAACACTGGGAAAAGTTTTACAACTTCTTTTCCAAAATTTTCCATGTATCCTGTACCCTGTCACCGTCAGAACTAAAAAGCAAAGATGAAAATCAGGTATTTTTTTTGCAAGCATCAATGCTAGCGGAAATTGAAAGAAATCGAAGAATGATGTTGAGGATCATTTGATGTGCTACTTCGTTGCAGGTGTTCCTCATGGTTGGAGTGGATAGTTTTCTGCATCTTGGTTCTGGTGACTCAAACAGCATCGCAATGGCCAGGTAAGCTGGAATCAGAAAATACCAATGAAGTACTATACTTTAAATTATAAGTCTATCGTCTTCTTGGAGTTTCCTTATAAAAAATCACGTGGCAAGAGATTTGTATTGTTCAGTTTTACAATCATTTAAAACAACCGTCACTTATTTTTACGAATGACCCCACATGGTGGTGTTTCCCCTAGAATAGTTTGATGAGTTCATCCTTCTCTCATGTGACGGTCGCACCTCTTCCCTGGTCGCATCGTGCACAACAGAACATGGTTAACATTGAGCGGATGATCCTTGTACACTGGCTTACGCTTGCATGTTGTTCTTTTGAAGATAAAATTTAAGCATTCTGTTTGCTTCCTTTTCTAAATCAGTGACTGTCATCTGAACACGTCTTAGTTTGGCATCCCATACGACAATCTAGCAGGTCATCTTTCAGTTATGAAAGAACATAGAGTACAATTAGGCCACAATACAGTGACGTTGATCTCAAATGACCAGCAGTGTATGCTCTGAAGTGACCCAAATGGCTTTGATCTTTAAAGCTCAATTCCTGGCATTCGCATAAAAAAAAAATCAAAATTGGCTTATCAATGCCAAAGCTCTAGAGAAACAGCATCACTTTATTATTGTATGAGGACGGCAAGCTGTAAGATTAGCTCCTGCTTATCAACGTCTCAAGTCCAAAGTCTTCCTTCAGAAACCTGCATTCCAACTGTGTTTGTTCAACATCTTGCTCATTATCTGACCAGAGGATTGAGACCCTGGATTGGTTATCTGAGTACAAAACTGTGTAAAGCCCACTGTGAGTAGGGAAGTGGGCTAGAGAACACTACACTCTTCACACACTCTATAATTCATCCTTCAACCTAAACGCTGCATTACAATATAAATTCAATAGAAAGTTTGTCAGTTGATTGTGCAGTTGTCAGATGATATGCCATGGGAAATTGAGAACTGTGTCATGAATATTTTATTTATGGATATTGCGGTGACAGGCATAAACTGCATTTACTGTAGGATGGAAGTGTCACAAGCTGTAGATGTAGGGTAGAGATGTGTGCTGCTTCCAGGGGTCTTCGGTCTTCATCTCCACCTTCTGAATGTCAGGTGAACATTCACATTTAAGGGAAACAACAACAATCTTGAGTAATTTCACGTCTGGAAACCATTTAGCCTTAAACTGTACTCACCTGTCCAGTTAGGATTTATGCATTTATCCACACGTGTGGAAATACTTTAATTAAAGGATGTTCCTGTGACTGAAAGGAACATAGTTGATTGATTCCTAACCCTGTTGTCATGGAAGCTTCTCTCTGTTTCGGGGTGTGTGTGGAACTGGAGGCTCCAGGGACAGGAGGGGTTGGGGGGGGGGGGGGGGGGGTGAAGGGGGAGAGGGGTGTGCGGGGACCCCAGCCAGCTCATTAATGACTGAATTAGAATTTGCATTTGGAATCAGTGCAGAGGGAGCACAGAGCGGTGCAGAGCAGGGCAGAGCAGGGCAGTGCAGTGCAGTGCAGTGCAGTGCAGTGCAGTGCAGAGCAGTGCAGAGCAGAGCAGTGCAGAGCAGAACAGTGCAGAGCAGTAGACGAGCAGCCCTCATGAACACGGACACAGTCTGACTGGCTGCAGTTAAACGTTTGTTGTGTTTTCACTTCCTATGAGAACATACTCATTTTGATACAATGCTGCATGTGTCTCATTTTTTATTATTCATTTAATATGAATGGACAACATTCTTATTGCTATGTTTTATCAGAGGGATAGGGCCTATATCAAAAAGATAATTCATCAAAATGTCAGATGTTCAGTTTGCTAAGTTGGTCTTTTCATAGTTTGTTTCCACATTTTGAAGTGACACTGCATGCCATTACTCAAGTCTATTCATTGTACCAGTAATTGTGAATACTGTAATGACAAACTGCAACCACAGAGAAGAGGAGGTCTCGAGCAAAGATCGACCTGTCAAAACATCTGTTGACTTGTTCCTGATAGCTGTGGCCCCTGACAACATCTGCTTCCATTCCTCCGCTCCTTTAAGGAATGGGGCCTAATAAAGACACTAAACAGTAGCTTCACCCCTGGCAAAATCTTTTTTGTATTCTTGCATCACATCATCATCATCATAACATCATGCTTTCCAATATCCCGTGTTTCCCTTTTGCTTGTGACATCTGTAGAGTCATTTGCACGCTTGAAGTGTTATTAATAGGGCAAAACCAACTTCATAAACTGTTGCCAAACATGTATTTATTTGCTCTTGGTGGGCCCATTGGTGTTTTCATTGAGAACTTTTCTGTCGTTTGTGCATTGGTTTCTAAAACCCTGCATGACCTTTCCTGGTTTGTAAATGGAGGCTGTGGGGGAGTTGGAACATGTTAGGTTTCCTGCTTGACTTTGAAGCTGTTGTAGCTGACTCAGTGTCTAAACACGTTTTGTAGTGGGGAAAGCCCAAAAGTCTGTTAAAAGTCTCCCAACTACAGTCTAAAGAGACCTGGATGTGCTGATGTTTTGTTATCTTGAATGATACATTTGATGCTGCTCTTCCAAGTCAAGTCAGCCTATATCATGTAGTAGTTCTTCTTCTAGTCATTTCCTACGGTGGAGTGAGGGCAGAGGCACATTCCACAGGTCTAGAGAACCCAGGCTGTGAGGCCAGGGAGGGCACTCGCTGGACCTTGTAGCATCTAATCCAGGGATTTTCCAGTCAATAAACTGATGTAGTCTTGGCTCAAGTATCTGCTCAGTCATGAGCTAACTGCAGTTAGGATGCACAGCCAATAATTCACCCCCCTGAATTGTGTGAGAGCATTTGTGAGTGTGTGTTGGGGGTAGGTGTGAACCTGTTGGGTTGGAGTGCAGCATCAAATTAGCTCTCTGATAAGCATTCACTACTGAGAAAGGAAGACAGGCTTGTGTTTTAATCATCCCTTGTTTCCAGGACTGTGCGAGGGATTGACCCCACCCTGCAGTCCTTTCTTCCTCCTCACATCGCTGTGACCACGTCCCTCTCTGGCCAGTCAGTGAGAGTTAGTGTGTGGGATGTCGTCCAGACAATGGTTGTCGGATCACGATGTATGGGAGAGGCAAGTAATGGACCACTCTCGCCTCTTAAAATCCCATTGGATGCCTTGCTGTAAAAACATGACATTCCACTGACAAGTGTCCCTTCTGGACCGATTTAGAGAATGAAAAGAAACTGCCAAATCGTTTTTTCGTCATTCTACTTCCGAAGAATCTCGTCTTTCTCTTTTAAAAGCATGAAATGTGCTGGTTAGACCACACCAGGGGACTGGCCACCAAACCACCAGGACTCTGAGAAAGGTAATAGAGACCCAGTGTAGTTTACTTTACTGAGGATGTATTATGACATGAAAGCCAGGGTTGCTATATCCTGCTTGGGTTTCTTAATCCAACCCATCTGGACTGTGTTTTGTTCACTTGATCTGATTTTGGTGACCATGTCGGCAGAAGAGTTAGGGTTAGGCTGTCCAGATATGATCGGTGGTTTTCCTAGCCTTAGTACGCCTCCAGAATGTGGATTTGAAACCACCTCCCTTCTGAAACTAACTGTTATTATCCCCTTTACAGTCTGAGTACTGCACTGCCAAGCATAGACTTTGCACATTTGCATTATTATAACCACCTTGCAACTGCCTACACTACTGTTTCATGACATTGGTTGTTGAGTATTGTTTATAATAGTTTTTTAAATTTATTATTATTATCTTATCTTTTATTGTTATAACTGCACTGTTGGAGATAGCTCAGCGGCACAACGCTTTTCATTGTACTTGTATACTTGTGTATCCTGTACATATGACAATAACCTTGAATTAAATTGAACATGACAGACGTGCAAAACAAATGTACTTAATTTCAGCAGACTGGAATTGGCGTTATACCATAACTTTCTTCTGGTTTAAGTTGATGTCATCATTGTAATACAAACGTATTAATTTAGCAAACATATTTATTCAAAGCAGTGTACAGTACAGAGGGGGATTTGAACCTGCAATGTCTTGATCTAAACTATTGTCAGATACCATTTAGCTCGAATGCCATTTTGAAAGGGACCAGCATTACATATTTTAATCTGAAGTTTCGATTAAGATAGAAATGAAGAACTAAGTTTGAACAAATTATCAAAAAACAACATGTGTGGCACTGGAGTATTCTCTTTGTTGTCGTCTGTCTGTTTGGAAAAGAGAACTGCTCAGATGTTCCCAGCAGGGAGCCCCTGGAAACATCTGTTGTGTTTGCCTGTGCTCAGAGAGCATGACCTCAGGGTCTGGGTGACCCTGCCAGGCCTGGGCTCTGGGCCGAGAGCTAGGAGGTGTTCAGGTTCACCAGACACCTTGGAGAGAAGGAAGTACCTTCAACGCTGCTCCACTGTACAGTACACAAATGGTGCTGCCCTCATACTTGACTCTTGAGTTTGTAACTTAAAATGATAAATGATACCGTGTTTTAAGGCGTTCGACTTGTCAAAGGAAGATGTTAGAGAAAAAAGCGTAACTATCCGACACGCTGCAGTCTCTGTTACCCTTAGAATATGGTTTTGTTCCAGTTGCCACGTGTCAACAAATTGTGGTGTGTGGCTTTGTCCTTTGTTTGCCATCTCCCTCTCAGGATACACAGCGTCCTTCTCAAGGTCGCTGACAGCTGGTATCTGTATTTTTACGATGCCGTCTCTTGTGCCTCTCTCTCTCTCTCTCTCTCTCTC
Source organism: Hypomesus transpacificus (assembly GCF_021917145.1). Taxonomy (NCBI): domain Eukaryota; kingdom Metazoa; phylum Chordata; class Actinopteri; order Osmeriformes; family Osmeridae; genus Hypomesus; species Hypomesus transpacificus. The sequence continues at coordinate 2,049,895 of NC_061082.1, read as the reverse complement.
TCTCTCTCTCTCTCTCTCTCTCTCTCTCTCTCTCTCTCTCTGTCTCTCTCTCTCTCTCTCGCCAAAACACAGAGGGAAACCATAATTGCTCCCTTTGCTTTTAAAAGAGTAGGATTTGTAGTGCCACTTGTTCTGCAAACCCAGCCATCTCCAGCGCTAATCCCCCCCCCCCCCAGCACCTTCTCCGCTCATCTTTTCTGTTCTACTTGAAACCCTCACTTATCTGACCCTCTCTCTTTCCCAGCCTTAATCCAAAGGACCACTAGCACGGCAGCTAAACGTTGCTCAGAATGCTCCAAATCTTCCAACATCCTCTTAAGCTGTTGGAGCAAAAACTGAGACTGTCCTTTTGCCTCCTTTTCCTTCTGAAAGAGCTGAAATGCTGGAAATGTTAGTAATAACGGTACAAGGAAGAGTTTCTTAATACAGTACTCATGTTTTGACCTTTTGCAGTGTCTCTCACTTTTGTCGAGAAACAGGGTAGACCCTTTTTAATGTAGACACAAACAGTGTGACCTTCAACATTTTAGGGCTTCACCAGGCAACACATTTATTTTCCCTTTAAAAGTAGTTCTAGATGTGTTGTTGCAGTTAAATATTCCCTGGTCTTTGAAGTTATTTAGTTTGATCAGAAGTTGCATTAACTGGTACACTTGTGTTGCTTGGGGAGTACTATGTTCCACTTAAATCTTAGATTAAGGAGAAATTGTGTTTGAGTTCTCACACTTTGGGGACTGCTTGCAGAATCATGTTACTCATTTGACTTTCAAGATATTTTAATAGATTCTTTAAGAGATATCTGAGTAAACATGAAGTGAAAGAAAAATCTAAGAATTGTGTATTACTGCTTTTAGCTTTTCTCTGTATAACTCTTGGCTGAGCCTGCTGTGGAACAGAGGAGGTCCCTCCCATCTCCCTGGTCTGTCTGTCGGTCATGACAGCCTGACTGGCCCCAGACACGGTCAAGCGCTGGTTGCCATGGCCACCAGGTTCAGATTTGTATGAGTGTTTCCACAGTCTCTCCTACTGCAGGGTGAGAGGTGTAGGGACAAGGGAACATGGAACTAAATAACACAATACATAGAAATATATAAATAGAGCATTTTTAATGCTTGAAGCTGTTCTGACAGAAGGATTATAGAAACGTCCATGAAAAATAACTAGTTTGTTATGGTGACTATCCACCTAGACACTGAACATACTCCCTTCAACGGTACTATGGTTTTTATGAATGAAGAGTCCATTCACGACTTCTACTGAGGCCCCGTTAAGGGAAACTATTATACAATTTTAGACCTCCCTCGTAGTTCTGCCCCCCTCCCTGCCTTCTGCCCCCCTCCCTGCCTTCTGCCCCCCTCCCTGCCTTCTGCCCCCCTCCCTGCCTTCTCCCCCTTCCCTGCCTTCTGCCCCCCTCCCTTCCTTCTGCCCCCCTCCTTCCCTTCTTATCTTCTTATTGACTCTCGGGATGTTCAAGCCTTTTCAAGACATCACCAAATTCCTCCCTTTCAGCTGTCCTTCAGAGCGGTGGTCTCCAGAGAATTTCTTCTTGTCTCTCTCACCCTGCACTGGATTTTCAGTGTCATTTACCTCTCTCTCTCTGTCTCTCTCTCATGGTGTGATGTGAGAGGTCAACCGCCTACATTTGAGCTTGTCTGGAAAGTTGAGAGGTGTCCATGTCCCTGTCCTAGTCCCTGTCCTAGTCCTAGTCTTTGTCCCTGTCCTAGTCCCTGTCCTAGTCCTAGTCTTTGTCCCTGTCCTAGTCCCTGTCCTAGTCTTTGTCCCTGTCCTAGTCCCTGTCCTAGTCCTAGTCTTTGTCCCTGTCCTAGTCCCTGTCCTAGTCCTAGTCTTTGTCCCTGTCCTAGTCCCTGTCCTAGTCCCTGTCCTAGTCCTTGTTCCTGTCCTTGTCCCTGTCCTTGTCCTTGGCTAACTTTTTTCTTCCTTCCCAAATGTTGGTCAATAACATGTTATTGTATGAGAGCAGTTGTACTTTCAGAGAAAGCCTTTCTCTTGATGCTTGGTTCAGTTCAGCTGAGGAAACTGTAGCTCCACAGACCTGTGTTGGAAATAGAGGTGTTATTAAGTTATTAATTTAAGAAGCTCATTTTAATTTAGTGTCATATCCATATCATTATTCTGGTTTCTATAGCTAGGACCTATCGTTCCTGGAAGGAATTACGTTTACTAGCCTACTACTAGGCCAAAAAAAAACGTTAAAGTTAGCAGGTGTATAAGATTACGCTACCGACAAAATTGACCTGTAAATAAATACTGTCACACTGGTAGTTGTTGCAGTTGATTGCCAAACACTGCATTCTTTGAGTCCACTTGGACTTCTACAGGTACAGTCTTCGTTTGACTGTTTGAATCGTCTGCGAGCAAAAAAAAGGGTACTCCCCAGGGTACTCAGGGCTCTGGAAGACCGTTTGGCAATCCTGTGTACATGGGAAATTGTAATTAAGGGTAGCTGCTTTAAACACCGGCTATAGTAGGTGGCCTTTACTACGCTGTGTTTACCTCAAAAGCGGCCGGCCGGAAGTAGTTACATCTGTTTTGTAGAACCCGGAAGAATGTTGCGCATAACCCCTATTGTGCATGTTCGTCGGTCTTTAACCCTGTAAGACCCGTTATTGTAAAATTAAAATGTCACCTTAAGCTCTATAATATATATATATATTTGTTTTAAATCTTTTTTGACCAAATGTATCCAATAGCATTGCAAGGCAAGACAATAGGACCCATTGGTTATGTAAATATAGTCATTCCCAAAAAATCTTATTTGCAAATGTATTTTTTGGAGAGCTAAAGGTGATGTTTAAATTTTTGGGTCTTACAGGGTTAAGTGTGGCATGCCGTCACAGCGTTTTGTCAATAATTAATATAGAAATAAGTAATATAGAAAACTGTATATTGAACTATACAGTATCTTAATGCATTCTGTCAAGTCAAATAACCTATATGGCTTTAATAAAAAAATAAAAAAGATGCATCGAGTAATCGAATCGAATCGCTGACATGATAATCGGAATCGAATCGGGAGATCAGTGTCGATTCACACCTCTAGTTGGAAATGGGTCTGTTTTGATATGTGGCTTGTGAGCTAATTCAATTCTTCCTGCTTTTTCTCAAAATAAGATATTTGTTAAGATTATAAAATAAGGGCAAAATGGTTAGATGCAAGAAAATGACTGTAAATCTGATTAGAGGTTTTAGTTTAGTCCCTGGCTGATTTCCTGATGCTGAGTCATGCCACTGTCCCTTCATGGTAGCACATTACCTGCTCAGAGCCAACTCTCTCCCAGAGAAACAACCCTCCATTATGGTGCAAGACTGGCATGTCAGGCCATGGCTTTAAAACCCTCTTCTTGGCTTGTAGTTGAGGATACGTCCTCCTCTTGGCAAAACCAGTGGTAATTTAGAAGACGAAAATGTTTGCATACCATCGGAACAATCCTATCTTAGTCATTGGACAATGTCAACATGAAGCCCCAGGTGATATGAGTCTCTGTGCAGACTGTCTCTGTTTTCAGGGCTCGCAGCAGAGGGACTGTCGTGAATGCCTCTTGTGAACAGTTTTCCGAAGCTGCTATTTTCTTGATTCACGAGTCAGGGAGCTGGCTGGACCCTGAAGGACACCCTGTCTCCCCCCTGTAGACCAGGGCCAGCAGGCAGGAGACCAGTAGGCAGGAGACCAGTAGGCAGGAGACCAGTAGCAGGGAGACCAGCAGGCAGGAGACCAGCAGGCAGGAGACCAGCAGGCAGGAGACCAGCAGGCAGGAGACCAGCAGGCAGGAGACCAGCAGGCTGTAGACCAGTAGCAGGGAGACCAGCAGGCAGGAGACCAGCAGGCAGGAGACCAGCAGGCAGGAGACCAGTAGGCAGGAGACCAGTAGCAGGGAGACCAGCAGGCAGGAGACCAGCAGGCAGGAGACCAGCAGGCGAGGGGCCATGCATTGAAACCCGTGAAGAGGAGGGGACTTATGCCAACCGGGTGGTTGTTAAAACATTAAGTGAGCCAGTGCAAGATTTGCTGGTCCATTCTGTCGGAGCAAGTGGTGTTCTCCACGTGTCAGAAGGGTGTGCCTTTTACATGACTCATCAGAACACTTCTGTATAACCATCACATATATGTCCTCTGTTCAGCCGGCCCTGTCCTCTGTCCAGCCAGCCCTGTCCTCTGTTCAGCCTGCCCTGTCCTCTGTCCAGTCGGCCCTGTCCTTTGTCTAGCCTGCACTAATTAAGGCCTTGATACTGTCTTTCTAATGAAAGACCTCTTTGTTCTGGCGTGCTTCTGCACATGTAAAACTCCCGGACCTGATGCAGCCCTGGGCCAGAACGTCATCTCCCCTTCGTTAACACGGCTTCAACTGAGGTTTGAAGGTGGACTGGGGTTTTCTCCCCGAAAACTTGTTTATGGTGCTCCACCCACCAGCGGTGTGTCTAGTTGCCTCTCAAGGACTTCACTGTGTGGATCTTAACGTGTGTGTGTGTGTGTGTGAGGAGGGTTGGGGGGGGGGGCAGAAAGAAAAGGTCATCGTCTACTTGGCTCATTAATCCATGACTATTAGATGTCTTAGGCTGAGTGTTACCAAGCAACAAGGATTAACAGTGGAGAATGGGCAGTCACTGTGCTCTGCTGGTCTGCTCCGCTCCTAGAAAGTGGTGCCAGCTTAAACCTCAAGTTTATGCTGCTGAGAGACTCTGGCCCTCCATTGTTATTTTAACAATTGTGGGGAAACACACACGCTTCATTTGACTCGTTGTTCACTCGTTGTTTTTTTTGTTTTTTCTGTTGGGTCTAGTGCCATCTCAGATTTCAAGGACTGCAACTCCAGTCTTTTCCACAGTGTGGACTGCAGAGCCTCACAAAGAGAGGCACTCCCTTTCTTTTGAGTGATTTTCTTTCTTTCATGGTCAGATTTACTGTCAGAGCCCTGATCTACGCTGACATGATCTTGAAGTGCGGCACGAAACTGGAACTCAGCACTTGAGCGAGGCCTCCTCTCTTCTGAGGAACTAGAGGACAAAGAGGCCGGCCGGCTGACTGAGGCAGTTTTCATGCAGACCCGAGCAGTGCTGGAAGTGAGATCTGAATGCACATTCTTTCCCCATGAATCCCTCACCGATACAGGATCATATTTACTTATTCATTCAGAGGCGCCAAAAAGAGCCAGACGTTAGTTGTGGAGGCAGTAGAGAGAGGATGTGTGTACTTGCAGGTGTACTTCTGCCCGCGTCCGCAAGCTGCTTGGTTATATGAAACCTGTACAGGCAGGTAGAATATGTGCATACTTGATGCATTCATAAGAATTAGTTTCAGTGCCTCCGCATGGCATTATCTCAGCACAACGTGGCGTTCAGAAGTGGGTAAGGGTTGGCCACTCAGTCAACATCCTTCTCCCATCCTAAATGCTTTAAATACTTTATGGAGATTTTTTCAAATGAAAGGAATACATAAGACTTGAGCTGCTCTTCTAACAGACACATGGAAGATAAGCACCAGTGGTAGTGTATGAGAAGTAGCCCACCACTTATTTAAGCCCTTCTGAGTAAATGGTATTGGAGGACAGACTGAGGCTAACAGCTGTAGTTAAAGTAAGTACAGGGCTCTTCATGTGAGAAGGCTCTAATCTAAGAAAGGAAATTGAGGTGTTTGACGTTACAAGATGCTGTGGTTTAGGCCTGAAAGTGTGGCTGTTTTTTTATCTCACTTCATCCCATTTCATCTGGTCACCCAAATGTACTTCCTCTTTTCTCCTAATTATAACTTGACACCTTCATGATCACTTTGGTGTTAGTATTTGTCGGTGGTTATTGGGTCCTTGTTGTGTATCATTAGAAAGCGCAGCAGTATGTCTGCAGTATATTGCAGTTTGTCATCCAGCAAGTTAGAAACCCACTGTGGGATGTATTAAGATCTGAGAAGACATTTATTGGGTCTTATATTTTATTTATTAAGTTACTCTGCTCTGTGTCTGTTTGGTGGTCAGTGATTTGGGATGCAGAACATGACTGTTACAGGGGATGTGCTGTAAACACTCAGATCTGAGGGGATGTGCTGTAAACACTCAGATCTGAGGGGATGTGCTGTAAACACTCAGATCTGAGGGGATGTGCTGTAAACACTCAAGTTCAAGTTCAAGTTCAAGTCTTTTATTTGTCAGGTGCACAGAGCAACACAAGGTTAGACTGGGCACTGAAATTCTTAAGACAAGACAACGCAAGCACTTGGCATAACATAACATATAAGTACACAGAACAAATTTACATCTATGCTGAGCTTAGATAAGTGAACTTCCTAAATATACAGATAGCAATAAATAAACGACTATACTAACCCTAACACTAAAACTTCCTAAATTACAGATAACAATAAATAGTACGCTATACTAACCCTAATACACAAAAAAAAAAAAAAAAAAAAAAAAACCTGTTACAACCCTATAAACTAATCTAACCTAAATGGAGTACAGTGCAGTAGTGCAAATTTACAGATCAGTGACTTTGTCAATGACCAAACAGGAGCCTGGTGGCGAGGTACAGTAGTGCAATGTTACTGAAAGAGCAACCAGTAGCTGAAAGTGACAGTGTATAAGTGACTAGTGTGCAGTAAAAATGTCCATATCAGTGTCCATTGAGAAGCCTGATGACCCTTGGGTAGAAACTGTTGTCCAGTCTGCGTGTGCGCGACCGGATGCTGCGGTAACGCCTGCCAGAAGGCAACGGGGTAAAGAGACTGAAGGATGGGTGGGAACAGTCTCTTAGAATCCTGCTGGCTTTCCTAAGGCAACGTGTGTGGTAGGTGTCCTGTAGGGCTGGGAGCTTCCTGCCGATGATGAACTCAGCAGAACGGACCACACTTCGTAGGGCCTTGCGGTCCCGGTCTGTGCAGCTCCCATACCACACTGTGATACAACCAGTCAGAATGCTTTCTATAGTGCATCTGTAAAAGTTAGTAAGGATGACTGAGTCCATACCAAACTTCTTCAGTCTCCTCAGGAAGAAGAGGCGCTTACGGGCCGTTTTGACCACCTTGTCCGTGTGAACAGACCAGGTGAGGTCATTGCTGATGTTCACCCCGAGGAACTTGAAGCAGCTGACCTTCTCCACTTCCGATCCATTGATGAATAGGGGTGCATGCTCCTCCTCCTGCCGCCTCCTAAAGTCCACAATCATCTCCTTGGTCTTGCTGATGTTAAGAGAGAGGTTGTTGTCCTGACACCATGATGTCAGGGTGTCAACCTCCTCTCTGTAGGCTGACTCGTCACTGTCAGAGATGAGGCCCACGATGGTTGTGTCGTCAGCAAACTTAACGAGGAGGTTGGAGCTGTGCGTAGCCGCACAGTCGTGGGTGAACAAGGAGAACAGGAGAGGGCTGAGCACACAGCCCTGGGGGGTGCCTGTGTTGGTGATCAGTACAGATGAAGTGCGGTCACCGATTCTCACCACCTGTGGTGGAAGATCCACTTGCAGAGGGAGGTGCTTAGTCCCAGGTCCACAAGCTTGGAGACCAGTCTGGAGGGGATGATGGTGTTGAATGCAGAGCTGTAGTCAATGAACAGCATCCTCACATATGTATTCCCCTTGTCCAGGTGGGAGAGAGCGGTGTGCATGGTCAGAGCGATGGCATCGTCTGTAGACCTATTGGACCGGTATGCAAACTGCATAGGGTCCAGTGTGGGGGGCAGCGAGGAGCAGATGAATGATTTGACTAGCCGCTCGAAGCACTTCATGATGATAGAGGTCAGTGCTATTGGGCGATAGTCATTCAGACATGTGACCTTGGTGTTCTTGGGCACAGGGATGATGGTGGTCCTCTTGAAGCAGGTGGGGAGTACAGACAGGTTAAGGGAGAGGTTGAAGATGTCACTGAAGACCCCTGCCAGCTGGTCAGCGCAGCCCCTAAGGGCCCTACCTGATATGCCGTCTGGGCCAGGTGCCTTGCGAGGGTTGATCTTCTTAAAGCATAGCCTCACCTCAGCTACAGTTAGTGTAGGCACACCACTGGCTTGGCCTTCAGGTAGCTCCACTGCAGGGGGTTCACTGTCCCTCTCAAAGCGAGCGTAGAAGGAGTTCAGCTCGTCTGGCAGTAGGACAGAAGACTGGGTCTCATTGTAGCCTCTCCCTTTGTATTCTGTAATGGCTTTAAGTCCACTCCACATGCGCCTGGGGTCAGAGCCATGGTAGCTGGACTCCACCTTGGTCCTGTAGGCCCTTTTCGCTGCTTTGATGGCCTTCAGAAGGTCGTATCTGGCCTTCCTGTACTCATCAGGGTCCCCAGAATTAAAGGCGACAGTACGGGCTCTCAGCTTGGCCCGGACCGCGGCATCAACCCAGGGCTTCTGATTTGGGAAAGACCGGACAACCTTCTTGGGGACAACGTCATCAATGCAGTGCTGGATGTAGCTGGAGACAGTGTCTGAGTATTCGTTAATGTCCCCATCTGCTGCGTCCCTGAACATCAGCCAGTCAGTGGTGTCAAAGCAGTCCTGGAGGGTCGCCACACACTCGTCACTCCATAGGTGAACTGACCTCTCAACCGGTCTGACCTGTTTGAGCTTTTGTTCATATGCGGGGAGAAGAAGAATGGAGGTGTGATCAGCCTTCCCAAAGGCAGGGCGGGGGAGGGGTTTGTAACTGCCCTTGAATGTTGTATAACAATGGTCAAGGATCTGGTCTCCACGTGTGAAGAAGTCAATGTGCTGATAGTATTTGGGCAGGACTTTCTTCATGTTAGCTCTGTTGAAATCACCAACAACAATGAAGGCTGCCTCTGGGTGCACATTTTCCAGACCATTGATAATCCCATACAGTTCATCCAAAGCAGCGGCCTTGTCTACCTGGGGGGGGATGTAGACTGCACTCATGACAACCGCAGTGAATTCCCGAGGTAGATAGAAGGGTCTGATTTTTACAGTTAGCAGCTCAAGGACCGGAGAGCAGTGAGATGCTAATACCGCTACATCCGTAGCCCAGAGAGAGTTAACCATAACACAGACCCCTCCGCCCCTGCACTTCCCTGAGTCAGCTGTTCTGTCCTGGCGGTATATGGTGAATCCCGACGGGGTAACCGCTGCGTCGGAGATCTCCGGAGACAGCCAGGTCTCAACGAACGCCAGTACACAGCAGTTCCTGATGTCCCGTTGGAATTTGACACGAGCGTTAAGTTCATCCATTTTGTTGTCGATGGACTGAACGTTAGCTAGTAAGATGGTTGGAAGAGCAGGTTTGAAGCATCGTTTCCGAGTTCGAACAAGGACTCCAGCACGCCGGCCACGTTTCTTCTTTCTCCGTCTAGCGGGTAAACAGAACGGCGAAACAGCAAAGGGCCAGCTGCAGTCCGAGCTCGCACTCCGAGAAGTGGAATTAAAGTTCGTAAAATGATCCTTGCCAAGTGACAACTTAATGTCCAGAAGTGTCTGCCGGTCGTACTGAATAAACGACAATATAACATTGACAAAACAAGTAACGAACACTAAAAAGACTAACAAAAAGCTGGGTTTTTGCGGAGCTCTTGTCGACAAGATGTGAGGGGATGTGCTGTAAACACTCAGATCTGAGGGGATGTGCTGTAAACACTCAGATGTGAGGGGATGTGCTGTAAACACTCAGATGTGAGGGGATGTGCTGTAAACACTCAGATCTGAGGGGATGTGCTGTAAACACTCAGATCTGAGGGGATGTGCTGTAAACACTCAGATGTGAGGGGATGTGCTGTAAACACTCAGATGTGAGGGGATGTGCTGTAAACACTCAGATCTGAGGGGATGTGCTGTAAACACTCAGATCTGAGGGGATGTGCTGTAAACACTCAGATGTGAGGGGATGTGCTGTAAACACTCAGATGTGAGGGGATGTGCTGTAAACACTCAGATCTGAGGGGATGTGCTGTAAACACTCAGATCTGAGGGGATGTGCTGTAAACACTCAGATGTGAGGGGATGTGCTGTAAACACTCAGATCTGAGGGGATGTGCTGTAAACACTCAGATCTGAGGGGATGTGCTGTAAACACTCAGATGTGAGGGGATGTGCTGTAAACACTCAGATCTGAGGGGATGTGCTGTAAACACTCAGATCTGAGGGGATGTGCTGTAAACACTCAGATCTGAGGGGATGTGCTGTAAACACTCAGATCTGAGGGGATGTGCTGTAAACACTCAGATCTGAGGGGATGTGCTGTAAACACTCAGATGTGAGGGGATGTGCTGTAAACACTCAGATCTGAGGGGATGTGCTGTAAACACTCAGATCTGAGGGGATGTGCTGTAAACACTCAGATGTGAGGGGATGTGCTGTAAACACTCAGATGTGAGGGGATGTGCTGTAAACACTCAGATCTGAGGGGATGTGCTGTAAACACTCAGATCTGAGGGGATGTGCTGTAAACACTCAGATCTGAGGGGATGTGCTGTAAACACTCAGATCTGAGGGGATGTGCTGTAAACACTCAGATGTGAGGGGATGTGCTGTAAACACTCAGATGTGAGGGGATGTGCTGTAAACACTCAGATCTGAGGGGATGTGCTGTAAACACTCAGATGTGAGGGGATGTGCTGTAAACACTCAGATGTGAGGGGATGTGCTGTAAACACTCATCTGAGAGTGTGGGAGGCCAAAGGAGCCATATGCCAAATTCTTGGTTCTTGAATATAAGCTGAAAAATGATGGGATGTTTACTGGCAAGCCTAAACCACACAACTGACAGGATATTACTTACAGCTGCAATCTTGAAATAAGCTTCTCAAAGACATCTAATATGCTGAAGTAGAGATATTCAGCTAGGAAGTTCTCACAAGTAAAATTTCCTTTACACAATTGTTCTTCATTTTTTATTTGATCAGAGAGACACATGTTGGTAGATCTATTCTACCCAGCCATGTTTGAAGGGTTTAAAGGGTTATCATTGTTTATGTACTATACAGTAACAGGAAGAACTAGTTTAGTCTTCAGCCTATTCTACAACATTCATCTTATGCCATCAATCTCAAGGTTAAAGCGGGGATTGTAAGTCAAATCAGTGTACCTGAATGATTGACAGGGGAATGCCAAGAATGCTATTTTGTCAGTGTCATCATGCAGTAGCCAGATGGGCCCCTGTTTCATTAAATAAGAGCTGGTCCTGGAACACGGCGCTAATAGAAATATAGCTGGAGTATTAGCTAGTCTTAGACCCTCACCTTTAAACACTGGTTAGGAACACTTTTACTTCACACTGGTGGTGTACTGAGAGGCCGAGAATGAGGTTTTAATAGACTAAGAAGGTACAGGTCAAAAAGTAACAACGCACAACTTTGCTGTAATCTGAACGTTGACATGTTTTGGTCACAAGACAAACCTGGCTCCCTGTGTTGGAGATTATCTCCAAGGACACAGGAAGTCTGTCCTGAGCCCAGGACCTCCTGTCTGCGTCTCATCTGAGGCGCTGCAGCTCCCTCGTCCGTGCTGCAGCTCCCACGTCCGTGCTGCAGCTCCCTCGTCCGTGCTGCAGCTCCCTCGTCCGCGCTGCAGCTCCCACGTCCGCGCTGCAGCTCCCACGTCCGCGCTGCAGCTCCCACGTCCGCGCTGCAGCTCCCACGTCCGCGTTGCAGCTCCCACGTCCGCGCTGCGGAGGAATGTGGGCCGGTCATGCTGCCTCACCTTGTCAGGTGACAGGGATTAGCCGTGTCATTAGTCCACTCCTCGGGGAAGTGACAATGCCTGGGTCTGTTCCCACTGCTATCTGCTGAGCGGATCAGCAGAGCCACCCAGACCCTTTCTCCTCTCCCCTCTTTCCCCCACCTCTTCAAAAAAGTGTGTCCCCCTTTATGATCCTCCAGCCATATTCCAGCCCCACCTAACTTGTCTGGAGTGTTTCTCTCTGATGAGGGTTGCCTTGTATGAAGGTTTTCCCAGGCCTGCAATATCTTTCATGTCTTTATACAAGCACTTCTCCCTTCTCTGTTTGAATAGCATCAAACCTGAAGCAGAGCTTTTCTCCCTGGCTCGTTTCCATGGCTCGGGTGAGTTTCAGTTTGAACAGAGGCAGGGTAAAGGAAGCTTGGGGAAGAAGTGGGTCAAGTGGAACATAGAGTGGGCTGAAGACTGCAGGTGTGAATGTTATACACGTTCTCTCTTCAACGTTGGCTAGAAGTGTCCCCTCTCTGAGGACCTTTTGTTTGTTGTCTCAGTGGTCAGTGCATCTACCCTACAGTTGGCTTCATACATTTTGTAGCATACAGGATGCTACGCTAAATTAAGCTGGACAGGTACATTGTTGATCACCGTAAAACGTATGTTTTGAAGTTGATTGGGGCCCTTAGGGTACTTGTCTGGGAGTGTTGTGTTAATGACGTAAGCCTGACAAACCAAACTCATGTTGAGTAGGAATGCTTGAAGCCATGGTAAACGTTTGCTGAGCACTATGTTTTTATTACACATGTTTCCATGACGACGAACACTTGACAGGATCTTTGATGGAAAGATGGGTGGATTCTGAAATGGGCCCTTCATTACGGTTCTCAGCATTACTCTGTTCCTTCAGATGTGCTGCTGAAGTGTCTCAATTGCTCACTCGGAAGGCATCTTTCAAAGTTTGACACAGTGCTTTTGTCATTTAAAGTTTCGCAGACAGGCAGAAAGCAATTGTGAATTTCAACAGTTTTGTATTGGAGTTTAGTGTGCTGGCTTGCCTAGTCATCAGTATCCAGACTCTAGATGAATATACAAACTTTATAGTTTGTCTTGTTAGCCTTTTTAAGGCACGCAACAAAAATACTGAGAAGAAAAGGCTGATTGTGTAATGTGATTTACATTTTTTGTGAACTATAAAGGTCAACCCTCCATAGTTTTTACAGTCAGTGAGTGAAGTTTTTCTTGTTAGGATATCAACAGAAATCCAGCAGTCTGTATTTTCTAACAGGTTCTGTAAGGGTTTGTTGCAGATAGAACTAGTGGAGCACGGGGCTTTAGATCAGCCACATCCCATTATCACCCTGTCAGCAAGGAGAGCAGTTTAAAGTCCATCTGTGTTTAGAGGTGCACAGGTACTGTACCCAACCCTCCCAAGTCATTCAACAGGTCGCCACTGAAACTGCCTCCCACAGAAACAGCTTAACATAAATAGAGAACAGGTCGGTATTTCATTTCAAATTCCACGTTGGAGAGCCACTATGGAAACGTTTAATAAATAATGTTGTGCTCTTTGGGCGAGAGAGTGTTGACGGACAGCAATGCTAACGCTGTCATTGTAAAATGCATGGCCCGAAGGCCAGACAAATTACCCTCCCTCTCTTCCCCCTCATCCTCTAAAACCTACCCCATCCTCTAAAACCTACCCCATCCTCCCTACAGCCCTCCTGCCCAGGGTACCTGCCATGTCTTTGGAGTTCACAAGCCAACACTGCTCCAGAATACTGTGTTGGCATCACCCCACTGTCCTGCAGGGGGTTCTGCAAGACAGCAGACTTTCAGGGGGAGATGTGTGTGTGTTTAGAAGTGTGGGTAAGATATACCACAATGACCTGCCACTATTCTAACCCGAATGGGCTGTGTATAAGGTTAGGGTTAGTGTTGGGTTACCCGCCCCACAGTGCCACAGGCTCTGAGGTATTCTCATGCATTCCGGCCACGCATTTCACCCACTTGGTACATCCACTCTGCAGACCTCCTGGATTACGGAATGCCACTTAACATTTCTGATCAGAACAGAAGCAGCAGTCACTGTTAGTTATTAAACTTGGTTTCTAGCCCCATCGTACACTGCAAATCCTGAGACAATATTTGCTTCTGTAGGTAGATGAAAGCTCTGGTTTGATAAAACAAGAAGTACACCTTAGGGCAACATTGTGAGGTAATTTTATAGACACTACTTGATTGCACTACTTACTGAGTTGAACAGACAAGTCCTCTCAGAACAGTCACTGTCTACATGCAGAGATGACACACAGACAGACCGTACCTGCTACCACCCCTCCTCCCCCAGGATTCAGTTTCAAAGGTGGGGGTGTGCTGTATGCTGATACCGTACAATAGGGGAAAGGTATCAGTTCTGGCCCTGCTTTGCTTTCTCGTTCTATTCATGTGATGAGCCTTGAGTCATCTGAGTACAAAACAACCAGCTCCTCCCCCGTGCATGCTGTTTCTGTGTTGTGGCTCCTGTACAGCTGATGAGTGGATGTGTCTCTTCAGGAGAGGAAAACAGCAGCTGTTCTCTCCTGCATTGTTCAAATTTGATGCCCCACTTACGGTCTATTTTTTTTTTTTTCATCCATTCCCTTTTGTGCTAATCCATATCATTAAAAGTATTTTACAACATGTTCAGCTCCGCCACCACCCCGTAAAACTAATTGGAGAATATACAAACTGCATCCTGTGTCTGTTGGGCTCCCATTGTGCCCCAATTAAGTTCCCTGTTTGATCGTCCTCCTCTCTAACTAACTGTCTCTGGTGCCCTGGGCCTCTGTTGTTGTGTTTATTCCCCTGATGAACAGGTCTTTGTTGGCGTAGAGAGAGAAGAAATAGGCCGATCACACCCCTGTCCAACTCGTCCTCCTGTTCACCTACCTCCCCTGACTGAAACCCCCATCCCTTCGGGGGTTAGGGGCCAGCTTAGGCGCTGGTGAAAGTGTGTGTGGGAGGGGATCTCCGCCTCCCTACCCCTGAGTGTTGGTCCTTTTATCCTGCCTCCTCCTTTTGATTCATCTAAGCTCCTCTCCACTGAGCTCGAATGGTTGTTAGCTCAGTGGCTAAAGACCAGGCAAGAGGTCAGGTCAAAAGGGGGCCTTCACACACACACACACACACATCCACACGGCCCATCCAGTAGGGTCTCCGTAGTGAAGTGTCCTGGACTACGTGGAATGCTGGACAATAGAGGTCTACTTCACTCCCCCCAGTACCTCTGAGAGAGAGGACCAGGGAGAGAGACACCAGACTGTCTAGTGGACCAGAGAGACACCAGTCTGTCTAGAGGACCAGAGAGACACCAGTCTGTCTAGAGGACCAGAGAGACACCAGTCTGTCTAGAGGACCAGAGAGACACCAGTCTGTCTAGAGGACCAGGGAGAGAGACACCAGACTGTCTAGCGGACCAGAGAGACACCAGGCTGTCTAGAGGACCAGGGAGAGAGACACCAGACTGTCTAGCGGACCAGAGAGAGACACCAGGCTGTCTAGAGGACCAGGGAGAGAGACACCAGGCTGTCTAGAGGACCAGGGAGAGAGACACCAGGCTGTCTAGAGGACCAGGGAGAGAGACACCAGACTGTCTAGCGGACCAGAGAGACACCAGGCTGTCTAGAGGACCAGGGAGAGAGACACCAGGCTGTCTAGAGGACCAGGGAGAGAGACACCAGGCTGTCTAGAGGACCAGGGAGACACCAGGCTGTCTAGAGGACCAGGGAGAGAGACACCAGACTGTCTAGAGGACCAGGGAGAGAGACACCAGGCTGTCTAGAGGACCAGGGAGACACCAGGCTGTCCAGAGGACCAGGGAGAGAGACACCAGGCTGTCTAGAGGACCAGGGAGAGAGACACCAGGCTGTCCAGAGGACCAGGGAGCGAGACACCAGGCTGTCTAGAGGACCAGGGAGACACCAGGCTGTCTAGAGGACCAGGGAGACACCAGGCTGTCTAGAGGACCAGGGAGACACCAGGCTGTCTAGAGGACCAGGGAGACACCAGGCTGTCTAGAGGACTAGGGAGAGAGACACCAGGCTGTCTAGAGGACCAGAGAGAGACAGCAGGCTGTCTAGAGGACCAGAGAGAGACACCAGGCTGTCTAGAGGACCAGAGAGAGACACCAGGCTGTCTAGAGGACCAGAGAGAGACACCAGGCTGTCTAGAGGACCAGGGAGAGAGACACCAGGCTGTCTAGAGGACCAGGGAGACACCAGGCTGTCTAGAGGACCAGGGAGACACCAGGCTGTCTAGAGGACCAGAGAGAGACACCAGGCTGTCTAGAGGACCAGAGAGACACCAGGCTGTCTAGAGGACCAGGGAGAGAGACACCAGGCTGTCTAGAGGACCAGGGAGAGAGACACCAGGCTGTCTAGAGGACCAGGGAGACACTAGGCTGTCTAGAGGACCAGGGAGAGAGACACCAGGCTGTCTAGAGGACCAGGGAGAGAGACACCAGGCTGTCTAGAGGACCAGGGAGACACCAGGCTGTCTAGAGGACCAGAGAGACACCAGGCTGTCTAGAGGACCAGGGAGAGAGACACCAGGCTGTCTAGAGGACCAGAGAGAGACACCAGGCTGTCTAGAGGACCAGAGAGACACCAGGCTGTCTAGAGGACCAGGGAGAGAGACACCAGGCTGTCTAGAGGACCAGGGAGAGAGACACCAGGCTGTCTAGAGGACCAGAGAGAGACACCAGGCTGTCTAGAGGACCAGGGAGACACCAGGCTGTCTAGAGGACCAGAGAGAGAGACACCAGGCTGTCTGGAGGACCAGAGAGACACCAGACGCTGACTCTCTGTCTGTACGCGCTGCAGCAGCGCAGCCCTGCCAGGTCTCTCTACACTGTCACATCTTTCATGTTTCAGGATGAAAGGGGATTTTCCAGCCCACTTCTCCCCCATAAGGACAGCTTAGCAGAGTCACCATGGGCTGTTTAGGCTCCACACCCTGTGAGCCTTGTATTTACACACAAAGCTGTTCAAAACGTCAGGTCTCAAAGCCCACCCTGGTCTACAAGGTAGTTGTGGGTCGCTTAGACCAGTGGTTCTCAATCCTGGTCCTCGGTACCCTCTGCCCTGCATGTTTTAGATATTTCCCTGCTCCAACACACCTGATTCAAATAAATGGGCCTGATAACGACCCATTAATTTGAATCAGGTGTGTTTGAGGAGGGAAACATCTAAAACGTGCAGGGCAGGGGGTCCCGAGGACCAGGATTGAGAACCACTGGCTTAGACAACCTAACCTTGAAAATGTGCTTGTTGCACACCACAAAATAGAGCACATCATTTGAACACGTCACAGTGTATTTTCTCAGGAAACACATCAACCGCAGTCCACAGACGTGGACATGTGAGGCTATGGCATTCATATCGTTCAACCTACTCTTAGCCAGTGATATGCTTCTCAGTTTTTCTTATTTTTGGAATTGAGTCAAAAGCTCTGATGGGGTCTTGCCCCAGCTATTGGAATATTTGTGATCAAACAAGCTGAGTTTTCTCTCTGAATGCTTTCCCATCGGGTGCCAAATCCAACAGGTCAGAGATGTTTGACTTGTCTAAGCTCTCTGCCGGAGAGGATGTCAGCGTGTTCTCAACATCCTGCGAGCGGAATGTGTTCCCCAGCCGCCACGTTTATTTGGATTCTGAACTGTAAGTTTGCAGATGCGATAAACATCAATGTGGTGTACCACTCTTTTCTACATCTTAACCCGGTTTATTTACCATCACAAAATCCAGGAGACTTTTGGTCTGTGGGTGTTCATCCCCAGATGCATAGGGAACAAGCCAAGGAAAGCCCCGATATCTGAACTACTTCACTGATTGAGAAACATTCCCAGTGATGTTAAACTGCATCATTAAATCTTGTCATGCAGTATGCAGACAATATTTTCAAGCAGAGCTCTGTGTAAATCTTAGTTTCCTAAAGCGTTCCAAAGTGTAAAGGATGTGAACTAAATCCCACATGTGGCTGAAGACGCACTGTAATTTCCCTCTGTCAAACCCACATATTATGTTCCTACACATTGTACCAATTATTCTGTTATTTAGCCTCTCCGCCCACCCATCACCCATGGAGCCACAGAGCTCAGTGTGAGCTGGCAGTTTGTGCGTGTGCTTGGGTCTCTCTTAGCAACGCTGCAAGCACGATTGAGGGGGTGTCAGTGATACCTAGCAAGGCCCTGATTCATCCCCAACCCGCTCTGAGCAGCCTGCACTGAGAAGGCTTCAGGGGACTCATTCATGCAGTGTAATGGTGACATGTAGCCTGGGAACCAGACGAATCAGAGCTGATGGTTTATCTGTTCTGGTAGATGGGTCTGGCCACCCTTCCTTTCAAACTGATTTCCATCTGACATAAAAAGTGCCGGGCCAATCATGACCGTGAATCTGAAATGGGGCGGGTTTAGTACAACAGAGGAGGGCATTGAGGCGTAAACAACCAAAATGATGCTTTCTTGCTATGATTGGTTGCATCTCCTGCCCTCTCCTCTCTTGCCCTCTCCTCTCCCCCCTCTTCTCCCCTCTTCCTCTCCCCTCCTCCCCTCTTCCTCACCCTCTCCCCTCCTGCCCTCCTCCTCCCCTCCTCTCCCATGCGACATGGTGCTAATGCCCAGCCTGAACCAACATGATCGGAATGCTTTTTTTCCTTCTGTAGAAAGGCTCTTTTGTTCAGTCAGGATAATTAAGTTGGAATGTATTCTCTTTGGGGTGGGGGTGGGGGGGCAGGAGGGGTCTCATCTGCCCTCGACACCCTACCGTACTCAGCCCAGCCTGCATGGTGCTGTTCTCCAGGGTCTCATCACCAGGGTTCTCTCACAGGAAGGACAGCGATGAAACCTGTTCCTGATTGATCCTGCATGATGGTTCATACTGAAGCTGACACTCCTTTCAGTTCACTTCTCTGGAGGTGGTTCCAACTGCTATTGTCTCATTCTCTCTTTCTTCTCTCTCCCCCTCTGTTTCTGTGGTTTGGCACAGCCTCCCCAGCTCTCTCCCTTAGTCCTTCTCGGTGTCTCTCTCCCTCTCTCAGACTCACCGGGACACAGTTTCCTCCTCCTGGTGATATGGTGCAGTCTTGTATGGAACCTTTATTCCACAAACAAACACAATGACTTCTCCTTTGCTTGCACAGGATTATGTAAATTAAGTTTCAATGAACATCCAAAACCACAGAATTTCCTCTCTTCTTCCCCTGGCCTGTTCAATCAGAACATGCTGTTACATTAGCCTCATGCTGTGCACTCCCAGGCCAGCGGCCTGTTGCAGTTCAAGTGTGTTGAGGATGTTATAGTCCTGTCCCCAATCACACTGGGAGTCATGCCACAGGGACTTGAATGACTGGACCACAGGGTCAAAAGACAGAGGGGAAGGTTGTCCATCTTGACTTTCTGCCTTTTATTGTGAACCGCTTGATCTTAACACAGACAGAAACACACAGACAGACATAAAAGCATTCAAGCTCATACACACCATGCAAACACACACCGTACAAACACACACACCGTGCAAACACACACACACCGCAAACACAGACTATCCGCTCTTGAGACCAACACCTGGATGGTTTTTATCTTGCGTGTTTTACTGTGATTGAAAGCCCATCAGATTTAGCCAGACAGGGTAGGCTTTCTAAAGCACACTCACAGTGTTGTTTCATGTGAAACTCATGCATCAGAAGGAAAACAGTCTGTCTAATGTAAACCGACCGAGGACTAGGGTGTAAATCTGTGGAAAGCTGCATTAGCACCTGGAGATCCCGGTTTAGCTCAACTGGTCCTCCGGTCCCCCTGCCTCTGAGGAGCTGAGTTGGGATTCAGTCCTGACTCCCATCTTCAAACCAGGGGGGGGGTTCTTTTCCATGATGAGTCACTCAATCTCTATTTGTGTCTATAAACAAGTCAAGTCAATATTGAGACATGCAAACCAAAACATATATCTGAGGCCAAGTACACATGCCTCCAGATCAGTCAGTACAGTTGATGGTTTATGGCGCTTGTTATGAGTCTTTGTGTCATGTGTGTGCTTGTTTGGGTGGTGAGGTGGGGTAGTGTGAGGTGGGAAGGGGAGGTAGTGTGTGTGTGGAAGGTGTGATATTATCACAGTAAATAGTTGTGAGAAAGTGCAAATGTTCTTTCAAGGTTCTGCTGTATGAACGAGGCATCTGAGAGCAAGGTGATCTGGTGTAACTCATAGAGGACGCCCTGCTAGCCAGGAGGTGAGCGTGATTGACTATAAGACACACCTCAAACCGTCTGCAAGCCATGAAAGAAGCAGCCCTTTTGTGAAGTCGTGTTGCAACCCATCAGCTTCTGCTGAATACACGTCCTTGGGGGGCGAAGATTCTGTTTGTTTGTTTGGAAGCAGAGCCGACGGCACCCAAAGCTAGGCCTGGTTTTATGAAGGTAGCTGTGTCACGGTCAGGCTGGTGTCTGTGGTGGGTTGTATAGGGGCAGACATGCAACTGGTGAAACAAAGCTGGCAGCTACACAGTGTTATGCAGGCCCAACACAAAGACTAGAGGAGTTGAAACACATTAAAGGCAAGCTGTTGTGACCCATTATCATCCTTACTGCTTAGTTAGGGGAGGCCTTACAAAGTGTAGAGACACAGACACACACAGACAGAGCAACGCTCACAGTATCAGGTGGAGGGGCATGAAGGGGCTTCCTCTGGCAGACAGCATGCCCCAGCTCCTTGTTCTGTGATGTCCACACACACCCACATGTGTAAACACTTGCGTGCACCCACACACGCATCCTACACTCTTTTAGATGCTGCGTCGAGGACAGATACTCTCTCTCTTTTTCCCTCTCCCTCTCCCTCTCTCATACCCCTCACTTACTGCCTGGGAAAATACCAAGGATATGCAGCAGTAGATTATTCAGATATAAATATATACTGCACAGAGTCCTGGGGGATAAACACATCCTCAACAAAGGCATGTTAGTTTGGAGTTGTTGCGGATATTACTTTTTTCAAAGACAACAAGGTTTAAGGACTAACTTCCTGGGATGTTAGTCTTCTTTTCCGTGCTGGAAACGGTTCCTCTGAAATGTTGTTTTGGGGGAATTCAGGGGGATTTCACCAGCGGCTCTGCCGCTCCAGTCGAGATGTTAATCCCTGAAGTCAACACTTTGACTTCCGGACATCCGGCGTTTGTCCAATATTCCAGAGCTTTCCGAGGTGAGAGTGAGGAGCTGACAGCAGCTGTGTGCCAGCCTGTTTGGCAGTACTCACATCATCACAGATCCTCTTTCAACCTCGCCTTTTCCCTCACTTTTCCCTTTGAGCGACCAAACTACAATACCCTACTGTATGGTGTGTGTGTTTGTGTGTGCAAGTGTGTGTGCGTGCAAGTTCGATGCTGCAGGATGAGTCCAGAGAGCAGAGCAGGAATCCCAAGTATGTGTGGTGCAGGACAGGACCTGACACTTGACCTCCACACATGACCCGGAGGCATGCCCTGAGGCCTGCTTCTGTTCTGTCACATACCTGAAGGGGTTTCTCGTGCTCAGGATGATTTCATTTTTCTGCTTGTGGTCTCCCTGTCTCCTGTGCTGATGATATCCTCACCACAGACCAGCTTCTGTCAGCTGGGTGTCCCCTCTGTCCCCTCAGGCCGAAGCAGAGCCGTGTTTCAGCCTCCTGATGGAGGTTCCAGCAGCAGCCTCTCCTCTTGGCAGGGGATGGTTTGGACCAGAGGTCGCCTGGCCAAGGTGCTAAAGGGAATAGGACAGTGACTCTGGTCTGAATCTGGGTCAGACTCACAACAGTGGGGCTCCCTCACTGGAGCCCAAACCTACCCTGACCACAATGGGTTTGGCAGGGGTCAAGTGGCTGAGCAATGCCAGGCGCCCCTGTGTGTGTGTGTGTGTGTGTGTCTGCCTAGTACCCACCCCTCCCTTCAGGGGGAGGGTTTTAGTATCTGGGTCCTTTTTCCTTTTAAAGCAGTGTCGCCTCGCTTTAGTTCACATGTAGACGATTCAGCACCAACAGCACCTGCTCTTTAACAGGCCGCTGTGGTAGCAGCACTAATCTAGAGAGCCAACGGGCGCAAGGAGGAGAGTTTAAACTGGCTCCTGTCCGAGCAGCCTGCCCCTTGCCTGATGTCTGCTCCAGGAGTGAACCTGCTGACCGCAGAGTGGCTCCAGCGGGCAGCCACTAAGCCGGGATAATGACAGTCCTGTGATTGAGAGGCTGTGGGTTCCAGTGAGGTCAGCATGGCTGAACAGGCTTCCTGCTGCTCTGGGACTGGCAGCTCCCTCTGCTGGTGGGAAGGTTGAAGTCAGGCCGTAGTTGGGTCCCTTAACAGTATCTACTTTTCTTTTCACTCACCTCAGGAAAGCATGTGCCAGTGTTTGGAATGATATTGTAACTGACCGCTGTTTCATGGAACTGGAAACTACAGACACTTTTTAATAGGAGAATATCCACTCTCATGGCACCTAGATGGAAGTCAAGCCAGTTCCCGTGGTAGGAGGTTGATGAGTCAACAGGGATTAATAGTTCAAAATCTCCTCATTCAGGAAACTAAAACAGAACACATGTTTGTGGGTTCTCTGCTGCTATGAGATCACCATCACATCATGACACCACTGAGGCCTGACATGTTTACATGTTTACATGAACATAAGCACTTCATTATCAGCTTATTACATCAATATACACCCCAATCACTGTCTTTTTGTTAAAAGCCACATCCTCTGACAGAAGTCCTTTCTGTGCTTAGTTTCTGGAGCGTGCTGAAGTCACCCCAGGAGGACACAGTGTTGCTCTGCACGTAGCCTCTGTTCCTCCAGGCTGTCTGTTGGCCTCGCTTCTCACAGCCTCTGTTCCTCCAGGCTGTCTGTTGGCCTCGCTTCTCACAGCCTCTGTTCCTCCAGGCTGTCTGTTGGCCTCGCTTCTCACAGCCTCTGTTTCTCCAGGCTGTCTGTTGGCCTCGCTCCTCACAGCCTCTGTTCCTCCAGGCTGTCTGTTGGCCTCGCTCCTCACAGCCTTGTTCTCTCAGCTGGGCTGTTTGTGTTTCCACAGGTGTGTGTGTTTGGAGAGTGCCTCACCTCATCATGTTTGAGTGTTTGCTTACTTTGAAATTGAGTGCTGGAGGGCCAATCAGTGACAGGGAATAATAGACCTGATTAGGTCAGAGACCATGGCTGCCTAGAAACAAGCAGCACTTCACTCTGAATCTGAATTGACGTATGTGACCTTTTCATTTGAGCACTTTCTTAATACTGTATATTTCCTCTACAACATCACTAATATTCCTTCATATCTCCTTAAGATTTTAGTTTATCTTTGACAGTGTACCAGTGTTACCTACGTTGGCTAAAAGACTATTTGACTAACAGAAAGCAGTTCGTCTCTAATCAAATTAATATTTCCTCCGAAAATGAACATGCGGTGTACCACAAGGATCCATTCTTGGCACCCTCTAATTCTTAATTTGTGATTTGGCGTCAGTATCAAAAAATATAGTTGCCCTCTTATTTGCAGACGATACCAATTTACTTATGTCCCACCAAATCTATGAATAATGAATTGTATAAAGTAAATCAATGGTTCAAGGCAAATAAATTATCCCTCAATCTAAAAAAAACAAACTTCATTATCTTTGCAGGCAGAAACAAGAAATATGATAAAGAAAAAGCTAAGATATATATTAATGACAAAGCAACTAATCAGGTAAGTCACACCCGCTTCTTAGGCATAATAATAGACGAAAACCTTTCTTGGAAAAACCCAAATGATTTTGTTTAAAAAATATCCAAAAACATTGGCATCATAAGGAAAGTCAAAACCTTGCTATCGCAAAATATATTGATGATTCTTTATTACAGTTTGATTTATCCTTATCTAACTTACTGCAATATAATATGGGATAGCACGTACACAACATCCATCAAACCTCTTTACCTTCTACAAAAGCGCTTTGTACAAATCGCAGCAAATGGCTCATTCACAGCACACACAGCAGCTATGTTCCATGGTTTAAACGCTCGAACGCTGCAACAGGAAGAGCCCCCCTGCCTGTGGCCCCCCACTCTGACCAGGAGAGGGAGCCCCCTGCCTGTGGCCCCCCACTCTGACCAGCAGAGGGAGCCCCCTTCCTGTGGCCCCCCACTCTGACCAGGAGAGGGAGACCCCTGCCTGTGGCCCCCCAATCTGACCAGGAGAGGGAGCCCCTTGCCTGTGGTCCCCCACTCTGACCAGGAGAGGGAGCCCCTGCCTGTGGTCCCCCACTCTGACCAGGAGAGGGAGCCCCTTGCCTGTGGTCCCCCACTCTCTGACCAGGAGAGGGAGCCCCTTGCCTGTGGTCCCCCACTCTGACCAGGAGAGGGAGCCCCTTGCCTGTGGTCCCCCACTCTGACCAGGAGAGGGAGCCCCCTGCCTGTGGCCCCCCACTCTGACCAGGAGAGGGAGCCCCCTGCCTGTGGCCCCCCCACTCTGACCAGCAGAGGGAGCCCCCTTCCTGTGGCCCCCCACTCTGACCAGGAGAGGGACCCCCTGCCTTCGGTCCCCCACTCTGACCAGGAGAGGGAGCCCCTTGCCTGTGGTCCCCCACTCTGACCAGGAGAGGGAGACCCCTGCCTGTGGCCCCCCACTCTCTGACCAGGAGAGGGAGCCCCCTGCCTGTGGCCCCCCACTCTGACCAGGAGAGTGAGCCCCTGCCTGTGGTCCCCCACTCTGACCAGGAGAGGGAGCCCCTTGCCTGTGGCCCCCCACTCTCTGACCAGGAGAGGGAGCCCCCTGCCTGTGGCCCCCCACTCTGACCAGGAGAGTGAGCCCCTGCCTGTGGTCCCCCACTCTGACCAGGAGAGGGAGCCCCCTGCCTGTGTTCCCAGCGGCCCCACTCTGACCAGGCAAGCTGCTGCTAAGCTGAGTGGTGCAGACGTAACCCCGAGGGCTCCGGGGAGAGGAGCAGGAGAACAGAGGAACATTTGCTCTGTTGAGTAGTTCTCCCAGAGAGCAGCTACCAGCTGGGATCCTGGGAGTTATTACAGTCATGGCCAGGACCCATGACCTGTGGGTGTCCTACTGACAACTCTCTGTGTCCTTTATCTGCTCAGCTTCTCTCTCTCTCTCTGCGTCTCCCTCTCTCTCTGCGTCTCCCTCTCTGCGTCTCCCTCTCTCTCTGCGTCTCTCTCTCTCTGCGTTTCTCTCTCTGCGTCTCCTTGTCTTCCTCCCCTTTTCTTTCTTCTCTTGTCTCTTTTGCTAAGCCATGGGATACACGTTCTCCTGTTGTTCAGGAATGTGTTGGGGGGGGGGGGGGGGGGGGGGGGCGAAGGGGCTGCTGCCTGCTTGCCTCAGCAGGACTGTGGAGAGACCCTTCAGGACTGCCTGTCTGCCTGCCTGTCTGTCTGTCTGTCTGCTACAGTGCAGTTGTCAGTCTTTTAGACCCTCCCTCTAACTCTCCTTCATTTTTCTCCTCTTCCTTTCTTCTTTACTCCTCTTCATCTTCCTCCTGCTCATGTCAGATATGTCATCTTGTCCATGTAATGATGTAGTTTATGCACAGCGCACATTTTGTTTAACAAATGTACTACAAGCATGCACCTCATCAGAGCTGTGGGAAACTGAGCAGGTCAGAGGTTGATGAGGTTTGTCTTGACGTGAGCGTCAGTAGAAGGTGTTTCTGTCCTTATTTGACAGTACAGAGGTCAGAGGGAGGGAAGGGGGGGGCTGGCCACTGGCCTCTAGACTAGTTTGTCAGCTCAGCTGTGGGGAGGTGATGCGGTGGAGGGAGACCTCACACCATCTCATATCCACATCTTATCTGTTATGACGGCTTTTTATACGCTGTGGGAGAGTCCTCTTATCTAGTGCTTCCTGGCCTGGCTTCAGTCACCCCCAGCTCTTCTCCTCCCTAGCAGGACAGCCCTGCTCTCAGCCCTGCTCTCAGCCCTTTTCTGGAGCTCTCAGCCCTGCTCTCAGCCCTGCTCTCAGCCCTGCTCTGGAGCTCTCAGCCCTGCTCTGGAGCTCTCAGCCCTGCTCTGGAGCTCTTAGCCCTGCTCTGGAGCTCTCAGCCCTGCTCTGGAGCTCTCAGCCCTGCTCTGGAGCTCTCAGCCCTGCTCTGGAGCTCTCAGCCCGGCTCTCAGCCCTGCTCTGGAGACTGCTTCAGAAGGGAGCGTGTTTTGAAGAAGCTGTGACTGTATTTCCTTGTGTCTACAAGGCTCACAGTACTTACTCCTGGCATTAATACTCTGAATCAGTTAGTCTAGACACTGAGGAGGGACTGAGAGATCTGTCAGCAGCCGACAGTCAGGTGGAAATCAGGAAGAGCAGAGGATGAATCACCTCCACCACCAGACGGTTACAATCCCTACCTAAATCCTTCTTGATGTCACAGTTGGAGTCTCGATGTGTGTGGATGGTGATGTGAAGTAACCATGCATCCCAGAAGGGTCTGGGAGAAACATATTCCTTCTCCCCATACTGATGACCCTTCTCAGTCAGCTTGACTTCTGACTGGGTACACTAGCTAGAGCTCTGTAATGAATATTTTCATCCAGGAATGGAGCATAGCTCATTTTAAGGGAGAGTTAAACTGTGGTGAAATGTGGATTGTGTCAAAGTGAAAGATGAAGGCAACATGACTTCTCTAATGATCCAGAGTGGGATTGGCTCCAGTCCTGGCTCTTGTGTCAGTGTTTCCTAATTCTACCTTTGCTGTCACAAGGCCCTCATGAATGTGTTTTGTGAACAGATGACAGTGTGAAACAGTGTGTCCTTGCCCTGGGGGGAGATGGTATCAGACATGATAAAATCACAAGCACTTCCATGTATGTGTTTGAAGTCTGTGGTTCATTGGGCCAGGAGATGTTTATTCTGCTGCTGTGTGACATGCCCAGTTAGCCCAGGGGGCACAGCTAGTGCTGTGGGTGTACAGACACTCTGTGTGTGTGTGCGCAGGTAAACATGCCCGTGGTGAATGAAGTAACAGAACAGTATGTGATGGTCTCTTCTTATCTTTACCCGTCTCTCTCTCGCTCTCTCTCAGTATAATCTGACTCTCTCCATTCCCGCTGCTTGCTGTTCATTTGTTCATTCACAGAGTTTGGGACATGTTTACTTTCCAATGACCCTGGCTTTCCTGTGTCTCACAACAGGCCCTGACTACGCAGGGGAGGGGGAGGGGGGGGCAAAAGGCCCTTTAGGGGGGGTGTAAAACCTTCCCAGAGACCCTCCTGTACATGTTCCTCTACTAACATCCAACAAAAAAGGATGAATTGGATGAATAAAGTATAAAAAGGTAAAAAATATATTTTCCAAAAAATAAAATAAAAAGATTTGCATCCCTCTACTGTTCTCGATCTGATCTCAATCTGTTTTAGGCTTTTATGTTCTCCATTTCCCTCTCCTCCTCTCTCACTGTGTGCAAAAAGTTTTGAAAGGTTGAAAAAATATTCCAAGGTTCCAAAACTATTAACGTTTTGAAGGGCTGCAAAATTATTTTGTCCCAAAAAGTTTTGAAAGGTTTAAAAAATATGACTTGAGACGAGCCTTAGACCAGCCTTTTAGATCTTACGTCAGACCAACCTGTTGACTACCCTGTTAAATCTGACTTGAGACCAGCCTTTTAGATCTAACCTGCGCATCTAAAGTGTTTTTTTTTATTAATGTATTAATATGATATGAGGTCCAGTTACCAGCGTGACACTAAAGCAGGTAGTAGTCAGTACTTAGGGTTAGGGTTAACCCTAACCCTTACCAGAGTATCTGTACTTTTACTTGAGTTAAGGATTTGTGTACTTTAGCCATCTCTG
Source organism: Hypomesus transpacificus (assembly GCF_021917145.1). Classification (NCBI taxonomy): domain Eukaryota; kingdom Metazoa; phylum Chordata; class Actinopteri; order Osmeriformes; family Osmeridae; genus Hypomesus; species Hypomesus transpacificus. The sequence continues at coordinate 2,022,472 of NC_061082.1, read as the reverse complement.
CTCAGATATCCATACATTATTCACAAACGCTAAAAATAGTGTACAGCCTTTGAAAGTGGCTGTGCATTAGGGCACTTGATATGGAGGGATGTGCGAGGTGGAACGTAATACTTCGTAGTGACAGATAATTGTCTGGCTCAAGACCTATTGAGTTACTTTCAGCCGTTTTTGGTTGGGCATCTTAATTAGGAGGCTCATTCAGGGTTCCATTGATGCCTGCAGCCTCCATGCTGCAGCCGGGTGGGTTGGTGGGGTTACAGAGGAATTGTCTCTGAGGGGAGGGGGAGGGTTAGAAGACAGGAACAGGCATTTGGGTATTTCTTCTTTCTCCATGATGCCTGTTGTTTGCATTAGCATGGCAACACAAATATGGGTCATACAAGCTTAACGCTTTAATGAATCAAGTTAAAGGCAGATCTCTAGAACACACCCAGTGCCCCTGAACAGACTCCTGAAATATTCTCGAAAGGTCATAATTGCAGTTTAACTGTGACATGGCTGAGACTGACATTGAGGTCCCTGTGTGACTAGCAGCATGTGGTGAGGAGTGGTGAGGGGTGAAGGTAGCAGGGCTGGCAGGGGAGGAGGGCCGGCAGGGGAGGAGGGCTTGGGGGCCTGGCTGGACTGGGGCTCCCACACAGGGGCCCAGGGGGCTCCTTCAGTACTCAGATCTCATCCAGACAACCCCCAGTCTCTCATCCCTGAAGAGCTGTACTACTTCCTCTCCAGCCGAGACGGTTCTTACCCACACTGAGGCTTCCCTAACCCATAGTGTTGGTTCTTACCCACACTGAGGCTTCCCTAACCCATAGTGTTGGTTCTTACCCACACTGAGGCTTCCCTAACCCATAGGGTTATTTGTTTGTACTGTACAGTTGGTTTACGTTGCATGGTTATCAAACAACGAGCAACTAAGTATTTATGATAACATGTAGACTCTACATTGTAGAGTGTGGGTTAGGTTTTACTGGTCCTGTTCAACCCTAGGAAGGTCATGCTGCATTGGCATTAAAACCACCAGGATATGACTCTCCAGGGACTGTTCAGACCATGAGAAACGTCCAGAAAGAGCAAAGATGCTTCAGTTTGAAGGGAGCGTTAGCATGATGTTCTGAGACAGCATTCCTTTCAAACTGCCCCACTGTAATTACCTGTTCCACATAAAAATACCTTTTAAGAGAGCAGGGACAGGATCTTTGTTTAATGACGCTTACAGATCAGGTGTTAAAGTAACAGCGCGTGACATGACAGATGGTGAAAGGCAGTTTTCTTTGTGCATTGAAGAATCTCTTGTTCCCAGATTTCCTGTGTTGAAAATATGATCGCTCAAAGTGTGAATGCTCAGCTTCCATGAAGTGGAATTTGTCTCCCTTTTAGGGTCTTATCTAAATAAGCAAGCTTTCCGATTTTGAGGACGGTGACAGCTTGACACCAAGGATATTCTTGCCCACCTACTTTAACGGCTCTTTCAGTACAGAGTCTGAAAACCCTCCAAACTCTTCCCCCTTTCTCACATCTCCTGTAAATGTCTTCAGGCCCAGCCTGGGATTTTGTATTTTAAAGAAAAACACAATGTTGGATTATTTATCCAATAGCATCACTGCCAAAGCTCTTTTGTTACATGCAGTCTGATTCTCTGAGGGGAGTTTAGAGTCACAAGGATTAAACAGAAGAGTACTCATAAGGAAGCTGAGAGAGGGGGAGGGAGAAAGGAGGAGATAGAGGGAGAGCTTTGGGGACTCCCCAAAGGAGATGAGCAGACGAGAGGGTAGTCTGAGGATCAAAAGAGAGGCACGGTGGGGCCCTCCCTGCGGAGGATGGGACTTAGCCCTCTCAAGGGGAAGGAGAGCACATACTGTGGTCACAGTTTTCTGGCCCTACTCCGGAAAAAAATTATGTATTATTTTATAATATATTTACTCATATATTTACTCAACATGAAAAGTGAGGAGAAATATAAGGGAGGGTGTCTGTGTGTGAGGATAGCCATCAGGTCAAGGCTGAGGCCTGCAGGATGGGCTTATCTCTCTGGATCTAAGTAGCTGTAAATGAAGCCCTATCCCAGTTGTCAGCATCTTCCACCATCAGCCATGTGCGGTTGTGGTTGTGGTTTCGCTCATCTGGATTGAAAGGGCCACAGGAAGTAGCTTGTTAATCTCCATAGCGACAAGGAAACAAAGGCCACACATTTGTGACAGCTTCCTGCCATATTTCCCTCATGTAAAGGAAATTAACAAATTGTTTTTTAATATGATCCCCAAGCAGCTGGGTTAGTAAATGTTTGGGCTGTTTGCAGCGAACAGTAGCTGTGTTTGCAGCGTACAGTAGATGTGATTTCAGCATACAGTAGGTGTTTGCAGCCTACAGTAGATGTGTTTGCAGCGTACACTAGATGTTTGCAGCGTACACTAGATGCTTGCAGCGTACACTAGATGCTTGCAGCGTACACTAGATGTGTTTGCAGCGTACAGTAGATGCTTCATATGGCAGAGATATTACAGTCTGTCAAGACCAGTGCCTAAACAAGCTTCCAACCTTTCTGCGGAATGCAGTTCAAATTCACATATTCAACTGCAGATCAGGGATGTGCAACCACATTTTACAGAAAATGAATTGTTTTGTATTTTCAGAAGTTTTGCAAAATTTTCCTCAGGTCTTGAAAGCATTATTTCTAAGTTTGTTTCATTGGGTCATGTTGATTGACAGACATTGTCATTGACCTTTGCATTGGCAAATTATACAATATAATTAAATTGTCGGTTTTGACAGTTTTATTTTGACGAGGGTTGCCCCCTCCTCCCTAAACGTGCATGAAGCTTGTTTCCTATGAGGAGGGTTAGAGGCACCAGAGAGTCAACATGAAGCTTGTTTCCTATGAGGAGGGTTAGAGGCACCAGAGAGTCAACATGAAGCTTGTTTCCTATGAGGAGGGTTAGAGGCACCAGAGTCAACATGAAGCTTGTTTCCTATGAGGAGGGTTAGAGGCACCAGAGAGTCAACATGAAGCTTGTTTCCTATGAGGAGGGTTAGAGGCACCAGAGAGTCAACATGAAGCTTGTTTCCTATGAGGAGGGTTAGAGGCACCAGAGTCAACACGAAGCTTGTTTCCTATGAGGAGGGTTAGAGGCACCAGAGAGTCAACATGAAGCTTGTTTCCTATGAGGAGGGTTAGAGGCACCAGAGTCAACATGAAGCTTGTTTCCTATGAGGAGGGTTAGAGGCACCAGAGAGTCAACATGAAGCTTGTTTCCTATGAGGAGGGTTAGAGGCACCAGAGAGTCAACGTGAAGCTTGTTTCCTATGAGGAGGGTTAGAGGCACCAGAGAGTCAACATGAAGCTTGTTTCCTATGAGGAGGGTTAGAGGCACCAGAGTCAACATGAAGCTTGTTTCCTATGAGGAGGGTTAGAGGCACCAGAGAGTCAACATGAAGCTTGTTTCCTATGAGGAGGGTTTGAGGCACCAGAGAGTCAACATGAAGCTTGTTTCCTATGAGGAGGGTTAGAGGCACCAGAGAGTCAACATGAAGCTTGTTTCCTATGAGGAGGGTTAGAGGCACCAGAGTCAACATGAAGCTTGTTTCCTATGAGGAGGGTTAGAGGCACCAGAGAGTCAACATGAAGCTTGTTTCCTATGAGGAGGGTTAGAGGCACCAGAGTCAACATGAAGCTTGTTTCCTATGAGGAGGGTTAGAGGCACCAGAAAGTCAACATGAAGCTGGTTTCCTATGAGAAGGGTTAGAGGCACCAGAGAGTCAAGCAGCTTTCCAACAAGCTTCGGCTTGTCCAAAAGGACAGATCTGGGCTCCACTGATGGACCCTCTGTGTTCCTCATGTTTGTCCTCAGTATTGTCAGAATGTCTTTGATCAAATCAAATCAAATCAAATTTATTTGTATAGCCCTTTTTACACGCAAGCATGTCACAGAGGGCTTCACATGCGCCCATAGAACTGCCCCTCAACCAACCTAAACCCTCAAGGAAGACAAGGAAAAACTCCCAGAAAAACTCCCACCGGGAGAAAAAATGGAAGAAACCTTGGGAGGAGCAATTCAGAGAGGGATCCCCTCCTCCAGAGACGGTTGGTAAGAGAGAGGAGCAGAACACAAGCTAAACATAGTCATACAGTGTCAATGGGTTTTGAAACACCAAAATCCATTGTTCGGCTTTATAGACGTTGGATGGGACCGGGAAACTCGCTGTTGGCCGTCATGGAGACTGGATTCCGGGTGACGACCTGGTTCAGCGTTGGCAGACCGACGACCAAGCAGGTCCTGACAGCTCAAACCCCCCACACCACAGGGAATGTGTGGGGGGGGGGACAGAGAGGAGAGCAGGGATTAGAGAATGCCAGGAGCAGCTAACAGTTACAGTCAAAATAGAATGAGATCCCCACCGGTCAAGTGTGGACTAGTGCAGCAATTTAACAGAGCAAAAAGGGTATTTGATGCAGCCCCACACACCAAAACAACGACAGCCCCCCTCAGTTGGAACATGAAATCTGTTCCAGGGGAAAGAACTCTAAAGTAGGTTATACTTATACGAATAAGGATGAAAACAGCCAGTCCCCCGTTGTCTCCAACTAGTAATAAAAACTATAACAGTAACAATATACAGCAACGGAACTATAATAATAATAATACTAACAATATACAGTAACAGGTTTACTTTATTTGTAACATCTAGCTGGGCAATGTGAACATAAGCTATAATTAAAATTTAAAAGTTACATGTGATACACACATAGGCAAGCACACATCCCAGGTTTACATAGAAAGTACACACATACTTCCCTTTAACAATCATAGAATTGACTAAACAAGAACGTTTTTAATCTAGTTTTAAATGTCGAGACAGTATCAGCTTCCTTAATTGAGATGGGTAATTTGTTCCAAAGAAGAGGTGCTCTATATGAGAACGCCCTACCTCCAGCAGTTTTTTTTTCTTAACTTTGGGTATTACCAGATAGCCGGCATTTTGAGATCTTAGAGACCTTGCGGGGCAATAGGGTGCAAGGAGACCGGAGAGGTACAGTGGTGCCAATCCATGCAGAGATTTGTAAGTTAGTAGTAGAACTTTGAAATCAGCTCTGGCTTGGATAGGGAGCCAGTGTAAAGAGATAAGAGTCTTTGATCTTTTATTCTGTACCGTCATGTGTAAACGGCTGTTAAAAAGGAACACAACACTTCATTGTGTTTCTGTCCACAAACACCAGACAACATTTGGAAGGTATTTTGGCCTGATGTGATGAGAATGGACAATAATATGAAATGCTCAGAATCTCAGAAAGCAGGAACAGCTGTCCTGCTCATGCCCAGACTAACAACACGAGGTGTCGTAAACCAGGTTCAACCAGAACCGTAGTCACTCAGGGCAACCCAGGGTCACCCACGGCAACCCTGGGTCACTCGTCACGCTGCAGGGTAAAGTTGTCAGTGTGTTCAAGGCCTGTCCTCGGACCACCCCACAACAGCAGGAGCACCAGCAGCAGGAGAAATGTTCTTCCCTCAGTTGGTCTGCTGACTCCCAGAGAGCCAGGCCTGCTTCCTCTCTGGCACACAGCTCCATCAGCACACAGCTCCATCAGCACACAGCTCCATCAGCACACAGCTCCATCAGCACACAGCTCCATCAGCACACAGCTCCATCAGCACACAGCTCCATCAGCACACAGCTCCATCAGCACACAGCTCCATCAGCATCACACAGCTCCCCTCAGCACACAGCTCCATCAGCACACAGCTCCATCAGCACACAGCTCCATCAGCACACAGCTCCATCAGCACACAGCTCCATCAGCACACAGCTCCATCAGCACACAGCTCCATCAGCACACAGCTCCATCAGCACACAGCTCCATCAGCACACAGCTCCCATCAGCACACAGCTCCATCAGCACACAGCTCCATCAGCACACAGCTCCATCAGCACACAGCTCCCCTCAGCACACAGCTCCATCAGCACACAGCTCCATCAGCACACAGCTCCATCAGCATCACACAGCTCCCCTCAGCACACAGCTCCACGCTGAGGGGCTGTCGGCTAGCCCCCGGCTCTCCTCAACCAGTCTGGACAAGAAAACGCCAGCAGGATAACTCTGTTACCACACGCAGCATCGAGCTGAAAGCAGGAGGTGTGTAGGAGGGCAGACTTAGTGGAAATTAATTGTGAGGTAGGGCAGAACGCAGAGATTTATGAGGGGAGAGTATTGGGAGGAGGTATGCAGGAGGTGGGAGGGAACCACTTCTTACCCCCTCATCCCCTGTCTCACCCAGGATCAGCTCTGACCAGCTCAGTAGACGGAGAGCAGCTCTGTAGTCTGAGATCTGAGATCAGGGAGTTCACGTGCCAACTCAGGGAAAGTCCCTCCAGAGAAGAACACTTTGAGGATGTCTGATCTAATCTAATGAAGCTAGTATCAGATACGTTGTTAAATAATCTTGTTTAAAATTGATGATTGCAATATCACTGTCAATGCAGTTCAGCTGTTTTTGTTTGTTTTGAACTGGAGCTATCCCACACACAGTATGTAAACATATTGAATGTTTTTGTTTCAAGTCTCTGATTGCAGTATCAAATCTCAGAAGTAAAGTGCAGTAAACTGCCTTCATATACTCTCCCCAGTTTAACAGTGTTTGAACTTTTCATCTATAGGTCTGCAAAGTTCCTTATTTTAAAGTTTGCACATAAAGCTCAAGTCAAGGGGAACAAATAGCCCTTTTTTTGTTAAACATTGAAAGGCGAGGCAGCCACTTTTCTAAAGGTGTCACTCAGCAGGAGAGAGGCTTTTCAGCGGCACGACAAAAGGAGGAGCTGGAGGGAGGAGCTAGGGGAGGGGAGATTAGGAGGGCAGCCAGTAAGGAAGCAGACCCCCTCCACCCCCTGTCCCTCCCTCCACCCCCTCTCCTCCCTCCTTTCAAAAGGACCCTCCTCTTCAAGTCTTCCCCTTGCCTGGTGGGCTGTGTGGTGACTCTGCAGGCTGACTGAAGGAGAGAGGATCTGTACAGTTGGGCATGTCAAAGTTCACTTTGAGGGCCTGATATTGCTGGATGTGCTGTTAGAGGGCAGGATGTCTAAGATTGGCTTCCAGCTGGGGGTTTCCCTCGTCTTGGTGTTGTGGGTCGGCCGCTCTCAGGCCTGGTTCTTCTTGTGGTCCGACACCACCACCGCCACCCCGCCAGGTGACCGGGAAGGCTCGGGCGCTAGTGGGGATCAGGACAACATCGCGGGGGTTGGCGCGGAGATCATGGATGTCGCCACGGGGATTCGTAAGTTTGTACAGACGTGGGATAAGGACACGGAAGGCCGCAAGCTGACCACCGTGAGGCCCACTGCCCCGCCCAGGAGAGCCAGCCAGACTGGACCTTCATCAAGACGAGGCAAACTTGGTAATGGCATGTCTTCACTAGAGGGGAAGGGGTTTGAGCCCAGTCTCCTGGGATTTTCAGGGGAAGAGAATGGATCTGGGTCTGGGTCTGGGTCTGGATCTGGATCTGGGTCTGGGTTAGGGTCTGGATCTGGGTTAGGGTTAGGGTCTGGATCTGGTCAAGAAATATTGTCTGGGTCTTATTCAGGGTCTAATAAAGTTGTGTGGCAGAGCCAAGAAGCAACCGTTCTGCCTACTGACCTGTCAGGATTAGTTGAGAGTAACAGCACTTCTGCAACTGACCAGCTAAAGCTGGACATCTTAGGAAGTTCATGGGATGAACTCAACACAACAGCTGAGGGTAATGTCACTAGTCAACCGCTAGACAGTCAGATTATTCAAAGCCTAAATGTCCCTCTTGAAACAACCATCCTGTCAGGTTTGGTGGAGAGTAGCAGCAGGGTTCCAACAACAACAGATGTGCCAAAACTGGACCTTTTAGAAGGTGTGTTGGGTGAACTCAACATGACAGAACACGCGATCAGTTCCATCATAGATAGTGAGCTGGTCCAGAACCCTAACGTGTCTCTGGAGCCCCCCAGCAGCATCAGAAACACCAACATCAGCTTCAGTCGGAATGCTAACGATTTTAACTTGACGGAGTATTCTGTGGAATACACTGTCTCAGGTGATTCACTAACCCCTTCTCAAGGCTCTGTAGTGGCTAGCCAGGCCTTGGTCCAAGCCCTGGTACCTGAACCCCCACGCTGCCTGCTCCTGGACAGCACCTTCCCCTTCTGCTTGTCCATGGGCTGGGACAGCTTCTCTGTTCCCAACCACCTCAACCACAGCACCGTGGAAGAGGTCCTCGCTGTCCTCCACGACTGGGCGTGGCTCTTGCGCTCGTCCTGCCACCATAGCTTGGAGTGGTTCCTCTGCCTCCTCCTGGTGCCTCGGTGTGGCCCCCGGGGCCTGGCCCCCGCACTGCCCTGCCGGGGCTCCTGTGAGCTTCTGAGGGACAGCTGCTGGTCAGTCCTGGACCGGGGACGCCTCCCGGTGGAGTGCCACTCCCTCCCCGAGGAGCAGGACGATGGTTATCAGTGCTTGTCAATTAGTAACCAGAAAGGTAATCATTGGTTAGAATGGATCCCTCCATACGGAATCCATTTTGAACCAGACATCAAATATCCTCCCTCCCCACTCCTGCAGACAATCCCTCATCCCCTAACGCTGTCTGTTTGTTGGCTCCCGATCCTTTGACCTTTGTACTTGTCAGTGTTCAGTGGGACTTGGTCACTTTGGTTTTATGTGCACGGTGAAAGTTGTAAAGGGGACTAATTGTCATATTTGTATTTGCCGACGTCTCTTCAGAGGACTGTGAGCAAATCCTTAACAAGCATGGCACAGATGCTTCATTACCAGCCTGAACCAGATGCATGCCAATGAATGTCTAGAGTCTCCTGGTTGCATGTGACTGAGCACTCCCTCTTTCTCTCTCTCACACACAGGCACATATTCACACACAGACACAGACACGCACACAATTACATACACAAACTCACGCAGACACATACAAACAAACACATACGTGTACAAATACACACACAATGACTCAGTGGATCAATAAATAATATAATCAAACTTGCACAACTGATTTGGTTTTCTGTAAATCTTATATTGACAGTGATTTTGGTTTGTCAAGTTGCAGACCGTAGACGTCTGAACTGTTTTTAAGTAACTTGAGATCCAAGCAATGCATGTTTCAGGTACTCATGGCTTGATGATTTGAATTAACTGAGTTAGACTAGTGTAATTAGGTAAAGCTTGCCCTTTGATCCCTTGATGAAGTCTGTATGTACAGGACCTGTAAGGTGAATGGCTGCAAGTGCAGGCAGAGGAGGAAGCCACACCTGGAGAAGAGCAGTAAATCCTGTACATTCTCTCCTGGCATGTGATATACATCAACACGTGATTACATCTCTGCATATCTGGAGCAGGCAGTTTACTGCACACTGCATTTCTCTGTCAAGACCATGATAAGGAAAATCTGATATTTCTAGAAATTAATGCATAGCATGGATATTTTGCATTGGAGAATGCACTTTGGTTTAGAAAATGATTGGGACATTTTACATCTTTAGCTTTAAGTAGACAAATTAAACTGCCATGTTCCATCTCACGCATGATAATTGATTTGAGGCAGGTTGCGGTGTGATCTTTACTTGTATTCCTTATGTGTGGAGTTGTAGTACTTGGACTAAAGTTTGCTTATTTTTAGTTTGCTGAGTGCTCTGTAACAAGATGGTCTATCATATAATAATGGATTTGATTGGTTTTCAAGAAGTATTAAAGTCACCTTAGTGTTTTGAACAGACAAACAGTTGGTCAGTTTTGAGAGCTGTTAGAAGGTTGTAACTATGGAGAAACACACGTGTCTTGTTTCAGCTGCAGGCTGCAGGCTGCTGTCTCCTGCTGCTGCAGGCTGCAGGCTGCTGTCTCCTGCTGCTGCAGCTACTCTTGCTGCTGAACTCCATGTCTCTGGTGCTTGTTCCTTGTACCTCTTGAGCTACTTAGAGGTGTGGGGGGATCCAGTGAGATTCTCGGAGTTGTTCGAGGAATGTTGCTAAGTAAATGATAAGGGTTAGGGTTAATTTATAGGCCCGGGTCCTACAGAGTGTGTGAGGCATGTGTTCCTGGTAAAGCCTGTTGCGTTAAGGTGGAAGAGGACCCATGCTATCAATATATCATATTCAACCCTTCTCACCTCTCTCAACTTCTATGGAACCATTCATTCAAGACTTGTCAAAAGACAAAAGGTTTGTCACAGATTGATGGTTGAGTTCAGGTGTCAAACATAAATCTAAAAGAGTGATATAAAAAGACATGCTCTCGTGTCTGCTCATACTTTCTATGAGGCGTCTCCAAAAAATGCCTGTAAACCCCCCCAAAATGTTAATCTATTCATTTAAACTATAAATAACCAATGTTCCTGGCCTCATGTTCCCTGTTAAACAGCAACCGTATCCACCTTTTCCAGCCATTCAACTGTAGGTTCATCCATTAACTACTTCCCTGGTCATCAGGCTTTGGTTTTACTTGATGGAGTGAAGCTTGAACAGCCACGTTAATGTGTCCCATGACCCTGTGAGGACCTGCCCTGAAGCTAAACTGCTCTACTTCTTAGCTTTTATTATCTTAGTGACCTAATCTCGCCTATTTCCAACATTCCATAATCGTACAACCTCCCTTGTCAACTGACCAAACTGGCAGTAGTGTATTGTTGTAGTTTTGTCATGGTTACTATATCAGTGTTGCTGCTGTCCACAGCTCCGCACGGCGTCGGTGGGACGAGGCACGGCTTCACTCCTGTCAGTACAGTGCTCCTCCGGCCTCCCGTCTGTGTCACTCCCTCTGTAAGTTCATCATTCACTGGTGATGAACTGCCAAGGAAGAATCTTTCATCATCTCTCTTAAAAAATGCTGTTCTGGAATGTTCTGGGGGGGTTCTCGATGGGGGCTGCTGTAAAGACCCTACACGGCGCAGCAGACTACAATGGGGCATTTCACACACATCTAGATGTGAATATATACGTGTGTGGGAGAGTTGATGCCCGTGGGAAGACTGCACTGATATTGGCCTGAATGAATCAGAGGCCTGTCGCATGCTATCCTCCTGACAATAGCAGAGCGCCCCACTGGCATGAAAGCAGATTGTTAACGTGCATTAGCTTGTTCAGTTATGTGTCTTCCATGGCAACTAGCCTTTTCCTTTGAAGGTTAAGCGGTCATAGATTTAAAGGGTCGGGGTCAATTGCGTTTTAACAAGGTCAGATCCCAGATATGAATCAAAAAGAGTGGTGGGAAATTCCCGTTTGAAGCCAACAGACAACTACTCAAGTTCTGTTATTGACTTCTTACTTTTTTCCCCCATGAATTAAAATGTATGTGGAGTAGTTTCAAGTGAACTGCTATGGTGGTCTGTTGGCAGCCAAAGGAAGAATCCAATCCCAGTCAGGTCTGTCTGGAGGATGTATGTGTGTGTAGTGTTTTTAGGTTTTGTGACTCTGTATTATCAGAGCCGTCCTGCTGTAGTGGGTCTGACACTGATTAAAGCCAGTGACTACCCAGTCTAGCCATGCAGAATTTAGCCCAGTCTAGCCATGCAGAAGTTTGCCCAGTCTAGCCATGCAGAAGTTAGCTCAGTCTAGCCATGCAGAAGTTAGCCCAGTCTAGCCATGCAGAAGTTAGCCCAGTCTAGCCATGCAGAAGTTAGCCCAGTCTACGCTCTCAGAGGGTTTCAAATGTGAGCACTGCGTATCCTAAATTCTTCACTACCAGAAACTCATTGCCCCTCTGGTTTCAGTTTTAATGGAAAGGCTTATGAGTGGTACAAATACAAAAACATTAATTGTTGCTAAATAACTAAATATTGTATAAATACAGAAAGGTTTCAAGGTGAGGTTCAGTTTGGTCCAGGTCCATTCTGAGTCAACACACTGCAGTTTCAGCTTCATATACTTGCAGAGACAACTAACTAAGAAATAAGTGAGGAAGTGAGGAACAGTGTAAGTGCTGGAGGATTACAGGTATGGTACTTAAAGAGTATCACATTACCCTCTTAAGGGGAAACCACACCGCTGGAGGTGATCACATTTTCACCGATTGAACTTCCGCTCTTCAGAGAAGGCTTACATGGAGTCAAGTTTTTGTAGAAGGTTTTCAGTATTTCCAGTAATATTCATTTTCAAATGATTTTAAGTTGACCGAATAACTTGTTTTAAATAGTGCATGTGTCTTCAAAGCTTACTTTTGAATTGGCCTATGACAAAGGAGTATTTGTGTTTGGTATCAGTGCTGAGTTTTGTTAGAAATATCCTGTTGGTCCTGTGAGCCCTTCTCCTAGCCAGGGGTGATGTACCAGTCAGGGGCTTGTGACTGTCTTAAGCCCTGTTAATTTGATACAGGATTCACAGTGTTATGTGCAGTGTGATTAAAATAAGTATTCAGTCAGGCCTGAATGCTTTAATTATCCAACATGCTGCACGACATGTTGCCTGTCTACAACTGTAAGACTTCCTTCCTGTCATGGAGGTTAGGTAGGCTACACTGTCTGTCAGTCTCATTGTTTTTAATGCTGTTACCTCAGCGATAAAGAATTCCAGAGTTGGGTTTCTGCTAAGTCAATGTTGCTTTAAGTAAACTTGTGCAATTTTTTCAAAAGAGGTTGTATCAGTGTGAGATTCTGAAGACTAATGACAAATCCAGGCTCACCTGTCAAGAGGCAGCCGTTGGTGTGCTGAATGATAAGGCAGACAATAGCTGCTGGTTGGTTAGCAGCTTGCTTTGTCTTGGAATCAATGTAGAATGTTCATAACATAATGCCAAAAGACAAATCATAGGCTGGTCAATAATTACTTCCTTTAACAGATTCTAATTATACAGTGCACATTAATAACACATTGAGGTCACTGTAGAGTGCTTTTTTGGTCGTTTCCCACATCTCTTAGCGTATGCTATTAGGTTCTGGGAACCTTTCCTACAATGTCCAAAAAACATTGTTTACTACCAAACTTGATTTGATGTTTAATTCACCTGTGAAGCATTGAAGGATCAACTTGACAGCAGAGCTCAACCTCACGAGAGACGACGTCTGTTCAGTGCTCAGTGTCCAGATTTGACCTTTGACCCCATAAGCACAAGTCTGGACCACAGACGAGAAGGTTAGAAAGTGAGAGCTGATGTCAGAAGGGCCTGAGGGCTGTTGAGGCTGGTGTTGCAGCTGGGTCCAGATGGTTCTCCCCTGGTGAGACCTGGAAGGAGATCTGCTTCCAGACACTGTCCCAACCACTGTCCTCAACTGTCATTTCCCTTTCTCTCAACCCCACGCCCACATCCACACCCACCCACCCCTCCTCACCCCCACCCACCCCTCCTCACTCCCACCTCTCACCCCCACCCTCAGAGTGAACTTTAGAGGACATGTTATGGTGAATGCTGACTTATCAAGTGCAGCAACCATCTTATACAGCTGTATGTAGGTCAGAACACACTCAGAATGTATGTTTCATATCTGTATATGTTAAGGTGGTGGGAAAAATGTGTGGTATTTGGGGCTTGTGATCAGTAAATGGTCCTGACAAGATAAACTAGGACCATAAAGGCTGCAAGCCTCTCTTTCAGAGGCAGGTTCTTTTTTGGGCTAAATGACTTGTTAAGCTGTTATTGGTTGACAAAAGGTTTTTGGAGAAGCTGAATGGAGATTCTAGTTAAAATGCTAATGTTGAACTCCTTTAAGACTGTTTTTGATCAGTTGGACTGAATGACTCCTCTGGCCTTTCTAGAACACTAGCTGGGTGTATTCATACTGACAGCAAAAAAAGGATTCCTTTAATGGGTAGTTGGCCGGTCTAAACCTTTCAACCGTATTTTGAGAAATCGGTAAATGCTGGAAAAGCAATTACGAAAAAAAGTTTTCCTTTTTAACCCTGTCGCTAGCACTGTTTAATTGTTGACTGAAGGACATTGAAATAAACCTGCTGTACACTCGTCCATATCCACGAGCCTTTCAGTATCCCCACCACAAAGGGTTTTAACAAACTGATTGCCATATTGTAATTTTGTATATGTCGGTTTAGGGTTAGTTCACCTAATATAGTTGGCATCTGCTAAGTACACTATATTGGTGATATCACAGTGTGCACATCTGTTGAGGGAAGTGAGTTGTGTCTGTTATGAAGGCTTGCGTCAAACACACTCCAACACAACAGGTCATTCCAGATGGCACCAGGGCCCAGCATGTGCTGCGCTGCAGGCAGAACAGGACATTAGATGACCAAATCTTCAAGAAGAGAGAGAATCATGTAAGATAAAGTGGTGAAGGAGGCTGAATGTTCCAGAAGGAATGCTGTGATCTCTGGAAGAACCATGCTCTGTTTTTCAGATGTGTCCTGCATTCCTACTTATTACTGTCCCTTAACTTTAATATGCCGGGAAATCAGTTCTCCTCAGCTGTCCTCTGTCAACTCCTCTCTGTGGTTGTGTGAGAACGGGCAACATGCTTGCAGGAGTTGTTAAGTAGTGGATTGTTTCTCGAAGGTGTTCAATGCCAACGTTGAAACAAGTTGCCTACTTTTCTGTGAAGTCTTAAGTCATGGTGAAGAAGTGGAGTATTGCACACTTCCGTTGGACACTGTGTGACTAAGGCTGGGTCAAATTCCTTAGTCCAACGTTCAGGCAATCGTCATCAATGTAATCTTTTCCTGAACTTTGTATGCTGGCGTGCCCTTGTGAACTCGCCCTTAGTTATGCAAGCAGAGATTGAGTGGTTTGCGAGGACTTGTGCAGACCCACTACTAGTCCCTCCAGGCTGTTCTTCCATCACAGCCGACATCTGCCAGGCATGGGGCTGGGACATGGGGCTGGGACATGGGACATGGGACATGGGGCTGGGACATGGGGCTGGGACATGGGACATGGGACATGGGGCAGGGGCAGGGGACATGGGGCAGGGGCAGGGGGCAGGGCATGGGACATGGGGCTGGGACATGGGACATGGGGCTGGGACATGGGGCTGGGACATGGGGCTGGGACATGGGGCTGGGGCAGGGGCAGGGGCATGGGCATGGGGCTGGGACATGGGGCTGGGACATGGGGCTGGGACATGGGGCAGGGGCAGGGGCAGGGGCATGGGCATGGGGCTGGGACATGGGGCTGGGACATGGGACATGGGGCAGGGGCAGGGGCAGGGGCATGGGGCAGGGGCAGGGGCATGGGACATGGGGCAGGGGCAGGGGCAGGGGCATGGGGCAGGGGCATGGGGCAGGGGCATGGGACATGGGGCAGGGGCAGGGGCAGGGGCATGGGGCAGGGGCATGGGGCAGGGGCAGGGGCAGGGGCATGGGGCAGGGGCATGGGGCAGGGGCATGGGGCAGGGGACATGGGGCTGGGACATGGGACATGGGACATGGGACATGGGGCAGGGGCAGACAATTTATTGTTTGCTGTCAACGAGGCAATGGTCAAGGACCCACACCTCCCCAAGGTGGCTAGAAGAGGGCCTCCACGGAATGTGGAGCCATGTCCAGGTTCACTAAACTGTTCATTTATGTTTAGCATTCTTGATCTATTCACAACAATAGAAGACACACCAACTGTGGGTTTATCTGTGTTTTTACATGACACTTATTTGTGGTATACATTTAGCCATTGACTGCTTGAATGGCTACATTAAGTATGACCCCCAAAAATGGTTTATTAGTATTCATTGCAGATCTGACAAACCTCCGAACTTGTTTACATGGCCTTTTAGAGGCTACACAGACCTGAAAGTTGATCCGAATACCTCATGTTTTTCCTTTCAACAGGCTAGGACTAATGATCCACAGTGCTTATTGTGAAAACTCCTTTTGCTTTGAACGTGGTAAAAATAACATGATGCAGTACAGTTCAGGACATTAGTCATCAGGTGGGACTCCTTCAAAGCGTTGTGAAGTGTCCTGCTTCGATGGCTAAACAGCAATTTCAGTGATCAAATACACTGAGCAGTTGACTTCCTTTTTTGCATATTATTTGGTCCTTTCAACTAAATCACACTTTTTTGTAACTGTTTTTATCAATTCAAAAATCCAAAAGTGTCCTATACTTCAAAATAAACTGCTTTACCAAAACCTCTCTGAAGGATGGCACAGAATGATGCATGGTTCTCGTCACCGTGAGGATAGAGTTCTGAGGGGAAACTTGGGTTCTTTGTTTTCTGCCCCCTTAACGTCTTCTATTCACTGCCCCTCTGAAGTCACCCTGGTGACCAGAGCCTGAGGGCAGATATTTAACCCAACAGGTCCTCTAATGGCATGCTTGGCTGATGCCACAAAACCTTGAGGATTTTCAGCATTTTTGTTTTGTGACATAGTAAGTCAGAAAAAAATTTATACAAATCTTTGTCAAATGTTTTTCAGACGTTGTTTATTTATTAATGTAAACTGCTATGTTATATGGTAAGATATCGACAAAATGTAATTCAATAAAGAGGGTATGATGTTGAACTAGGTTCACTAACAATAAAGTGTGTTGCTATGGTGCAGCTACGTTGCCTGTTGCCTGGCTAAAGGCCTTGCAGTGTGTCTGTGAGATCAATCTTGTCATATTTTCCCCATGAGAGCCTTTTGTTTTCTGCCCTTTTTGGCAACGTAAAAGTGAGTTTTAATAAACAAGCACATTATTTTAGGGTCTTCTGTAACAGAAATTGGTCTGTTTTGAATTTGATAGTCTCGCTATCGGGAGAGGATCCCAAGGACTTTTATAAAATGTTTTCATTGAAATATTTCATTGGGGTCATGTTGGAATGTACAGTATTTGCATTGTGAAGCAATGCATTAGCAGTGTTTTTTGCTGGGAATCCAGAGTGGTTTCCTGAAATAATCTTAACATTACATTTAGTCGTTTAGCAGATGCTCTTATCCAGAGCGACTTACAGTAAGTACATGGACATTCTCCCCAAGGCAAGTAGGGTGAAGTGCCTTGCCTAAGGACACAACATCATTTAGCACGACAAGGAATCGAACCAACAACCATTTGATTAATAGCCCGACTCCCTAAACGCTCAGCCATCTGACCCCCCATTACTGGTGGTGGGAAGGCCAAAGAATCACATTTTCCAGTGTATGCAGTACATTACACTGAACCTTTTTCACAACTTGCCCCATTTCAAGCCCTCCGCCCCCAAACACACATCACAAAACAACACAGTGTGATGACAGTATTTCCCTTCCCCCTCACACACCCCAACTCACCAGAAGACCACCCTCCTACAACACTAATAAAGCTCTTGCTAACACATCCTGCCATGCAGCCCACCCCCATCCTGTGTTCCACAGTTACTGTGACCTCACTTCCTGTCTCTCCTCCCCTCCAGACGAGAGCGGAGTGTCTCTGCTGCAGTTGATTGGTGACCCTCCCCCGGAGGAGATCTCCCGGGTTGAAGGGCCAGACAGGAGCCCTGCCTACGTCTTCGGCCCGGATGCCAACACTGGCCAGCTGGCTCGCGCCCACCTGCCCAGCCCTTTCTACAGGGACTTCTCCCTGCTGTTCCTCCTGAAGCCCACCTCCAC